>NC_050089.1:10870426-11177310 GCF_009764565.3 Dermochelys coriacea
ATCCTCCAAAGTATTTAGGCACCTAACTCCCATTGATTTTTCCCGTGCCTTGGTTTACCCAACTGTGGAGTGCATCTAAAGCTTTCCTCCCTTGCAAGAGTCATTGTTAGGATTAACTGTTATTGAGCTATAATTATAAAGTATTATTACTTGCCTGATTAGCTTTTGTTATATAACAGTTAATCAGGCAAGTAATAATACTTTATAATGATAGCTCAATAACAATTAATGTTTGTTTTTGGATTATTTTTAGGGCATTTGAATATATATTTTTCACTACCGCTTACCATTTCCTTGCTTTCATTATATGCTGTTACCCGTTATGGAGGGCTTTGATCTTGGGGCACATTCTTCCAAATATTGTCTGCTCTCCCTGGCACCTATTTGTGAATTTCTACTTTTATAAGCAGGCCTCGAACTAGCTTAGCTCATTGTTGTTTTAGCCCTGCCAAGGCATTCAGTAAGAGGCTAGTCCCTGTCCCGAAGAACTTGCAATCAAGGCTTATTGCTCCTTCTATACATCTTAAAGGTCCAATCTTGCAAAACAGAGCATTCACTGCATTCATTCACGAAATGCACCTACTTCTGTTGAATACTGTAGCATCTTAGCAGAGCACAGCTGCTCTGCACAGTCCATTTAGGACAGGAAGTGATAAATATTTCAGGGAGGCTGAATATCATTATGGGAGTTGGAATCTGACCAAGACACTGTGATTTAACAATCCCGTGATTATGAATAGTGGTCAGAATTTCATTTTATTTTATTTCAGAGGGGATCCCCTTCCAAGGATGGAGCCTATAACAAACAAGTCACCTCCTTTCCTCCTCTCTCCCCTGCTCCTCCACCCTCCCCCCCCCGTCCTCTGCCCGCTGCTGTGGTAGTGGCTCTGTCTGACTCAAAGGGAGAGTGCTGCCTATAGAATCACCTAATTCTGCTCTGATTTGTCATATCAATAAGACGTGTGTGCACATGCCTGCCTGGCTTTGTAGATACTTCTTCTGTTTTGCCCCACCATCAAGGCAGTTAAATTTTCAGTGAGCTGGGGCTTGATTCAAAGCCCATTGAAGTCCGTGGGAGTCTTTCCATTTAGATCTGGTCTTTGATTTGATATATGGGCACCCTCGGTATTTTGTCCATATGAAAATCTTCCTCCAGCTCAGACAGGCATCTTGTGCTTCCTCATCTCACAGGGGTTGCAGCTCTCTCTGCCTCAGACATTTTAGGACATCACTTCTTTATTAGTAGTAGTAGAGATCCGCAAAAAGAAAAGGAGGACTTGTGGCACCTTTGAAATGTGAGATGTGACTTTGCTTTCAGCTTTCTTTTCAGCAGCTAATGCTCTGGCCCAGACACTCTGCTGGTGTAAATCCGCAGAGCCCATATTAGGCCATTTGTAACTATGCCATTTGACACCAACTGAGTATCTGACCCTCTATTCATTACCGTCCTCAGGGCAAAATAATCTCTACACATTGTTGATTTTTTTTATTCTGACTGCAATTTCTTCCTCTCGCCACTTTTCTGACCAAGATGGATGATACAGTAGAGATTTATCCCAGTGCCTTAACTTATAGAATGAATCCAATTGATCCAGTTAGACCCATGCTATCTCCCAAGAATACTTTTGTCTGCTGGCTTTTTCAACTTTGGATCCAAACCTCAAGAGAGGACAGGTTGCGAGCAAAAATATAGTAGCACCTCAGAGTTACAAACTGAGCAGTCAGCCACACACACCTCATTTGGAACTGGAAGTACACAATCAGGCAGCAGCAGAGACAAACCAACAAAAGCCAGTACGTTACAGTACTGTGTTAAACATCAACTTGCCTAAATAAAAGGGGAAAGTTTTTTAAAAAAAAAAAATTTGTCAAGTTATGGAAACTGTTTCTGCGCTTGTTTCATTTAAATGAAGATGGTTAAAAACAGCATTTTTATTCTACATAGTAAAGCTTCAAAGCTGTATTAAGTCAATGTTCAGTTGTAAACTTTTGAAAGAATAGCCAAACATTTTGTTCAGAGTTACAAACAAACTTCATTCCCAAGATGTTCGTAACTCTGAGGTTCTACTGTATCAGTGCAAAGCAACCAGCTTTGCGTATACATCAGTGCTGTTGAGCTCCTCTCTGAAGGAGTGAGAACTTCGAGAGAGGGCCAAATTCATCCCTGGTGTAATTCCATTGGAGTCTGCAATTAATATGATCCAGTGAGTGAAGAAGTAGAACACTGTCCTGCTTCTCCATCATAACCAATCTCTTTCATTGGTAAACTAGTTAACTCTTGCTCTTAAATGTATCCCTTAAATATAAGTGACACTGATCTGTCCTTCTTTCAAATAGAGATGGGATCAAATTGCAAAAAGTGGATGCATATTTCAGATGTTCTCTGTCTCCTTGTATGCCCTCATCACTGTAGTACCTGAGCACCTTAGAAACATTCATGAATCTTATAGCACCCATGGGAAGTATCATCTCCATTTTACAGATGGGGAAAACTGAAATGTAGAGAGATGAAGTGATTTGCCCAAGGTCACACACAGAGTCTGTGGCAGAGCCAAGAATTAAACCCAGATCTCTTGACTTCCAGAACAGTGTTTTAACCACAAGGCTATCAGTCTCCTCTACTTTCAAACACCTCCAAAGTGTACACATCCACGGTTTTAGTTTGACTCACTATAAAGTTGGGGACCATTCACAAAACTTGGCTTCAGGTCAGCATTCTGGATTAGCACATCCTCAGAGTTTGTGGGTGTTTAGATCTGAGGTTTGGCTTCTCTTCGAGAAACTAAAATGGGACTTAAAGTATAACCCAGTTGCCTGAAACTGAAGACCTGTATTGGCACCTTTCTTTGAACATAACTTTGTGACAATTATTACTGTTTTTATTCCTTTCAGAGCAATTGTTTCTGAATTTAAGCAGAGTAAATGTAGTGCATTTATTAGTAATGTGGTAAACATGGAAGCTAATTAAATACACTATTTTAATTTAGCCTCCACTGCCTTTTAACAGGAATTGGAGTCAAAATATATTCTTCGAGACATCCAAAGTGCATATACTTTGTACATAGAGTAATGGTGGTGGTGGTTGTTGAAACGCAATTGACTCTGAGAAAGCAATTATTAAGTACGGCACTGATTGTGTAACAGCCCGTACTCGAGTTCAGATGATATCCTTTTACATTTTAAAACCTTCTGTACAGAAGTTCTCAGTCTGTTCCCTTGTCCAGCCTTAGGCAATGCATGGGGTAAAGTGAATGCATTCTAAATGGTTTAACAGCTCATAAATGGACTAAAGGATTCTGGATTAATTCCTGGGCACTTTGGCTCAGATCCACACATTGACTTAGGTGCCTAAATCCGAGTTTAGGCACCCCGTGATCCACAATCCCCCTGCCACTCCCACTTGGCTGCTACCAAACTCTGTAGGCACCTAAACTCATTCAGTACCTACGTTTTCTCAGTAAAAATTTCCTAGGTGCCCAAGTTTCTGCCTCTGGGCATGCGTACTGTTGCCTCACTCTGCGCAACACCTATGTCCCACCTATGAGCCATTGCAATCCGTGAACTAGAGAAGATAGGCGTTCCTCCACCTAGCTTGCCAGCAGAGCCTGTAGGTGTTCTTTGTGGCCACCAAAACAGTCTGGGGGAGTGGAAGTAAAGTGAAGAGGAGGAAGCATTACAATGCAAAAGTCCTCTTGTGGACTCAGGCCTTTGGTACTGAAAAGTGGCTATTCAGAGCAAAGAAACAAATGTGATTTAAAGGCTTTTAGGGAATTGATTTATCATAGATGGGGAAGATCTCTTGAGCCACTCCATGTTTTTGTGCTGTAGGATTGTCCTCACGAGTGAGATGGGAAAGGGAAAACACTAAATGGGTTAAATGCTAAGCTGTGCCAAGTTCATACTTGGGTGGGGATCCAAGCCACTTTTAATTCTCCCCTGATCATGGAGAAATCATAGAATCATAGAATCATAGAATATCAGGGTTGGAAGGGACCCCAGAAGGTCATCTAGTCCAACCCCCTGCTCAAAGCAGGACCAAGTCCCAGTTAAATCATCCCAGCCAGGGCTTTGTCAAGCCTGACCTTAAAAACCTCTAAGGAAGGAGATTCTACCACCTCCCTAGGTAACGCATTCCAGTGTTTCACCACCCTCTTAGTGAAAAAGTTTTTCCTAATATCCAATCTAAACCTCCCCCATTGCAACTTGAGACCATTACTCCTCGTTCTGTCATCTGCTACCATTGAGAACAGTCTAGAGCCATCCTCTTTGAAACCCCCTTTCAGGTAGTTGAAAGCAGCTATCAAATCCCCCCTCATTCTTCTCTTCTGCAGACTAAACAATCCCAGCTCCCTCAGCCTCTCCTCATAAGTCATGTGCTCTAGACCCCTAATCATTTTCGTTGCCCTTCGTTGTACTCTTTCCAATTTATCCACATCCTTCCTGTAGTGTGGGGCCCAAAACTGGACACAGTACTCCAGATGAGGCCTCACCAGTGTCGAATAGAGGGGAACGATCACGTCCCTCGATCTGCTCGCTATGCCCCTACTTATACAACCCAAAATGCCATTGGCCTTCTTGGCAACAAGGGCACACTGCTGACTCATATCCAGCTTCTCGTCCACTGTCACCCCTAGGTCCTTTTCCGCAGAACTGCTGCCGAGCCATTCGGTCCCTAGTCTGTAGCGGTGCATTGGATTCTTCCATCCTAAGTGCAGGACCCTGCATTTATCCTTATTGAACCTCATTAGATTTCTTTTGGCCCAATCTTCCAATTTGTCTAGGTCCTTCTGTATCCTATCCCTCCCCTCCAGCGTATCTACCACTCCTCCCAGTTTAGTATCATCCGCAAATTTGCTGAGAGTGCAATCCACACCATCCTCCAGATCAATTATGAAGATATTGAACAAAACGGGCCCCAGGACCGACCCCTGGGGCACTCCACTTGACACCGGCTGCCAACTAGACATGGAGCCATTGATCACTACCCGTTGAGCCCGACAATCTAGCCAGCTTTCTACCCACCTTATAGTGCATTCATCCAGCCCATACTTCCTTAACTTGCTGACAAGAATGCTGTGGGAGACCGTGTCAAAAGCTTTGCTAAAGTCAAGAAACAATACATCCACTGCTTTCCCTTCATCCACAGAACCAGTAATCTCATCATAAAAGGCGATTAGATTAGTCAGGCATGACCTTCCCTTGGTGAATCCATGCTGACTGTTCCTGATCACTTTCCTCTCCTCTAAGTGCTTCAGGATTGATTCTTTGAGGACCTGCTCCATGATTTTTCCAGGGACTGAGGTGAGGCTGACCGGCCTGTAGTTCCCAGGATCCTCCTTCTTCCCTTTTTTAAAGATGGGCACTACATTAGCCTTTTTCCAGTCATCCGGGACTTCCCCCGTTCGCCACGAGTTTTCAAAGATAATGGCCAAGGGCTCTGCAATCACAGCCGCC
Organism: Dermochelys coriacea; assembly: GCF_009764565.3. Taxonomy (NCBI): domain Eukaryota; kingdom Metazoa; phylum Chordata; order Testudines; family Dermochelyidae; genus Dermochelys; species Dermochelys coriacea. The sequence continues at coordinate 10,875,881 of NC_050089.1, forward strand.
AATTCCCTCAGCACTCTCGGATGCAATTCGTCCGGCCCCATGGACTTGTGCACGTCCAGCTTTTCTAAATAGTCCCTAACCACCTCTATCTCTACAGAGGGCTGGCCATCTCTTCCCCATTTTGTGTTGCCCAGCACAGCAGTCTGGGAGCTGACCTTGTTAGTGAAAACAGAGGCAAAAAAAGCATTGAGTACATTAGCTTTTTCCACATCCTCTGTCACTAGCTTGCCTCCCTCATTCAGTAAGGGGCCCACATTTTCCTTGGCTTTCTTCTTGTTGCCAACATACCTGAAGAAACCCTTCTTGTTACTCTTGACATCTCTTGCTAGCTGCAGCTCCAGGTGCGATTTGGCCCTCCTGATATCTTTCCTACATGCCCGAGCAATATTTTTATACTCTTCCCTGGTCATATGTCCAACCTTCCACTTCTTGTAAGCTTGTTTTTTATGTTTAAGATCCGCTAGGATTTCACCATTAAGCCAAGCTGGTCGCCTGCCATATTTACTATTCTTTCGACTCATCGGGATGGTTTGTCCCTGTAACCTCAACAGGGATTCCTTGAAATACAGCCAGCTCTCCTGGACTCCCTTCCCTTTCATGTTAGTCCCCCAGGGGATCCTGGCCATCTGTTCCCTGAGGGAGTCAAAGTCTGACAAATCCTGGGGGCAAACTGGTCACCAGCACAAGTTAGAGCAGCCATCACAGGACTTCTCTTATATTGGCTGGAATAGAGATGGCTGGACAATATCCCGGTCTACCTTTACCCATGCTGATATGACCCCTCCCGGCTGCAGAATGCCCTCTATGCCAGTGGTTCGCACTGCATATAGACTTGTAGGGTCTGGAGGCCTGAGTGGCATTGTTTTCAGTAGCTGGAGGCTTCCCTCAAATATTCCTTTCTGTTCATTATTTTTTGTTCATCTCATGAAACTTCTGCTAGACTGAGACTCCTGGGGAGAGAACTTGGTCCAGTGGATACAGTGCTGGTTTGGAAGCCAGAAGACCTGCAGTCTCTTCCCACTCTGTCGCTACCCTGCAGTGTGATCATGTACAAGCCACTCACCCTGTATCAGCTCCTACGTTCTGTCCGACTTGTCTATTTAGATTGGAAGGGACTCTCTCTCCTAGCACTTTGGGGATCCCACCTCAGTTGGGGCCTTTGAGTGCTACCACAGTCTAGTAATAATGTCACGAGTACAGTCATGCTGACATTGCTGTGACCTCTGTGGTACCCGATCCAGCATTTTTTTTTCAAGCGCTTTTTTTAAAAAGCCTCCCCCACCCGCTCTTGTCAAACATCCTTCCCCAAATGCATTCCTGGTTCCTGTCCGGTCTCTCTGTTTACCTGGCCCTTATACAAGAAAATTAACATCTTACATATGGGAAGATGAATTGAACCCAGCTGCAAAGCCCAGACTGTTGATCACCACTGACTATTTTGTTTTTTAGTGTATTACAGGTGACATCCATGCATGAACTCATCCCTGGGTTATCCATTCACATGATAAACTTGATATACAGTAGTGTGAATAATCCTGTTACTGAATACTACAAGGCAGGACCATTAATAGCTTCCAATGCCGAGACAACATGGCTCCAGCCTCCTCATGAGTCATCCCAGCTGCTTAAAAATACCCTCTTTGTAGATTGCCCCTTGGTCAGACAGGAGGAGGAGGACTGCTCCAGTTCTGCGGTGAAAACATCTCACCAATTTGTAGACAAGAGAATTCTTTTTAAGAAACACTCTATTGAACAAAATACCCAACTGTGATGCGCACGGCACTCAAGCTCATGAGGGCCAGTGGATAAAATACACACATGCTCTCTGATTAGATATGAAATGAACGCATATGGTTCTGCACTGAATATATTGCAGAGTCCACTCTACTTGTATAAGTAGTCATGGGCCTATCCCCAGGACTATGTACATTAAGGGGAGACTGCAATGCAGGTTATCCAAAGTTAGGTAAAAGTTATTCTTTCTTAGAGCACTGAATAATAGGATGGACTGATTGAAAATCGAGATGGAGATTAACATTTGGTATACGTGAGAACATAATTTTAGTGGAGTCACTTCTGATTTGCAAGAGGAAAATCAGGTGCAGCAACTAAAAAACCTCACTGAAGTCTGCTTCATATTTTCTGTTGTGACTTGTATCGCTTAGCTGTGGTACATAACTTTACATATCCAGTATAGCATTTGCAAACAATAATGTGCATCAGAGTCTTTGTAAATTGCTATCTTTTTTTTGTCTTCCAAGCACAGACAGTCAAGTATGTTTTCTGGCAATATACAGGTATCTGCTTTTTTTTTTTTTTTTCTTTTTTTTTTTTCTTCCCCCCCCCCTGCAGTGGCCTAAAATGCCATTGACTCTTATAAGACTCGTGTTAGTTTCCAAACTAGGGGCCTGATCCAAAGCCCACTGAAGTCAATGGAAAGACTACCATTGACTGACTTCAGTGGACTTCGGATCACACCCGTCTATCAGCCCAGATGCATTGTGTTCAAGGAAAGCTGTCGCCAGAGATAAAGGTTTCAAAGTTACAGAGCCCAGCTACAGTTACTAAAAATAATACCAACTTTGACTATCCACTAGTCTGTCAATTGCTCGTTCACTCCAGTACTTTTTAAACCCTTTCACACTGTGGTTCATGTAATGCAAATGCGCACAAATTACCTGCAGATTCCATGCACTCCAATATGGAAAATAAATCTCTAGATATGTTAAGTAGAGACTGCTCCATCTCGTACATAGGAGTAGGACCGTAACAAACCACAGATCTGAACGACCCAAACTTTGAGGAATTTTGGATCCAGCTCGCAATTTCCAAACTGGCTTTTATGTCTATGCAAAGCCAAACCCAACCCATGCATCTTAATATTTCCAAATTCGAAAGAAGTCTAGATTAGGATCCTGACTTGGCAGCTTGGAACCATCTCCTCACTTACAGGTGTGATCCACTTGTCCTTACATGAAGTGCTACCTTACTTGCAAACAGTCCCACTGATTGGAGTAGGCCCTATGCTGCTGCAGATATGGTCCCAGATTTTCAAAACGCATGTGGCTTCGGGTCTCTCAATTTTCAGATGTCTTGAGGCACCTTAAAAGGGGCCTGATTTCAAGAAAGTGTTGAGCACCCACACTCTGAACATCAGGCCTCTTTACAGTGTCTCAATCTGGGGACTCAGAAAGTGAGGCATTCCCAAAGACTTGTCATTTCTGAAAATATCAGCCATGATCTCTCAGCTGAGACATAAAAATTAAGGCTGAGAATATGTGTAGCCATTAAAGGGCCCACAATACTCTCTGTAAGAAATGAGGTGCTAACTCCCTGTCCTGGCCTATTTGTTGCTTGAATGATTCTGTTCTGCCTCTACAGATGCCCCAATTTCAAGGGGATTGTTTACACATAAAACACATTTCAATGCTTAAATATTTTTTGTTGGGGTGGGGACTGATCCAAAACCCACTGATGCCTATAGGAGTCCTTCCATTGAGTTGAATGGGCATAGAATCAGGCTTTTGTGGAGTTTTTTTCATTAACAGCAAATTGTAAGTGGAATTATTGCAAAATCTAAGTTATGGGTGGGGAAAACCAAATAGGTTCAAATAAGATCCTTCCTCTCTGCATGCTAAACCTCATGAAAGACTTGATAGTAGGTTGGCTTGGGTTTTTGTTTTTATACTACCTCTGCACTTTTAAATGCCATCAGGACAAGAAGTAGAAATTGTAATGTACCAGAGGGAAGCCTCTTCTTGCTCTATTTCCTGTTTGTCTAGAACAGGAAATACCTGGAATCACAAGATTTCAAACCCAATTTAGCAGAAATAAAAGGTTGGCTAGTTCAGCTATGTTTTGGCTAGAACATTGAACTATCTAAATTGGATCCAAATTCTCTACATATTTAAGGGTCTCTCATCACTCGCTCTTCTCCATAAAGTCTTCATTGGTGGTTAAGCTTCATGCACTAATGGGACTAAGGAAAAGATTCACTGATACCAAATGAAGTCTTGGAGTTATATTGAACTCCTCACTAATCTTGAATGCACAAACGGAAATGGAGCTGTGCCATGAGTTTCTTCACCTCTGTCTTACAAGGAAACTTCTAGAGCTGAAGAACTATATCTCCCTTCCGCCACCTCCCAAAAAACTTTTTATGAGGAAAAATGGCTATTCAACCACAATGAAAAAAGTTGTGGAAAATTTTCATCTTGGCCAAAGTTGCATATAACTTTTTTTTTTAAGTGAAACATCGGACATTGAAAACTCTTACCAGAAACCAAAAAATTGTTCCTGAACACAGTTCTTGAAAACTAGAAATTTGGGGGGAGGGCTCATGGGAAATGTTCTGCAAAAAAAAAAAAAAAATTCCAACCAGCTCTAGAAACTGTGCTCCTTCCAGAGGGACCTGGCCATTGCCATAGCAATCCATGTGTTTTGTTGTTACTTCCAGGCTAGACTGTTTCAAGCTTGCTGTACCTGAGGTGGAGATAACATGGAAACTCCAGTCTGTTCAGAATGTAGCAGCCATCCTCCATCAAGCAAACCACTGAGAAACTTCACACCAGTGCTTGTGTAAAGTGATCTTCAGAGAGCCACACAACAAGGCTTGAACCAATGACCTCCAGAATTACAAATACAAGCTGCTACAGCTTGAGCTAAAAAGCCAAATTTTCTAGACAGGGCTGTAACAAAGGGCTTGTCTAAACAAACAGGATGCTGCAAGCTGGGGTATAAATCTACAGCCCCCTAGGGTGCTGTGCGCTAACTATCCATGTGCATTTTGGTGCTGGGCACTAAAAGTTCCCTCGTGCGCTGTGATCTACTCTGCTTTGAAATGGGAGCAGGTCAGTGAGCACGAGGAGCTTTTAGTGCATGGCAGCAGAATCCACATGGACAGTTAGTGTACTACATGCATGTGCACTGTTGATTTACACCCAGCTTGCCACATACTCACTGCTGGTCTCAACAAGCCCAGACTTGTATCCTCAGTGGATTGGCACAGTGGGGGACCATTAACACACTATTCAGCCAAAACTCCCATGAACACCAGTGGTCTTTCTTATGGGGGCAGAGCCAAGTGAGCAGTGGAAAAAGAAGAGGTACTTCCCTTGAGGTCTACTGCCAGTGACATAAAGTAACCTCAAAAAGAAAAGGAGTACTTGTGGCACCTTAGAGACTAGCAAATTTATTTGAGCATAAGCTTACGTGAGCTACAGCTCATTTCATCGGATGCATTCAGTGGAAAATACAGTGAGGAAGATGCCACAAGTTCTCCTTTTCTTTTTGCGAGTACAGATTAACACGGCTGCTACTCTGAAACCTGTCATAAAGTTATCTGTGACACATACTCTCCAGTGGGTTACACTTGCACTGATGCTGGATCTCAGGTCACTACTGAGACTAATACAAGCCTCTGATCTTTATGGCCCTCAGTGTGTTTAGGCCAGCTACATCAACGATCACTTCTCAGTTCATGACCCACTGAGATGGCTGTGTTCCTCTGAGGCAATGCATCTGACAGTACCCAGGGATAAGCACTTAAGAGCCAGAGATGATGATGAAAGAAAAAATAGAAAGAAAAATAGACAGTCAGTTTATTCTAAATTGTTTCCAAGTGGCCACACACCTTTGGTCCAGTGGTGAAAATCTTTTTTTAATTATTATTATTTGATCAATTCCGTGTTACCAATTTCTGGATATATGAACCACAAATTTTCAAAATTCCTGAGTTAATGAAGGGCTGTCTTTTCGTTGACATGAATGGGAGTTTTGTCTGAGTAGCAACTGAATAAGGACTGGGCCCAAAGACAGCAAGAAAAACATTTAGCTGCAAAATATGTATTCAGAAGACCTTTCCTCAAAGGTTTTCTGTTTTGCCAACAGGGTAGCAATTGTCTCCTCTGTAGGGGACAATTCCGGGAGATTTTCAGCACCTCTCAAGACATAGTAGAGGGAGAGACAAATTAAGCAAATATTTTAGTGTAGAACTACTTGTATCTCCTCTACAGACAACGAAAGCCTCAATTCAAGCCAGATATTTAAAAACTCCATGCAGCAATTGAGAGAGATTTTGTTTGTTTGTTTTGTTTTGTTTGTTTTTCTCACTGGAAAAAAATCAAGATAGTTAGGAGGCAGGAAAATTCTCTCACATTAAAACTGTGAGAGTTGAGAAGTTTGAAACTGTGATTCTTATCTCCTAAAGAGTTTTACAGTCATCAATACCTAGGGTAAGCTGAAGTCCTAGAAGTAGGTGACCTTAATAGATATAACTCTGTATGGGTTCATTGTACTATGAAATTAATTTTTTAATCGGAATGGATGAACAAAAATGCTGGTTTGATTCTTTTTTCTGTCTCCTACCCACCCAGTATTTAATAGTTTAGTAACTATTTCAGTTCCATAAGGATATGTCAACACATGAAACTTATAAAAGGATTCGTTCCTTATACTGTGGGCTGACATGATCCAGGAACAAAGAGGTCATGGACATTTTTTTTTTTTTTTTTAATGGTTGCAGTTTTGGCCAGGGATTAGGTAGGTGCACATATAAAGTCATGGTAGGTTAAATAAAGGTTCTTCTGTATTGAGTTCTTCCAGTAGGTGTGCAACGTATAGCTCTTCACTTTCAAATTACACATACACTGTTGTTGTTGTTGTTGTTGTTTTTTTAAATCCATCTCTAAGTGATTAAACCAAGGATTAACAATGAGTCAGTAGCAGAGTCAGGAATAGAAAAGCATCCAGGAATACTGACTCCCAGTCACTTGCTCTCTATCTGTCTGTAGTATCCATCGCAGTAGTAAGTCAGCACTAAGCTGATTTAAAATATTTTAACCATTTAATTATGTTTCCATTGCTTGCAATAGAAGGGAAGAAATTTCTCTTTATTTATTTAAAGCGTCTTGTGTGGTAACTTGTCGGGTTCAGGTGATAATTATTATTTTTCCACCCTTTCTTCTGCTCAGCATTTAAATGATCAGCTGGCCCCAAATCACCACAATCTAAACTTTGCTGTAATTGTTGGGGAAATTCAGAGCTGAACTTCACATCTCCGGCTTGTGCTTAGAGTGCTCCCAGACATGAACCCCAAATCTAAGCACCCCACAATTTTGGGAAAATTTGGATCTGGATTTCTTCCATTCAGATCCATCTCTAATTTTAATAGAAGGCAGGTTTTGCTGTACTCCCAGGAACTTGCCTAAGGAGGCAGTGTGGCCTAGTGGATGAGCACTGGACTGAGACTTAGGTTCTGTTTCTGGCTCTGCCACTGGCCTGCTGGCTGACCTTAGGCAAGTCACTTTACCTCTCTGTGCCTCAATTTCCCTGTCTGTAAAATGGGAATAATGATGCTGATGGTACTCTGTAAAGTGCTTTGAGCTCTACAAATCAAAAGTGTTATGTAAGAGCTAGGTATTATTAGGGACTCTGTTAGAAAGTTTTATGAGGTGCCAATTGTTTGTGTCAACAGCACAACAACTGCACTGTAGAAGCTGTTGTCATTGGGGAAGCTGGAGGTTTTGCTAACTCGGTAGTGGGCAGTTGTGGCTTTTTGCTTGCTAAAACATGAGGCATTTAGGAGCTGTAAAACAGTACGCAGCAGTGTTGGAACAATTTGTATAGTGGAGGTGCTGAGAGCCATTGAACAAAACTGTAAATCCTGGATATGATGGAAACCACTTCAAGCCAGCGGGTGCTGCCACATCCCCAGCATCCCTTGTTCAAGCACCCCTGACAGTACCTGAGCTTGATATTTCTGGTAAAATGATCAGCAGCAAAATAATTAACAATGCTGATATTTAACATAGCTTTAAGCAACAACTTCTGTACTGATCCTCAGGGCAGACAGAGCCTTCAGCACATCTCTATCCCTTGAGATAAGGGAGTAACTCCATTTGCAAGTCACAATAGTAGGGATATTATCGTCTGTGAAGACCAGTCACTAGAGAAGGACACGCAGGGGTGAACGTAATGTAAAAGACTTACAGTTATGGGGGCCTGGCTCTGGGCCCCTGGAAAGAGCGGGGCCTCGGGCAGAAGGAGTGGGGCTGAGGGTCAGCCTCCCCCAGGGTCTGCTTCCACGCTGCCCAGCCCGCGCCACCTGAGGCTCTGGTGGCGATTTAAAGGGCCCGGGGCTCCAGCCGTTGCCACAGTAGCCCTTTAACATTGGCTGTGTATGGGTGGGTACCGATGGACACTTCTTACTGGTACGCCGTACTGGCCCAGTTTCACCTCTGGGGACACAGCACACTTGTGATCATCTAGTCTGACCACCTGTATAACACAGACCATTGACTGTCCCCAAAACAATTCCTAGAGCAGATCTTTAGAAAAACATTCAATCTTGATTTAAAAATTGCCAGAGATGGAGAATCCACCACAGCCCTTAGTAAATTGTTAAAAACATATGCCATATTTCCATCAGAATTTGTCTAGCTTCAACTTCCAGCCATTGGATTGTGTTACACTTTTTTCTTTGCTAGATTGAAGAGCTTATTGTTAAATATTTGTTCCCAATATGTTACACTGAAGTTTCCGAGTTAAGAATCCAGGAGACGTCGTCTCTAAGATGCCACAAGTACTCCTTTTCTTTTTAGAGGAGAGAGTATATTTCCCAGAGCTGTTGTTTCAGGCTTTATAGAAACTCAGGAAGATGACAGAGCTTCCTTTAAATGGCTCGCTTTTTTAGGGTTATCCTCACAGCCATCAGGGCTGGATATTTAAATGAAAACTTAGATTCTGGGGTACAATTATGCAACAAATTGTACATCATGGAGGCATGTTCTCTTTCATATTATAGTACTTCCACTATTCCTTAGTAGTGAATCCTTCTGTGTGGAGGGACAATGTGTATTTGTGTCACTGCCTGAGGGATACCTTGTGGATAATCCAAGGACTCCCAGTCCAGTATATTTAATGAGTAGTAAAGTCATATATGTATGTACATAATATAATGGAAATTATTCTGTTTATACATATGTCTCTTCTATAAATATCAGGGCTGTAATTCTTCTGGTAATAAATATAGAGATCCGGTCTTTAGCACTTTTCATTATTTTCCTGCTTTAGACATTTTTATCCCTCTAATGAATCTGACTCAGTGCAGCTATTAAACAGGATGGGCTGCTGTAACTATCCCGCTCCCTAAAGGCCTGATTCTTTTCTCGCTTACACCACTGTAATTGGGGAGTCGCTCTGCCAAAGACAATGAAGTGGCACAAGCGTAAGTGAGAGGGGAATCAGGCGCTGTCTCTCTCACACCCGCTGCCCCCAATTCTCCTCTCATGGTTAATTTCACCAAGGAAAATAGAATCCTTAGAGAGAGACAATTACAGTGTGGAATTGAATGCTTTTCTCAATATAGTTTTAATGGAGCATAGGGCACGTCTGTTGCCTTGCCTCGTTATTGCAAGAGGACCTGCTTTCCTGAGTGTGTCAATACCCCATCTGCCCAGCAGCAGCTAAATGATGCTGGGCCCGATTCTGATCTCACACCAGTATAAATCCACTGACTCAGTCTGGAACAACTCCTGATCTACCGCAGTGGAGTTGATAGAAAAATCAGGTCCAGTTCCGTTCCGAATTGCCATTTCTCATCATTGTGCTGCTTCATTGAATAATGTCAGGTAACTCAATGGCCTCATGATCCACCCATTTTCTTTTTCCCATGAAGCAGTTGGGCACAGCAACAGACCTGTTTCTCCGGAGAGAGAAAACCCAAAGGAAGAGTGGGGGGGCTTGTGTGGGAGCTGGAGCATGTTAAAGAGAGGAAAGGGGATGTTTTCTCATTCCTAATTTCTTTGGTCGGCAGCATAGTCTAGTGGCACATGCTGCATGGGTTCCATTTTGTAATCTCCTGACTCACTCGGAGGCTTTAGGCTAGCCAGTTCATTGCTCTGTGCCTCAGTTTCCACATTTGTCAGGCAGGGATGATGATACCATCATTTGTGCAGTGCTTTGAGATATTTGGATGGAAGTACTGTATGATTTTAACATACACACAACCCATACAGGTACTCAAGGCATTGTACAACACAAAAATCATTCACAGATTAATTTTGCTTTTCTTTTTTTCTGTGTAATTATCTTGCTTTCCCTAAGTTCCCCATGCAGTTTTTACTGGATACAGTTCCTCACTTCCTGTCTTTTTAAAATCTTCTGTTCATTTGCTGTGCATTTTTAAACATGCAGGGTGGCTCAGGTGTGCAGCCTCTGGGTGGCGCTTACCTCAAGCAGCTCCCGGAAGTAGCAGCATGTCCCCCCTTCAGCTCTTATGCGGAGGCGTGGCCAGACGGTTCTGCTGCTCGCTGCCCTGTCCGCAGGCACAGGCCATGGTTCCCAGCCAATGGGAGCTGCTGGGGCAGTGCTTGGGGTGGAGGCAGCATGCAGAGCGGCGCCCTCTGGCTTCCCCTAGGCATAGGAGCCGGAGGAGAGACATGACGCTGCTTCCGAGAGCTGCACGGCACGGCCCCCGACACTGCTCCCTGGCTGGAGCACTGGAGTGGGGCAAGCCCCAGACTCTGTTCCTCAGCAGGAGCTCAAGGGCCGGATTAAAATGGCTTCTAGGCCAGATGTGGCCCGTGGGCCGTAGTTTGCCCACTCCTGCCCTAGAGGATAGGGAGCGATTGTGTAACTGGTGCCAAGTGAATTTAGCAGACTGGAGAACACAATCCTGTCAGCAAGTAGGGGGTGCTTCTACTAAATGATTGCTGGCGTCCTTGCTCGAGGGAGCACTTACACACGTGCTCAACTCCTATTAAAGTCAATGGAGCTTAAGCATGTGCTTAATTGTAGAATCATGCTAAAGAACTTTCCTAAACTGGGGCCTTAGAGCTTGATCTACAGCCTGTTTGAAGTCAGTGGAAAGCCTCCCATTGACTTCCTTTAGCCTTGAGGTGACAGGTTTCAGAGTAGCAGCCGTGTTAGTCTGTATTCGCAAAAAGAAAAGGAGTACTTGTGGCACCTTAGAGACTAACAAATGTATTAGAGCATAAGCTTCCGTGAGCTACAGCTCACTTCATCGGATGCATGAAAGTGAGCTGTAGCTCACGAAAGCTTATGCTCTAATAAATTTGTTAGTCTCTAAGGTGCCACAAGTACTCCTTTTCTTTTTAGCCTTGAGGAGGCCCTTAGAACTTAGCCGTGGTCAATGAAGCAAAATTCCCACTGCAGTTGGATTTACGGTTTGGCTCTTTGTGTTGGTTTCCAGTTTCAGCAGAGATGGTGTTGCATTTATGGCCGTTTCACTGCAGGTAGAGAGGTGGATTGGGCCCTGAGTTGTCTGTAGTACAAAGAAACTTGTTTGTGCTTCTTCATGCAATCTTACTCAAGTTACAGTTGAACAGTCAGGTTTTCTCTGCAGTGATCAATACAAGTAAATTTGGAGCTATCGAACCTCATTAAATATGTATTGCTTGGTTTTATTCTTCCCTGTTTAAAATCATTCTGAGTAGGTATACTGAATGCATATTAGTACCGACTGCTGATGAGGAAACTTTAGAGACAATAGAGCTAATGCATCAATTCTTATTTGCTTTATCCTTCCTTTTGCATAGGAAGAAGTAAGCAGCACACGGCATGTAAATGGTTAACGTGTGTAGTCATCATGGTACATCAAGGGGAAGACAGAGTCCTTAGATGAAGTACCACACTAGTGTTAATGGGAATTAAGTGCATACACTGAAGAGGATAGAAGTGAATCATAAAGAAGGAAATTGTATTAATTATAAATTTTTTATGCTTACACTTAATGCAAGCGAAAGGTGCCAGATTGACAGCCTCTGGAGATCCAAGTCCTCTCTTTGCCCATAAAACAGGCCCAGCATGGTTGGTGGCAACATAAACTTCCTTTGTCACTGTCCCATCAGTGTACCTCTAGCAATCCCCTATTGGGAGTAAGGCACTTCAGTTTCCATGGTTTAGTCAGTCCATGACCTCTGAGTGAACCTGCCAAGCAGTTTCAATGATGATGGTGGATTTGTGCATGGATGTCCTTGTGCAACTGCAAGGACTATCTGCTGCACCTTTAAGGGGAAGGCAGAACCATAGCCTGTCCAGACGCTCCCTGTGAGTTGGTTCAAAATTGCAGCTCTTAAGGAGTGAGTCACACACACTGTGAAAAGAGAAGGAGTACTTGTGGCACCTTAGAGACTAACAAATTTATGTATAGTCTCTAAGGTGCCACAAGTACTCCTTTTCTTTTTGCGGATACAGGCTAACACGGCTGCTACTCTGAAACACACACTGTGCTCTCTCATGGAGACTTTACATTTGGGCTTTCTTTTCATCTCAAATAAAAGCAATCCAGATTGCTCTTTGCCTATGTAAAAACATGACAACTTGTGACATGGATGCTTGTTCACCGGAAATTGGGCTGAGACCTGCTGATCTCATTTCACAGAGAACTACCATGATGGTAATAGCTTTGAGTCAATACAAGTCTAGGCTGAATTCCAGCCACCTACCAACAAGCTTCATATTTCCTCTCTCATTACCAGTCCTCTCCTCATGCCAGTCGCTACCGGGAAGTAATTTCATCTTTAAGTGGAGTTGAGGTGATCATGAATTTAAGAACAATAGATCGGATATAACCATCAGTAAACAGACTTTTTCTACAAAAAGATTATGATCAGCAATTGGAACACGTCTGCATGGGAGACAAGGTGGATCTAAACCATATTAATGGGGCACTTCTAGTGCTCAAAACCTCTCAGGATTTGGCCTAATGTGAATTTGCCAAAGGGAGGGTTGAGTGGAGAAGATATTTTAAAAAGTGACTCAGTAACCAAATTTGAGTACCCAACTTGAGACACCTGGGACCTATTCTGAAGCCCACTAAAGTCAAATGGCTTGGACAAGGTCCTGATTTTCAGAAAGTGCTGAGCACCCATGTTATAAAAAACGGGCTTTTTTAGGGTGTTTCATGTTGGGCACCCCAAAATTGCTAGTCATACTTGAAAATGTTGGCCAGTAAAAACAAAGGTCTGGTATGTAGCTGGTTCCACTAAAGTCAAAGGGCAGCTTGCAATTAATTTCAGTTGGAGTGGGATCTAGTCCTGAGTGACTGCTTCAGGAGTTTGCCTTTAAGTTTGCCCAACAGACTTGGACAGGAAAGATCAAACAAAATGAGAATCAAAGGCATTGAAAGTACTCTGCCTTGTAGCAACTGTTTGTGCTTAGATACCATGATGATATACACTGTAAGTAAGAAGCTAGATTCCTTAATCAATTGGATAATGACCCTACACAGCAGGAAACTGCTGAGCCATCAAAAGAAATCCAGCCCTAAAGTTCACCTCTTCGGCTGTTCACTTAAGAGCTTGCTCATCTCCAATTGTATGATCCCTTGCAAAGAGTCAGTGGCCAACCAACATGGGGTTAGATCCACCAAGCTATAGATATTCAATATCCTTTCTGGAGGTACCTTTATTCACTAAAATTATGCTACAGGACTTGAAACACCGATTCATTCCCACTAGACCACCATTCCCAGAAGTGTCTTTATTTTTCCTAACGTATACATATCAATGGGCAAAAGGAAAAATTTTGACTGATGAAATTCACAGGCCAATATGATCACTGAACCATAAATGTAATACCTCGGAGAACAAAAATGGCGCAGAGTAGATAGAAAAATGTTGTTGTTGGGGAAGCTGTGCATCTCCAAGATCATAAATATAAGGTATGTTGGAAGCAGACTGTGATTTGTGTGTGTGGTAGTCCCACGTACTTCCTCCCACACCTTTCAATCTGGAAATAAAAGAAACGCTAATGTGGTTTAAACAACCACAAAGAAAAGAACAGTAGAAACTGAACTTTTGTTTGACTTGGTACAATGGAGGTTAGATCATGTGACAGTTGAGGTGATGTCAGATGACAGGAAAGCTTCCAAGGAAAAATATGACATCCAGTTACATAGCAACTTTCATCTGCAACTTTATGAAGGTATTATCTTTGTTTTACTAATGGGGAAAGTTTCTTGCCTAAGGGCACATACCAAGCGAGCGGTAGAAGCAGGATTAGAAACCAATGGACCTAACCTGCTATTTCCCTTCTCCAACTACTAAGTCATGAAGATCTAAATTTTATGAACTGGTACTAAAATAATGGTGTGTAAGAAATCAAGGGATGAAGAAAAGTTCTGGTAAGCAACAGTTACCTATCCAAGAACTCAGACTGCTAACCCATGTCAGAATTAATGGGACTTACTAGTTATCATCCTTGAGATACTGCCCAAAAATATAGAGGAGGTGCTGATTAAGGATGGGTAAGCCATTTCGGATCACATTTAAGCATTGACCTAAAGGATCAGATCCTTAGCTGGTGTCGATCAATGTAGTTGTATTGAAATAAAACTGAATTATACCAGTTTGCCCTGGCTGAGGATGTGGCCCAAAGTCAGTGTATAGTTATACTAGTGATGGGTTGCATTACAATCTTCCCTTTCTGCTCTCTGCAAAGTTGGGGAAAGTTCAGTTCCATATCTAAACTTAACAGCTCAGGTTCAAGACTATGCAGAAATTCACACAGGCCAACTATCCTACAAACCCAAAGCTAGATCCTCAATTGGTATAGCTCCACTGACTTTAATGGAGCTAAAACTATTTATACCAACAAAGGATCTGGACCCAAAAGTGGGATTCTCCTATGGAGGAGGAGGGGAAGTAACTTTTTCTCGTGCCCTCAAACATTGCATATGAAGCCCAAGAAAATTTAGCCTTAAAAGCCCTGACTCATAACTCATGACAGGAACCACAGCTTGGTATTGACATTGCTTTGTTAAAGCAATTAACAAGCTCCTGAAATGCTTGGCTAATGTTTCTAGAGTGACTTCTAATGAGGGATAATGATAACATGCATGGAAGATCTCTAGTGAACTTTGGATAATGATGCAAATGTGGGAAAGGTCAATAGTATTAGCAGATTTATTGACAGCTATTGCATTTCTGTTCATTACCTATTTCAGCTCTTATTTCCCCTTCTGAGCACGTTTATGGCTGCAAGAACTTGTTCCTCAATCACTCTGGAGTCTACCAGTTGGCTCACAGATTGACCGAGATGTAAAGTAAATGATGCTGAGCCATAGAACTAGTGTAATGAACTTCAGTCTAGACAACAACCAGGTAATTAAAGGAAAGGAAGCAGTTTCAGATAGAGTAAGAGGTACTTAATTTAACATGCTTTGCATTTATATAGCACCTACCCTCCAGAAATCTCTAAGCAGTGCCTGTAAGTACTGCAGTGAGAACTGTACAGCTGTAGAAAAGACCTGTCTCTTCCAGTTCCTATATCAAAGGCAAGAAAAGGTCTAGGAAGAGAGAACCAGAACTGGCTTGCACTAGTTTACTAGTATAGCTTTACTGGTAAAGTTATACAGGCAAACTCTCCTAGTGTGGACCCAGCTAATCCTGACCAAAAAAAGGGCTTTTGCCGGTATATTTTATACTAGTTCCCTGAGCAAAATAGTCTAGACCAGTAAAAGCACTCTTATGCCCTATAACTACATCTACATTCGGGCATTAGCCAGTACAGAGAGGTCACCAAAAATCACACCCCTAACTGATGTAACTATGCCAGCAGAAGTTTCTGTTGCAGACCTGGCCGCAGACAGGACTCTTAGGGCCTAATCTAAAGCCCCCTGAAGCCAATGGAAGAGCTCTCATTGATTTCAGTGGGCTTTGGATCAGTGTCTTATAGCAGAGAGAACAGGTCCACAAAGCGAAACCCAAGAGTACTAATAACCCAAATCCTGACAGCTGCGTTAGCAGAGGGAGTTGTTTGAAGGGGATTGTGATTTGTTTTGGTTTTCATGCCACCAAATGAAAACTAAGGGAGGGCTGTGGTCTGTTTGGAACAGAGAATTGAGAACCAGAATTTTTGGGTTCTGTTCTTGGCTGTGCCTCTATTGTGACTTTCAGTAAGCCACTACGATTCTGTGCCTTAGTTTACCCATCTGTTTAAACAGACCCAATTACACTTGGATTACCTACCGCACAGGAGATGATGTGAGGGTTAATTAACAGTCAAATTCAGCCCTCTGAAAATTTGCAGTAACAAAAGATTTCAGCGGAGTTGCTCCAGATTTGCAATGGTGTAAGAGAGCAGATTTAGCCCTAAACCATTTTTGGGAAGTGCTTTCATACCTTTGGAAGAATAAAAACATAAATGCAATGTAATGAAAACAGTACTTTGCATTCAACCACTCATTAATAATACTTTTGAGTTCATAGGTCACCTTTCAATTATTAGTACAAATATTTGTTCTCTATTTATTACTATTATTACTAAACATTAAAAGAGAGGAGGAAATAGCACTGGCTAGCTGGAGGGGAAGATGGGGACTATTTAATAAAATAAAAACCATGGAATCATATAATCCATGTGCCAGTTGCCACATTAATCATTTTCACACCCCATCCTGTAAGGATCTCCCGGCTGCTGAAACACTGCCCCTTTACACAATCCCATGGAAATCCACACGGCTGTGCTTGGATGTGTATGTCCTCTGGCATGGAGCTTATTGCAGGATTGGAGCTTGCTTATAAGATTTACCCCTCTCCCACAACCTGTCTAGTTCATTTTAGACAGTAAGCTCCTCAGATGAAGGACCGCCATGTCTTGCTATGAATGCGTGTACAGTACCGAGCACAGTAGGGATCCTGCCTCAGTTTAAATTCCCTTGGGGGAATCATTATTATCTTCATTATTTATGCCTAGAGACCCCAACAGATCAGGCCCCATTGTGCTGTACAAACAGATGGAGACAGACCCCCCTCCTTTGAAGAGCTTACAATCTACATAGATGACAAAGCGTGGGAGGGGAAACGGTGGCACAGAGACATGAAGTAACTTGCCCAAGGTCAGTGGCAAGACCGGGAAAGTACTTACCCAAGTCTTTTGAGGTGTCCCCATTCTCTAGACCACCCTGTTTCCCCCTGATGATTTCCAAAGATAGGTCCAAACCCTTGCCTGCTCCAAAGTCCAAGGAAGTCAGTAGGGGACTTTCTATTGTCTTCAGTTGGCTTTGGATCAGGCCCATATTGCTCCGTTAGAACTCCAACTGACTTCAAGGAGAATCTACCTGAATAAGGACTACTTGGTCCTTTAATAGTTAACGCTTCCAGAGTTCTATTTAAAAGAAAAGGCTCCACAGCTTTGCTACAGAGCATGCCTAGAATCTCCCAATGCTTGGAACATTGTGCAGAGTAAGGAGTAGGATAAAATTATGTATCTTTATTAGCTTTCTGTTCACAGGAAACAATTTATTAGGCACAAGAATGTTATGTTATAGTACTTCCTTTTTGCCTGGGAGTTTACAGTTGACACAAACTGCACAGCACATAAATCCAGTTTTATTTCTCAATTTATTCACCTGGAACTAAGTGGATTTTTTTTTTAAGAAGACCAGGCTGCATTTACAGATGGAAGCACCTCAAGTAATCACAATTGTTAGGTAGACAAAGTTAGTGGTTATGGGCATGAAGTTTTTTTTATATGCAAAACTTTTATGCTTGCAGAGTTCCAATGAAGATTTGTTTCTCCAATGAAAAATGTACCTTTTAATAACCCTCTTTCCCCTTAATAAGCCAATATTGATTAGAATTTGGATTTAAAAGATGAAAGAACTCTGCAATTATCTTCTTGTATATGCCCTTCAGTAAACTACCTTGTCTTCCCCCTTCGTACCTCCCCTTCTTCTTAAGACGACTTTCCCAGGTCCCTCTTGGCTGCGCTTGAACGATGTTGGCTCATGTCCATGCTGCAACAAAGACCTGGCATTCCAGCTGTCTGCTTCTAATCTCCAGTGTCAGCTCTTGTTAATGTTTCAGCGTGAAATCAGAGGGGGCAAAGCTGCATGGAATATTAAAACCATGATCAGAATTCCACTGAAATGCTGATAGTCTACAAGCGCCATTAGGAGGGCCGTCAAATCACTGTCTCGCATTAAATAAAAGATTTCTATCGCCAGGGCACACGGGAAGTACAATCAGTGAATCGCTGAGCTAAATTAGCATTTTTTCAATTGGAGATCGAAGTTGATTTATTGTTCTACACAACGTTAATGTAACTATGTGCTTGACCTGTTAAGGCAGCTAATTTTTCATTTAAATGGATTCTTTCCCTCCGTATGTAAAAAAGGCTGCAATCATATTTCAACTTTGCAAAATGATCAGAAAAGTACTGGAATGTTTCAAAACTGCTTTAGTGTGTGTCTCTTTTTTTCTTTGCCTGGTGGTCAAGGGCATGCATTTTTTTAAAAAAAAAGCCTCAAGTGACTAGATTGATTCTCATTTTCACCCAGCTATTTTAAACCACTTTGGCCACATACAGAGTTGGTGTAAATTACTCTCCCTGAGTGGTGTTAAGGGGCTTTGGTATAAATAAGGATCAGACCCATTAATGATTTTGGAACAGTTTTCTTGCTGTCCTCAGTACTGTCCTGACTAAGGAGCTGCAGGATTTGACCAAGTGGATCGTTACTCAGTTCTTACTTGGACAAAGTTGCACTGAATTCAGTGGGAGTTTACTGGACTTGAGCAGCGTGGTCTGAGCCAAAGCCCACAGAAGTCAATGCAAAGACTCTCTCTGATATTCATGGGCCCCATGAAGCCACGTATGGATAAATGTATGGTTGTTTTTAATTGGTCCAATTTTAAACAGAGGCCTGTCTGACTGTTGCTGCCTGGTGGTTCAACATCCCAATCTGGGAAAACTCTTGTACAAGTTGATGTTCTCCAAATGACAATGTGGAACCCCCGGCACCACCTCCCTCACAATGTGAAGATAATATACATTTCCAATTAGCAGAACGCATTCTAGTCATGTTCTTTTACTCCTTAACTATCTTTGTTTTGCTAAAAAGCTAATCAGTCGTTAATGAAATCCTGCAGTTCTGCTAATCCTACATACAATGCAGCTTTTCTCTAGCAGGCTATCACTGACATAAAACTACAGTTACCCAAGCTCTCTACTGCATTAAGATTTGCTGTCATTTGCCTTTCATTACATACCTGATGTAGCACAGTAGCAGTCAAAAGTCCTCAGCAGGCAAAGTAAAGAATTTAATTGTATTTTCCAATTGCTCCTCCTTAAAAAAACGACACAAAAAATCCTCCACGGTATCATAGTTGCTTGTAATTTCTAGCCGGGTACAAATATAATCACAGTTAAAATCTTGAGTGAACTTACGAAAATAACTGTACTGCCTCTGCCCCATAAAATGCGCCTCTCAATAGAGTTGAACAATGAAGCTTTCATCAAAGGGCATGAGTGATTAGATGTTTTTGACGTTCAGAACTTTAACAGATAAATGGCATCCCTGTTCCTTTATTTGATGTGCTGTACTGTTGGGCTTCAATTAATCTTGTCTGATGATTACAGAACTTCTGCGATCTTGTTTTGAAAGCAAGAGGCGCTGTGTAGAATATTGACTTTCAGCATCTACGTCCTGGATGGCGAGTGTTCGGTATAGAAATTTGGGAAGGGGGTTTGGATGGCTGAGAGGATGGGCAATGGGGTAGGGAGCTGTACAAGTTTCCACACAACAGCCCTGGGTTCCCTGAAGTTTTATTCCTAATAAGTAGGGTGAATAGAATAGCAGAGGAATATTAAGGCAGTGATTTGGGATTCAGGAGATCTGGCACAGGCTTTTTGTGACCTGTGGCAAGTCGCACAGTCTCTTGGGGTATGGTACCTCTTCTATAAAAAGGGAGTAACAGTCCTTCCATACCTCATAGGCTTGTTGGGAGGCTAAACTATTTTGCATCTGTGAGGTGCTCAACTACTACCGTGATAAACACCACTAGAAAGCCTACAAAATCTGTTTATATATTTTTATAGTCGGCTTATAGGAGTCCCTACATTTCACCTCTACGTGGCTGGTTTGAATCCAGCCCAGATCAAAAAGTTGCTACCATCTACTGGTGGTTCAGCAGCCTATGGCAAATGAGTTACTGTTTTTCAGTCCATATCCTAATGAAAGGGTGTAAGTGTCACACAAAGCATCCCTACAGCTGGTAATAATTGCCCCCTCCACCATTCCCACTCAGCAATACAAGCAGAAGAGGAAACCATTGAATGGGCCTCAGATACTGAACCCTCTTCATAGAATCATAGACAATTAGGGTTGGAAGAGACCTCAGGAGGTCATCTAGTCCAACCCTAACTAAATCATCCCAGCCAGGGCTTTGTCAAGCCGGGCCTTAAAAACCTCTAAGGATGGAGATTCCACCAGCTCCTAGGGAACCCATTCCAGTGCTTCACCACCCTCCTAGTGAAATAGCTGTTCCTAATATCCAACCTAGACCCCCCCCACTGCAACTTGAGACCATTACTCCTTGTTCTGTCATCTGCCACCACTGAGAACAGCCGAGCTCCATCCTCTTTGGAACCCCTCTTCGGTAGTTGAAGGCTGCTATCAAATTCCCCCTCACTCTTCTCTTCTGCAGACTTAACAAGCCCAGTTCCCTAAGCCTCTCCTCATAAGTCATATGCCCCAGCACCCTAATCATTTTCGTTGCCCTTCGCTGGACTCTCTCCAATTTGTCCGCATCCTTTCTGTAGTGGGGGCCCCAAACTGGACACAGTACTCCAGATGTGGCCTCACCAGTGCCGAATAGAGGGCAACAATCACTTCTCTCGATCTGCTGGCAATGCTCCTACTAAGGCAGCCCAATATGCCGTTAGCCTTCTTGGCCACAAGGGCACACTGCTGACCCATATCCAGCTTCTCGTCCATTGTAATCCTCAAGTCCTTTTTTGCAGAACTGCTGCTTAGCCAGTCAGTCCCCAGCCTGTAGCGGTGCATGGGATTCTTCTGTCCTAAGTGCAGGACTCTGCACTTGTCCTTGTTGAACCTCATCAGATTTCTTTTGGCCCATCCTCCAGTCCTCACTTTGGACCATATCCCTACCCTCCAGCGTATCTACCTCTCCCCCCCATCTTAGTGTCATCCATGCACTTGCTGAGGGTGCAGTCCATCCCATCATCCAGATCATTAATGAAGATGTTGAACCAAATCGGCCCCAGGACCGATCCCTGGGGCACTCTGCTTGATACCAGCTGCCAGCTAGATATGGAGCCATTGATCACTACCCGTTGAGCCTGATGATCTCGCCAGCTTTCTATACACCTTATAGTCCATTCATCCAGTCCATACTTTTTTAACTTACTGGCAAGAATACTGTGGGAGACCATATCAAAAGCTTTGCTAAAATCAAGGTACATCACATCCACCGCTTTCTCCATATCCACAGAGCTAGTTATCTCATTATAGAAGGTAGTCAGGTTGGTCAGGCATGACTTGCCCTTGGTGAATCCATGTTGACTGTTCCTGATCACCTTCATCTCCTCCAAGTGCTTCAAAATGGATTCCTTGAGGACCTGCTCCATGATTTTTCCAGGAATTAAGGTGAGGCTGACAGGTCTGTAGTTCCCTGGATTCTCTTTCTTCCCTTTTTAAAAGATGGGCACTATCTTTTGGACCTCTTGAGGTGGCCCCTCCCAGTGCATGGGCAAGGCTTATTTCTGGTTCAGCCTGATGAAAGTTTGTGCTATTGCTGCTATGTTGTACCTGATCTGAAAGGAGAAGCTAGTGATTTAATGTCAAATTCTATACCCACTTACTAGGCTACCACATTGACAGTGAGTTAAGTGAGCATTGCACCTATATAACTAAAGGCACAAATCTTCAATTTTTATTCAGGTTCTTTTATATTTTAAAGGCCTGATCTTAAGCTCATTCAAGTAAATTGAAAGTTGCCCAGTTGCTTCTAAAACATCAAGAAATGTGGTTGGTGTGGGAAGAGATGGAATTTATTTATTTTATTTATTTAATTTAATTAATTAATTTAAAAAAAAGGATTTTCAGAACCTCTATTGGCTTAATAAGGTACCTTCCGAGTGCAGCTTGGCTTATATTATCTAGAAACATGAGGCACTAGGTTCATGTCACTGCAATATCTGAGGCTGCACTGATAACAAGATCTCATAAAACCCAGAAAGGGTTTTGGAAGGCTTAACCTCTGGATGAACTGGGTGGGAAATGTATTTCATTATACCAAGAGCTGGCACAGGAGAGGAAATTTGTAAAAGATTCCCAGTGTTTTTGTTTAAAATTTTGGAGAAATCAAGTGACCCCATAGTTGATTGCAAAATGTGAGTGGGAAAAATTGTGAAATGTTTCTATTTTGATGGGGAGAAAAAGTTAGTTGATTAAAAATGTTGATGGAAAAATTCAAAAATTTTGGAAGATTCCAACCAGCTCTAATTACATCACAAGAGAAGAAGCTAAAATTTGAAGGAAGCACAACATTTCAACTTGCAAACAACATTAGGATGACAGGTTTCAGAGTAGTAGCCGTGTTAGTCTGTATTCGCAAAAAGAAAAGGAGTACTTGTGGCACCTTAGAGACTCACAAATTTATTTGAGCATAAGCTTTCGTGAGCTACAGCTCACTTCATCGGATGCATTAGGATGCTATATTATTAGGAATCGTGTTTATTACTGTAATGACTATGGGTCCCCATTGTGCTACATTACTACACAAACATTATATAAACTCAGCCTCGACTTTCAAGCTTGGGGAGAAAAAATATTCCCTTAATTGGATTATTTTTCCCCATGAGATGATGAGGTAGCTCCTGCAAGGTCAATGTTTACGTCCCAATGATATTTGAGGGCCCATGTTATTTGAATCCAAACTACCCCCTCCCCTCACACTGTCTATCATTGAAATCAGAATATGTACCTACTTACCATCCCATTACTAATCTATACAATTTAAGGATCTTTCACAATAAAATACATTATTTGTATATAATGTATTATAATTATTAGACAATAGTCCCTATTAGAACCCTTTTACCAGCTCTAGTATGTCTCTGTGTGCTGGTGAGCACCATTTCAGAGACATAAATGTTGCTTTTGCTTTTTTACTGAAAAATATCTTCTGACCTTTTAAAAAGATTAATTCGCAGATTTAGAGGTGATCAGAATGAGAGCATAGGATTCCCAGATCCATAAGAGTTACACATGAGAAAGAACAATTAAATCCCACCCAGTTCATCTGTGACCCAAAATAGGAATATCCACCATTATATTTTCTAGGGCTTTGTTCAGTCGCATGGAATTGGATCCAAGCCACAAAGTTTGCATCCAGATCTAGGTCAAAACTTTCCCAAAGTTTGCACCTGGAGTCTTTGTTTGGCTCACTTCCCTTAGGAGAATAGTCAACAATCTAAGCATAATGGTTTTTCCTGAATAAATTGTGAACATAGGATTGATATTGCCATTTCTTTGGTAACTGGACATCTTTCTGGAAGACATAATGCAAAATGCAGTTATTAATTAAAGGGGAGTTATACTATTAGGATACTTAGTTCTCTGCATGACCCATTAGGCCAAGTTCATCCTGTAGAAGTTGCAAAAGGACAGCTAGGGTCCTCACCAGGTACTGCAGCACCTCCTCCATCTTGCTTTTATTCTCTCTTCCTCACTTCCACCGTCCTGATCTGACTCCACAGCTCAGCTAGGGAACTCTCTTTGCAGATCCTTCATGGATATCGCCTCCCTGCAGCTCTGCTCTGATTCTGGACTCTCCCCTTACCTTTGGGCAGTCTCACATTTATAACTCCCTGGGGGCAGTCCACCACCACTCCTCATTACACTAAACAAGGGCACACCTGGACTGGAACAGGAGAGCTGGGCTCGATTTCATTTAAGCAGCCAGCTGCCCTGTTCTGCACGTCCTCCAAATACCCACTAAAACATTTCCAAATCCAGCTAGGGTTGCCAACTGTCTAATCACAGAAACCCCAACACCCTTGCTCCGCCCTCTGCCCTGTCCTTTTCTGAGGCTCCACCCCTTCTCCAAAGCCCCTCCCCGCTCACTACATCCCCCCCCCCATCGCTCGCTCTCCCCCACCCTCACTCATTTTCATCAGGCTGGGACAGGGAGTTGGGGTGCGGGAGGGGGTGTGGGCTCAGGGCTGGGACGGAAGGGTTCGGAATGTGGGGGGGGCTCTGGGCTGAGTCTGGGGCAGGGGATGCGGACTCCAGGAGGGGGCTCAGGGCTTGGGCAGGGAGTTGGGGTGCAGGCTCTGGGATGGAATTTGCATGCGGGATGGGTCTCAGGGCTGGGACGGGTTTAGAGTGTGGGAGGGGTGCGGGCTCCAGCTGGGTGGCGTTTTCTTCGGGCAGTTTCTGGCCAATGGGAGCTGTGGAGTCAGCACTCAAGGCGGGGGCAGTGCGCAAAGACCCCAGAAGCAGCAGGGACGTGCCGGCCGCTTCTGGGAGGGCGCGGGGCCAGGACAGGCAGGGTGCCTGCCTTAGCCCCACTGCACCACTGGACTTGCAGTGGCCTAAAATCTCCCAGATTGGCTTCAGTAGCCTCCAGGAGCTAGAGCCCAATTCCGGGAGTCTCCTGGCAAAATCGGGAGGGTTGGTAACCCTAAATCTACAGAGTGCGATAAGATCCTATTGCACTGCTCTGCTGTGCTGTTTTAGTTCCAGGCGATGAATTTATGTTGCAAACAACTGACCTGAACCTCAGTAGGTAATTTGCAAGTTGGGTTTCCTATATGGAGCAGATAATTGTTTGGTACCCGTGAGTGGAATGGGCAGGTCCCCTTCCTGCATATAGCCAGGAGTAATATACTGTATCCATTAGAGAGAAGCCTAATCATCTTATCCTGTCAGATCCAAACTGCCCTCTTTTAAGAGCCAATTTGTTTTCCTGCCAGATCGATGTTCTTATCTGTAATTGTGCAGGCCATGAGTGGCACCCAAGAACCAGTTAATATTAAATTCAATTTCCATGGGGGGAAAAGAAAGAAGAGAAATGTCTTAATTTAAACATTTATTGTACAACTGTGAAAGTGTCCTAAGTGAAATTGAGACTTGGGGAGAATAACTTCTAAATCAGTTGTCTGGCTTGCATAAAATGATATATAAGGATATGACAGTTGGATCGTGATACTATGCTGAGCTGATGAATGCTTTAACCCTGGGCTTACTGCTGTTCTTTTGCCCACATGAGGTTGCAAATCTGACTCCTGCAGATTCTGTGATATCAGGAAGGTTGGTCTAACAATAATACTACAAATTATTGGATTATTATTATTAATTGTTTGCAGTTCTTTAGTCTCTTCTTTAGAAGGAAGGTGCTACAGAACTAGAAAGGAGTATTATCATAGCCATCCATTCACATCCTACCTTACCTCTTAAAATGCTATGAAAATGTATTCCTATCATACTGTGGTCATCACTCGTAATAATAATAATAACTTGAACAGAATAGAATATCTTCAGAAAATGGAAATCTGACCCTAGTGAAGCCAATGAAAGAAGCATAACCTCTGTGGCACATAAAATGTAATATGGAAATTTGGAGGACTAAGGGAATTTGAAGAGTAAATAGCCAAAGAGGTGAAAACAAATAAAAGAGAATTCTTTAGTGATACCAGAAGTAAGAGATCTGCTGGGGAATCAGTGGGCCTGCTGGACTGCCAGACAGTAAAGGAAACAGTTAAGGAGAATAAGGACATTGCAGAGTGTGAAAAAATTTCTGTGCATTAATATTCAACATCAAGGATGGTGGGGAGGTAAAGATGATACTGTCCAGTAGTGAGGCATGAAGAGAGGAGGTGCTGGAACACAGTGATAAATTTATGATGGAAAGATTACATGTTAAGCTCTTTGCGGTAGGGACTGTTCTTGTGTACAGTGTCTAACACAATGGGGTCCCAGAACATTATTGGGCTTCCTAGGTGCTACCACAATACAAATAATAATAAATGAAGAACAAGAAGCCCAAGTGGCATACACCTAAGGGTAGTGAAGGAAGCGATTGAGCTGCTAATAAAAAAATATCCAACCTCTTACTAAAATCAGCTATCATATGGGAGAATAGCAACTGCTGTATCTATCCTTTTAAAAAGGCCCTGGGGCTGATCCTGGAAATCACACACCATTAAGGCATCTCTGAGCAAAGTGGTGAATACAGGAGAATGGGCTGACATAATTTATTTGGATTTAAATAGTAATCTTTTGGGCAAAGGCCAGATATTCAAAGGTATTTAGGTACCTCACTCCTAGTGGGAGTTAGGCACCTAAATACCTTTTGAGGATCTGCACTGAAGTCCCTCGTGAGAGGAAGTATTGTACTCAATGTACAATAAACCTGTGGAACTCCATGCCAGATGATGTCATCGAGGCCAAAAGCTCAGCAAGAGGGAAGAATGGACTGGACGGTCTCTGAGAATGAGCACATCCACAGCTATACTGTATAGGATATATATTTAGAAAATATGAAGTATAAAGCTTCATGCCGCAGGGCATAAGCTAATCATTGAGGCCCACATCCTCAGAGGTATTTAGGCTACTAACTTGCATTTAAATCAACGGAAACTAGGAGCCCTAATAACTTTGAGGATCTGGGCCTAAGTGACAAGGCCCTAATGAGTAGGTTATTCATTATTAAGTACTGTATGATTTTTTTCATCCCCCATTGCAGAATTTGAAAGTGATTAATGTCAGAGGCAAGATACTGAACTAGATGGACCACTGATCCAGTCTGGCAATTCCTATGTGCTTATGTGATATGCTATCGTTCATCCCAAAGTGCTTTGCATATAGAGATCATATCAAACAACAGTGGAATGCAGCCAACTCTGGGGTGCAGTATGGCAGTAGTACCCACACCTATGATATACAATGCTTTTAAGCAGCAACTAAAGAAGAGCATAATAGCTAGTGGAAATTTATGTGTGCGCACTTCAAATACTACAGATAGTCCTTCCCCGCCCCAATCTTTCACCTATGAATACTTTCATTAGAAACATCTTGCAAAATTCGCAAATTATTTTTAAACAATACAGATAATTTACAGGATTAAAAATACATAATAAACATTATTTGATGAGTAGTAGTTAGAATGGGACCAGAGCGCCAGAATGAATACCTGTGGCACCTTAGAGACTAACAAATTTATTAGAGCATAAGCTTTCGTGAGCTACAGCTCACTTCATCGGATGCATTTGGTGTTTTTTTTCCACCAAATGCATCGGATGAAGTGAGCTGTAGCTCACAAAAGCTTATGCTCTAATAAATTTGTTAGTCTCTAAGGTGCCACAAGTACTCCTTTTCTTTTTGCGAATACAGACTAACACAGCTGCTACTCTGAAACCTGTCAGAATGAATACCTGTCCTCTTAGGCGGCAGGGGAGCTGTTGGACTACATGCCCCTGGGATCTCAGAGGTACGTCTCAGCTGAAAGATGGCACTTCCAACAGCAGAATCCAGGGAATTAGCAGGTTAATGATTCAAAGGGAAGAGCTCCACCTACTGAACAGCCAACACCAATTTCATCATCAGCCCCTAATTATTTCTCTGGTGCTTCCTATCAAAGCACTAACCCAGTCCAAACTTGCTTAGCCTGCCTGGAAGCACTTAACAAAAGGATCAAAGAAACCTTGCAAAGTTTAAAACTCACAAGCCAAAACTCAATCTCTGGGAATTAAAAAATGAAAGACAGGATTTTTAAAAATGATCTGAAACTTGGTGACACAGGCAATAAACTGACAATGTCTCGCTTCCTGCTGCCACCCCTCCTGGTGTGACTGACTTTGAACTTTTCAGTACAGAAGTTTCTGAAGCAGGGCTGAGGTAGAGGAAGACAGCACATTTACTTTTTCATTGTTAGGGCCCAATTCTGCAACCTTGCTGTCGCTGTTTATGGAATAAGGTACTAAGATACCTGAGTAGGACCTCTAGGATGACTTCTCCTTTTGCAGCTGTGTAAATTAGGTGTAATTTCGCTAATGTGAACAGGCCAGATTGTCAGCTGGTGTAAACTGACACAATCCCATTGAAGTCAATGAAGTGATATTGATTTCCACCAGCTGTAGTCTGTCCCAGAAAACCTATAGAAGTGTAAAAATGAGATAGAATCATCCTAGTTCAGACAGTGTTCTGCTTTCAGTGCAAATATATTTTTCACACCCCCAATGAAGGCATAAAGGACTGTGATGTAAAAGTCCACTGGATTTTTTTTTTTAAGCCAGATCAGTGCAACAGGAAAGTAAAATGCTGAGCCACCACACAAATCTCTCCTTTTTTTCCTTTCTGTGTCAACTGTTGCTGGCAGAGATCAGCAATTCATTCCCCACCGTTGAGGCAACAGCAGCTAAAGCGAATGTTCATATGTGTGCTGAGGCGTTTGTCCCTGGAAAAAAAAATAACATCTCTCCTTCTATTAACGTTTTAATTAATCCCTTTTAGTTATGAAATGTAACTTTACATTACATAAAAAAAATTACATGCAGGTTCTTAATCTGCTAATCCTTTCTCCAGACAAGCTGGTTCTTTTTAAATCAACTGCCATTTTATCAACCCAATGGAGCAGAGATCCGGACTCAACTCTATTCAACAATGCATTCTTTTCATGAGAGACTGGCCTAGCTAATATGACACCACAAAGGGCTTGAGGAATTCCAAACACCCAGCTCTTTGGATTAAAAGCATAATAATCCCATGCAGTTTTTTGTTCAGAATTGATAGAATAGTTGTATAGTGAGTCACACTCGTTTGAACTTATCAAAGTAACAATATATCAAGCATTTCATCGGGTGATCTTTTTTTTTCCTCAGGTTGATTCAACTTCTTTCAAGTTATTTTATTTTTTAAGTGTGCATTTATATTACCAAACTCCCCACTAGTTAAACAATGAATACATACAATCCAGCAGTGACTCTGCATAAAACTGATTTGTTTTTACCTTATGGCTGGATCTAAACACAGTTGTTATACTGGTATATTTCAGTTAGGGGTTTTTTTTTTGTACTGAAAAAGTTATCCTAGCACAACTCCTACTGTGGACCAGTAACACCAGTATAAGTCTGTTATTTCACAATAGTTTATTCTCCTTCTTCTACAATTATACCATTCAAACTGCATCCGCATCAGCAGGGGTCTACTGTTTTAACTATACAGGAATAGCTAAAGCAGTGCAATTTTTGTGTGTTGACAAACCGTTAGGAATACAGGAACCAATGCAACTAGAACTTGCGGCCCAAAAGCCTGAATAAAGTAGCATTAATCTGAGCTACAGTCACAGGGGTGAAAAGATTCAAAAAAGCAAGACTGTGGGTCTGATTCTCTGTTCAATTAGGGTCTGCTCCAGCCAGATGCTGCGAGCCCTCAACGCAATTGGAGGCAAGGAAACTTGGCACCTTGCAGGTTTGGGCCCTTGCAGCAGTTTTACTCGGATGTGTACATTTTGCCAGATTCTCAGTTGCTGTAGATCAGCATTGTTCCATTGATGTCACTGGAGCTATGCAGATTATGGGAATTAAGGCCTATGGACTTTAATGGAGTTTTTCTTGTTTTGCATTGCAGTTAGAGAATCAGTCCCAGATTTTTCCTAAAGGAGGGTTTTATTAGCTTACAGAGAAGGCTATTGAACACAATAACAAAAAAGAAGATTGATATATGCACTGGAGACTGTGCAGCTTTTGCTGGAGGCATGAGCGCTTCTATTATTAACCAGTGGGTTTTGTTTTGCTGCAGGTGTCAATAGGACTCTGCAGTCAGTTAATTTCTTGCCTGTGGGTCAGAAGGTTCTGGGCTCTAGTCCTACAACAGGATGTACGTTTCTATGAGCACAGGCTGGAAATTTTCCTGTAGAAAATGTCAACGGGATATATTTCCATTGAAATGTTTTCTGTTCCCCCTCATCAGCCTTAAACACATATACCCCCAGACCAACTGCTGGGCTCCAGAGGCAGAGCTACCAGGGCCTCCCCTTGGCCACGGATGTCCCTGTTACATTTCCAGCCTTGATTACATTTTTCACCTACTCCCAGCAAAGCCAGAGGTTTGTGTGTGTTGGGAGGTTTATCTTCTTGGCCCTGCCTCCATCCAGTGTGCTGTCCTCACTCACCTCTCCTGGCTTTTCTAGTCCCACACCCCTTTTCCACTGCATGGATCCCACTGAAACTTGTTCTACCTGTGGGCGTGGGCATGGTCGGAACCTATTTTTAGGTTTGTTTCCTTTTTAAACCGAGCCTGTGTGTGTACGTAACCCACCAGTGAGTGTGTGGTAGAAAATCCCCCATGTGCTGATCCATATGAGTCTGATACAGTCACAGTTGGGGGTGGTTGGTTCTTTAGCTCAAACAGTAGGTGTTCAGTCTCTGGTGTGTTAACCAATGTAGCAGCTGTCACTTGCACACATTGTGCTACTCTGTAGGGCCAAACCGTGATCCCCTTTTGTAGCTCTCCTTGCTTCAGTAAGATTACTCATGTGAGTAAGTGGGTCACAATCTCACCCATAAATAGAAGATAACCCCCTATTTTTCCTGGGGTTCAAAAAAGAACTAGATATGTTCACAGAGGATAGGTCCATCAATGGCTATTAGCCGGGATGGGCAGGGATGGTGTCCCTAGCCTTTGTTTGCCAGAAGCTGGGAATCAGTGACAGGGGAAGGATCACTTGATCATTACCTGCTCTGTTCATTCCCTCTGGGGCACCTGTCAGAAGACAGGATACTGGGCTAGATGAACCTTTGGTATGGCCGTTCTTATGTTCCTGCACAGATAAGAATATCTTCCATCTTTGTATGTTCCACATTAGAACCAGCATGATCTGTATTTAAACACATCAATATCAAGTCTCTATTGATGCACTGCACAGGATTAAGTGCATATTCCTTTGGGGGGGGGAAAGAATAATTGGCAATTTCTTCCTGCTGTTTGGGCAGTGGTGGAGATTGCTTAGCAATAGCTTTATTAAAAATACTAATTATGTAACCAGACTATTATTTTTTTAATATGCGAACACAAAGGAGGACCTAGAAACATTTCCATCTTGGGGCTATTTATAGCTGCCCTGTTATGAGGTGTTTCTTTAAAGGAGCCCAGACTCACTATGAAAGACTCTAAACCTCCTTGAAGACGGCATGCAAACATATGAACTTGGCAAAAAAAGCTGTATATACTAATGTACCAAAAATGCACCAAGGCATTCCAGCCTTGTTAATGTCTTGTTCTGTTCTTTAAGAATTCTGTTTTTTTAATATCTTTGCTCCTTATTAACATTTTTATTGCTATAGCCTGGCGAAGTGGTGGTTTGGCTTGCACATTGGAACTGAAAATGAGAGAGGAGGGAAATTTAGCAAATATTTTTTCCCTAAAATTTCTTTCAGGTTGTCTTTTTTTGGGTGGGGGTGGGTGAAAGATTTTAAAACTCGAAATGTAAGAGTTTAAAAAAAATTTGGCCAGCTCTATGGTTTGGTCAAAAATAAAAACCAAGAAAAGAGGCGACTAAGGGGGGATATGATAGAGGTCTATAAAATCATGAGTGGTGTAGAGAAAGTAAATAAGGAAGTGTTATTTACTCCTTCTCATAATACAAGAACAAGGGACCACCAAATTAAAATAATAGGTAGCAGGTTGAAAACAAACGCAAGAAAGTATTTTTTTCACGCAACGCACTGTCAACCTCTGGAACTCCTTGCCAGAGGGTGTTGTGAAGGCCAATACTATAATGGGGTTCAAAAGGAGCTAGATAGATTCATGGAAGATAGGTCCATCAATGGCTATTAGCCAGGATGGGCAGGAATGGTGTCCTTAGCCTCTGTTTGCCAAAAGCTGGGAATGGGCAACGGGATGGATCACTTGATGATAACCTGTCTGTTCATTCCCTCTGGGGTACCTGGCATTGGCCACTGTCAGAGGACAGGGTACTGGACTGGATGGACCTTTGGTCTGACCTGGTATGGCCGTTCTTGGATTTATATATTTCATTTTGAAATTTGATGGAAATTTACAACACACCGCCCGGCTCTATTTAGAACCCCTGGACTCTGGAGAGCTCCCTGAAGCGTCTCTCACCACCTTCCTGGGGCTTTCACTAACTTCTGTGCCCGGTAGAAGAGCAGGGTTGGGAACTGGGGGAAAGGTCTCTTGGATGAAACTTACAAAACCTCAGGTGTTGTGGGTGTGACTCAGGATTTCCCACAGGGGTGGCCCCTCATCTCCAGACCACTGTGCCCTGCCCTGCACTGCGTGCTGCTCTGTGCATCAAGAGGCTATACTTCGTAAAGCATTTTGAAATGGAAAGTCTTCTATAGAAGGTAAAATGCAGAGGTTCTCTGCTTTGGTTAATGTTACTTGAGGCCAGATTTTCATGAAGCTCAGCTCCCATTTAGGCACCTGAAAAAATATTAGGGGTTGTTTCCCCCCCACCCCAAAGTGCTGAGCAGTGCTCTTTGGAAAATGCTTGCCACTTACTTTGGTCCAAAATGGAAGCTGAGATGTTTTGAGAAACCTGACCCACAGTGACTTGACTGCGGAATCACCTCAGGAAAGCTTATGCTCAAATAAATGTGTTAGTCTCTAAGGTGCCACAAATACTCCTCGTTCTTTTTGCGGATACAGACTAACATGGCGGCTACTCTGAAACCTCCACAATGGAGTTTGAAGAGAGTTTTGATTTAGGTAAAGCCAAATGTTGGAGCGCAGAGCATGCACTGGAGACAAGCAAGCAAGTAGCCCTTATTGAATAAAAGAAATGATTAATGGATTAACCCTTCTTCCGTGAACTTCCTTGAATTTAAAATGGCCTATTGCACTATTAATAATAGCATGCAGTCAGTACCTGTTGTTGTGCATTACGTGTGCAATATGCTGTGCCGACCTTAATAATTAACCACCCTGCCACCCTTATGCAGTGGGTAAGTACAGAAATTGCTGTTTTAGAAACAGCACAAATACTTAGCTAGGAAAGCTAAGGCAAAAAGAGGGGAAGTAACGTACCCAAGGCCATGCAGAGAGCTGGAGCTTAATGGACCCTGGATTCACCCCCAAAGGTATCTCAGTCAGTAGTGAAGAATAGATTATTCTTTTGTATTATGGCAGCACCAAGGGGCCCAAAACCAAGATCAGGCCCCCATTGTCCCAGGTACTCTACAAACAGACAGTTAAAGATAGTTCCTGCTATGAAGCACATGCTGTCTAAATAAACACGACAGACAAAGGAAAGAGAGGCAAATCACTTTGCCCAAGCTTAGTGGTAGAGCTGGGGATTGAACCCATCTCACTGTAGTCCCAAGCCAATGGGGTGTCCGTCAGACACTAGCTTTCTGGTCCCGCCATCAGCGCTATGCAGGTGGATCCTTACATCCGTGCAAAGCCGCACTGATTCTAGTGGAGCACCACACTGGTATATGGGTCTGCCCACTGGGGGCTTGTTGTAGGATTGGGGCTTACTTCAGAATGTAAAGTCCTTGGAATAGGGACCAAATCTTCCTCCCTATAAGATGCTGGCAGCATGAATGATAAAAAAAAAAAAGGAGCATTTATTTAGGAGCCATTATTGTTAAGCTGTTCTCCTTGTTAGTACTTACTCTCTTTCAGTTTCTTAAGCTATTTTATACCTCTCTCCATTAGAACCAGAGCAACATTTTAGGGAAAGCACTATTATTGGAAAGGATTAGACCTTAAAGAATGTGCATAGGACTTGAAGTACTAAAGCACAGTGGGTGATACCAGAAGCATCTGCAATCTTAGGAGTGCTCTGAATTGCAAAGAAGAATGTGTGGCCGCTGCAGTGGGTTATCTGGAATGTAAAATGAATCTGTGGGTGCTACAAGGCACCAGCAGAGAATATCCAAATGTCTAGGTGGGCACCAAGATCTGCACTAGACCATATGAAATATGCATGTGAACTATTGGGAAAAGGGGTGGGGAGGGAAAATGGGTGCTGGAATTAAAACCTAGATTAAGCTACTGACATGTTTTGCTCTCAGTTCTGAAGTATCTGTCGCATGCTGTTCTCCTCTTAATCTGTCAGTTACAGTTAATAGCCGATCAGAGCAGCGCTTTAATGAGTAAGCCAGATTGTTTGCATAAACAGTTGTTAGGCTGATGTAACCAAGAGCAGTTTGCTACTGAATTCTCCTTGTATGACTTACACCTGCATTTTTTTTCCAATTTGCTTCCTGCCAGAAGGACACCTGAGCCTATTGATTAATTTTATTTGATATTTACATAAGTGCAGAGCCCTCATCTTTTCTTATTCACTTCTTCCCCACCATCTACACTCGAATTTGATGTTAAGACACTCCAGGGTGTGACTTCAGGTGTAATAATTCACAGCTAGCACTTCGTCTGAGTGCTGCCTTTTTGCAACTAGGTGTGAATTATTAGACGCGGCTTCTCACCTTCAAGTGCCTTATCAAGATTATAATAGTAAGAGCTGTACAAGGAAAAAGTAAGTGTAGCACACAATTTGGGAGATTAAAATCTGCATGCTTGTCAGCGTGCGTTGGCATATTTACAACTTAAATTTTGCCTTTTGAAGAGATTTCAGGCTTTTCAAACAAAGATAATAGATCAGTAGGACGAGCAATGTTTGCGGTTTCATGTATTAGTTATTACTGCTAAGGATCCAAAAACATCCCCCAACTTGGAGATATTCAGATGCTGATGCAAATCTGAGCTCTGTGGCCTCATCTTAGAGCTATTAATAATAATTAATGACTTTCCATTTATGCAGAGCCTTTTAAATGAGAATATCAAAACCCTTCACAAATATTAATTAATTTAAACATCACTGCACCTCTGTGAAGGAGGTGGGTAGTAAGTCGGGGAAGAGATGGGATGAGAACCCCGGAATCCTGACTTGTAATGTGCTGCTCAAACACCAAGGCAGAATGCCATCCAGTGTACGTTGAAGGTGCGATCCTTGAAGAATGTAGCTTTTAATCTCATTTATTGTGAGCTGATGCGGCACTAGCTTTGGAGAAATGAAGCATTCTCCCATTTTGCAGAGGGGGAAACTGAGGCACAGAGTGACTGAATTATTTGCTCATGGTCACACAGGAATATAAACCAGAGCTGAACCCCCATGTGGTGTCCTGTTCACTCCAGTTGTGGGGGACTCCCCACTCTGAGTCAGTAATGATGCATTGCCTGGGCATAGCATTGACAACACTATACTGTGGGAGTGCCTGTTTTTTGCAGGAGACATAAAAATCAAGGTCCTGGCTCCTGGTGATCATTAATGGTGCCATGATACTTTTTACAAGAGTGGAGTAGTAAATCCTGATCATCTGGCCTAATTTCAATCTAGGAAATTGTATTCTATTCACCTAAAATTCCCCCTGTGTTTTGGATTAGGTATTCTTTGCTTCCAATTTTCAGCAATCCTTCAAAGATGCTGTGTGCTACTCTGTTTCAGTATGGTGCTTGGTGATATACATTACTGGATCATTTGTAAAGACTTTTGAGATCTCCAGGAGACAAGGTGTTATAGAAACACATTGGATAATGATGGTATTGGTGCTAATGAGTTGACAGGGCTTCTTGCAGCTGCTCATTGGACATTTGGCCATTACCCAGACATGTCTTGAGAACTATCAAATCATGGGGAGGTTGCAGCAGACCAGACAGCTGACTCCATCAGAATGCTGCCATAGGAAAATTAGCACCATTTATTTAGGTTAACAGATGGTGATCAGGGACTTGCTCAGCTTTGGCATAGAGACTGAGCAAGGGTGATACTGCCTGTGATTTACTTCCCGAGAAAGATGTATAGAGCATCAGTGTAATGAGCCTATACAATCTTTGAGAGTCGGCTTTTAAACGAAAGACTCACTTGCACCCAGGAAGATGGATAGACAGTATTTTAACTTTATCAAAATGAATTTTCCCCTTGTATAGGCTTGTGATCTACTTACCAGCTAGCCACACCCATTGGTTGGACTCTGCGTGGTTGAACTGTCGAGGATATGCAGCCACGTTTTCAAAAGTTGCCTCTTGAATGCTTTCATTTTTGTGACCCCTCTGGGTTTCTTTGTCAGAGGTGCTGAGGATCGGCTGCTTCCACTGACTTTAAATGGAATTTAGAGCGCCCACGGTCTCTCAGATTAGGCAGCTTGGATGTTGAGCACACAAAATCAGTGGCTATGTTGGAAAAGTTGACCATAGTGATACATTAAGGTCAAAGTATGACTTTCTCTCACTTGAAGAGCATGAAAGTTAAAGAGCAAGAGACAGCATTATTTTCTCTTTCTCCCCTCCCCTTCTTTTTTTAAATTCTACCTCTTCTCCCTCTCTCCTGACTACCACCATTTGTCTAGTAGAAAAAGGTAGGGGAGATTAAAGAAGTCAGAGAAGGTGAGAATTTTTCCACAGTTTCAAAACAAAATATTTAAAATGGAATTCAGTGAGGGTTCCAAAATTCTTCTTTCCCTTTTGACTCAAACCCCTCATTTTCAAAAATGGAAGACATTTTGACTGGCTCTGGTCCATCCCATTAGGAACAGGATAGAATGCCGGTGATGTTTATTGAGCATTTTCTGGGTAACCACATAGCAACCCCACCCTGGGGAATCAGGAATGCCCCGTTTATTGCGCCGTTGGTACAGACACACTACAGATTCCTTCTATTTTCCTGAAACCTCCCTCCACCATTCTTCTACCTCCTACAAACCCACCCGTTCAAAATATGTCCGCTGTGATTCCAGTTCAGCTGACAGAGGAATCTGGGGCAGGTGTGGAGGAGGCAGCTGTACATTGAAAGTTATGGGCTTGTCTTCACAGGGATTCTCAGCTAAGGTAATCTAACTAAAGGTTTGATTTTTTTTTTAAATGGATTTGTTAAACTGCATTAAACCCCTGTGTGGATGCTCTTACTCCAAATTAAAGTGGCTTTAATTCACATTTGAAGTGCCCTAATCACTAGATCATGCAGCAACATTCACTAATAATAAGCATTTCCTCTGTTATACATACACAAACACATACTTTCTCTCACTCACACACATACTGAGAGAGAGAGCGAGAGAAAGAGGATCTATGTGTATCACACAAACAACTGCTAAAATATTCCCTTGAAGTGTGAGAACATCTGTTTTTATAAGGAAACTTCTTTGCATGTTATTAAAAATTGTGTTCCTATTTTAAAATTCAAAATAACACTGTTGCTAGCAAGTAGGACTTAAAAAAAAAAGCCTGAGGCAATTAGGTGCCCATCCTAATTCAATCTTCATTACATCACACCAGTTCTGATGATCGCAGCAAAGGTCACAAAGGATCATTGGATGCAGCCCTTCTCGTGTTATTTTATTAATGCTGGACAGTGGAATAGAAAGGGTTAAAGATTAAGGGAGAAAAGGATT
This sequence comes from Dermochelys coriacea, assembly GCF_009764565.3. Classification (NCBI taxonomy): domain Eukaryota; kingdom Metazoa; phylum Chordata; order Testudines; family Dermochelyidae; genus Dermochelys; species Dermochelys coriacea. The sequence continues at coordinate 10,913,066 of NC_050089.1, forward strand.
GGGGATACAAGATTGATGTGCTTGCTAGGTAATCAGAATCAGCTGAAGCTCATTATGAAAGGGATGAGCTGGCTCAGCTTTGATCACTCAATAAAACACAAACACCTAGGAGAAAGTTGTGGCTTGAACTTTATATTTAGAAGCAAACAGGCTCTCTTTGCTCAGTGGGAGCTGGGAGGGGAGAGGTTTCTGACTACTGAAATCAGGCTAAAGGGAACATTGGGGCTTTACTCTAGGAATCAACAGGGTCAAAGCTAGCTGCTTGCTCACTTATTATTTCACTAGCTGGGATGCACTAGTTAAAGAATACACTAAAGCTGGGATTTTGAGAGTTTCTGCATCTTGGGTGTGGTAACTTGAGTTAACCTGAACCCAGGACTCTGATGCTGCAGTGTACTTCATCCTTAAGCTGCCAAGAAAAGCCCTTATAGATGACTCTTTGAGGCAGTGCAGGGGGGAAATGCCTGACGGGTTGACTGGCTGCTAGATTGCCTCTGAGGAGGCTTTGTGTTTTGCACCCATCATAATTATGTTCTGCATTTAAGCAAGTCAACTGAGCAAGTTGCTATGAACGCACGTCATTGTCACAGCACAGAGTCACTGAATGTTTGTGAAGATAAAAACGCTCGTGCACACACACGGATTGGGCTACTTAGCCTCCTCAGTATGTCAAGCTTAAACCTTTGAACTACATTGTTCTCGCACTCCTCAAGAGGAGTTAAGATACTTCTATGATGCATTATTTGGAAAGAAATCTTATGCCCTCTAATATGAAGACATTTGAAGTGGAAAAACTTACAAGTGCACTATACATTGTAGTGTAGTGTTTCCCAACATAGCATGTAAGGCTTTTGTGACTGCTGCTCCAACCTTCCATTTCTTATAGTACACTCAAGCCTCTTCTTGCTCCTGTTGACTTCCAGATGAATTTAATATGGTCCTCTAATGCTGACCCTATTTCCCATTTTAGTTACTACATCCTCAGTCTCAACCATAGAGGAGCTTGGGTTTCCCCAAACCCCTAGTCTTTTATGCACAGTTGAATAGGAAATAGTAGGCAGTAGCTCATGGAATGAATGTCCTAGCTCTTGATATGGTTGAGACCAGAGTCCTTGGGGTCACCAAAGTTCTCTCTTGTAGATTGTCATTCCTCTCAGGCACGCATTTATTTATTGAAGTTCTGTGGAGAAAACTCTTCTACGTTGGTCATCCCAAAGCTAAAACTCGGCTTAGAGATTTTCAACCCCAAAGTTAGTTGGCTATAAATTTCACTTCCGTCACTCTGCAGAGCCATGGTCTGGTCCTGAGAGAGAGGCAGTCTAGAGGTCCAAGCACAAATAAAGAGCTAGGATCGCTTCAGTTCTACGCCTATTTGTGGGGGTGATTTGGCCTTGGGAAAATTACTTAATTGTACTATGCCTGAATAATTAGTTAATATTTGTAAAGAGCTTTGAGCATGTGAAATGTTGTGTAAGTACTTTGAATTATCAGCCATTTTTTTTAAACTAAGTAATCCAAACCCATTAGTACTTTGCTGAATTTTGATGAGATCTTTGCACACTTCTAAGGGGGGGCGGGGAGGAAAGAGTTTTTAACTTAACATGAAATTTTCCATAATCAAGATATAATTAGTAATGACTTCTAAGGTTTATTTTGCTTTCAATAATTTTAGTTCAGGCAAGTTTGGAACGCCATTTCTTAAACACTGCAAATGGTGAAATCTCCTGAGAAGAGGATCTCGTAAAACTTTTGGTGCTTCCAGCCTAGGCCAAAAATAAAAAGTAGAACGTCCTTCCTCCTAGTATTTGACACTTGTGGAGGCTGACCATGCATCAGGGGTATCAGCATAGAGTCTTTGTGCCCTGACAAGCATGTGGAAATTGCAGGGATGCATGAAACTGTTAAATCATGAGAATATCGAGAAAATGGCCACATCAAGACCTTGAGAATATTCTTAGTGTGTTGTAGTATATCTGCCATGTTAACTTGAGTGGCATAATGAATTCTCCACTGAATTTGATGAACTTCTTGGCTCGTCTTGCCCAGCTGTAACAAGCTTTAAGAGTAATTCTGATCTAAAAATGGACGCACAGCTGAGATTTTTAATTTCATATTAGTTTTTCCATCCCTAAAATGTAAGAATCCCAACTTTTTCTTGTCCTGGGTATGCAATGAGCTAGTTAGCTTCCCAACCTATAGAAATTAGTGCCTCTATCTTGGGAACACAGCATTCTGGCGATGCATGGATTTCTCCCCAATCATTTGACACATAGTAAAATTAAGTCACTTCAGTTGTAAATAAAACTAATCCTGCCAGCTCACCCTAAATATCCTTTGGATCAACTCAATTATTTTCAGCGAATTTGGTTTTACTTCTAAAAAAAACCAGATCTTTGTTATTAATAAAAATGCCCTTGAAGATTTCATAGCAATCTGATGCCCAGAAAAATGAGGTATCTGAAGATTTATTTCTCTTAAATAGAAAAGAAAAAAGGTTTGTTCTCTAAATACTGTTTGATCTGTAGAATTGCATTTGATTTTAATGATGTGGAGGAAAAAGCTATAAACGCAGTGCTTGGATAATTGTAACTTATATTAGGTACAGGACAGCGGCCAGCTTAAATGCAAATATTTTTCAGTGATAGGTTTACAATTATTCAATTAGCTTTTTATTATTTTCCCATTTATTAGCTGTTTGCAAACTAAAGAAACCCAGTTGTTGCACACCCACAAAAGAGGTCCTTGAGGAAATGAATTTTGCTGGCAAATTTTATTTAAATTCTTGCTACATGAATAGTTGGGGCCCTTGAAAACTTTTCTGAGTAGAAAGAAAAGGAGTACTTGTGGCACCTTAGAGACTAACAAATTTATTAGAGCATAAGCTTTCGTGAGCTACAGCTCACTTCATCGGATGCATTCATCGGATGAAGTGAGCTGTAGCTCACGAAAGCTTATGCTCTAATAAATTTGTTAGTCTCTAAGGTGCCACAAGTACTCCTTTTCTTTTTGCGAATACAGACTAACACGGCTGCTACTCTGAAACCTGTTTTCTGAGTAGCTAAGAGTTCATTGAGGATGTTTCATTTCTATGCAGTGCAGTGATCACATACATTTCTGTGGGCTGAGGATCTAATCCATAGCACACTGAAGTCAACAGGAGTCTTTCACACACTTTTCTTGTGTCTTTGGGTGAGTCACTTCAATGCTTAAATTCCACTTCTATAAAATGGGGATAGAAATACTTCCTTTGTTCTGCCCTAGATGGTAAGTTCTTAAGGACAGACCTTATCTTGTTAGCTCTCTAGTGCAATGGGTTCCAGATCTCCACTGAGTCCTCTGCTGGGATACAAATAATAATCCCCATCGATGGGTGCTCACTCAGCACCTCTGAGAAGCAGACCACTTGTATGGGTGCCTAACTTTAGGCACTCTGGTTTGAAGATGTCCAAAACTACTGCTTCTAGAAGCTAGATCATATTTAAAGTTTCTGCCTCCAGCTGCCTTCCTATCTCTTCTATTCCATTACCAAAAGGTATTTGTATGAAAAAAGGGAACTTGTTGCTTTAGGAACTCAAATATGTGTTTTAAAATAATAACTTCAGCATCTTCTCAATACTTTCCCAACCACTTGGCCACCTACCCTCTTTCTCCTTGTTTGACTTTGCCCTAGTTAATATTCCAACAGGTGTTTCCTTTTTAAGTGCAATTTTTAGGTCGTCCTCTCAGAGGCCTCCTGCATAATAACAGCATATTTGCAATGTGGCAGCTTTAGTGGGAGAGAACTTTATTTTCTTAACCCCACAATTTCCCTTTCTTTGGAGAGAAGGGTCGTGATTTTCAGTCTCTGCTGCCTGTTTTTCCCCTCTGAGAAATGTTCAAGGTGTCACTTCAGAAAATTCCTGCTGAGTTTGTGGAGGGGTGGGGTGGGAGTTAGGGGCTCTGTCATTTCTTTCTGTAGCAAAGTCTGTACAATCTCAGCTTCTGATTCTCGATTCATTTCCAAGTTAGGACGCTATTAAAACCAACCATAACGTAAGTTTTTTAAAGTGGCTTAGAAGACATTCATTTTTGTTTAAATTCTGGTGTTGATAGAAATTATTACCATGATCTACTGGAGTGGGGGAGCCAACAGGAGCCTATCATCATAAAAAAAAATCCACCATCCAATCTGAAAGATGAGTGGACGTGATTTCCCTTCCTCGAATGGTCTTTTACCCCTTTCTCAGGATGCTGCTAAATCATCCTTGCGAGGAAATGATCATTTCTAAAATGATCATACCTAAAACACATCTGAAGTGCAAATATTTCACCGACTAAATGGACCAGGTGTCGGGCATTTAAAAATGCATCCCTGGGATGTGACACCCCCTGTCTCTCCCTTAAATTTTTCAGTTTCCTTCCATTTCATATTACACAAGTTAAATGCTATACTCTATCTGTGCAATCGGTCTCAAGAATCAATTGTAAAAATATCTAGGTGTGTGTACTTGATGCAAGTTTGAGTGGTGCATTTCTAATACAAAACCTGAGGAGGGGACAAAACGCTACCACGCTTCAAAAAAATGCAGAATCTTCATGTTGTTTTGGGGCCAAGGGGGTTGAAAGGTGGCAAACTCAAAAGTGAAATACTTTATCACATCATTAGCAAGTGGAACTCCTTGCCACATGATATCATTGAGGCCAAGAACATAGCAGGATTCAAAAGGGGATTTGAAATGTAAGGGAATAGCCAGAGTTGTAGTGATGATTTTTTTTTAAGTATTTAAGTTGGGGGGATGAAATAAACTCGTATGTGTCAGGGCATAAGCTAACCTCTAACTTTTAGAGTCTGGAGGAAACTTTATCCAAGGCAGCTTATCCTATAACTAAAGGGTTTCTTGCACCTTCCTATGAAGCATCTGGCATTGGCCACTGTTGGTGACAGATAACTAGACTAGATTAGTCCATTACTGTGGATCTGTTATGGCTATTCCTATGTTTTAAAGATGGATATGGGTTGTGGTTGAGAGAGTCCAATTTTTCTTTTTCCCCTGGTGAATGGAAGTTTGTTTTTTTTTCCTTCGTGGGAGTGACTAAGGACCTCAAACTGGGATCAGAGCCCCATTATGCTAGGCCTTGTACAAAATAAATAAACAACACAAATAAAGTTCTTGCCTCAGAATTGTAGTCTAGCATCTAGCAGAATGGGGCACAAATCTCAATGAGGCCTCTAGGTACTACTTATTATTTCATAATAGAACAGACTTCATGTGTGTTGTTCTGCGTGCTGTGGTTGTATGGGCTTCTGTCAAGGTTCTTTCCCCACTCTGAACTCTAGGGTACAGATGTGGGGACCTGCATGAAAGACCCCCTAAGCTTATTCTTACTAGCTTAGGTTAAAAACTTCACCAAGGTACAAACTTTGCCTTGGCCTTGAACAGTGTGCTGCCACTATCAAGCGTTTTAAACAAAGAACAGAGAAAGAGACCACTTGGAGACATCTTCCCCCAAAATATCCCCCCAAGCCCTACATCCCCTTTCCTGGGGAAGGCTTGATAATAATCCTCACCAGTTGGAACAGATGAACATAGACCCAAACCCTTGGATCTTAAGAACAGTGAAAAATCAATCAGGTTCTTAAAAGAAGAATTTTAATTACAGAAAAGGTAAAAATCACCTCTGTAAAATCAGGATGGTAAATACCTTATAAGGTAATCAGATTCAAAACATAGAGAATTCCTCTAGGCAAAAGCTTAAGTTACAAAAAGACACACAAACAGGAATATACATTCCATCCAGCACAGCTTATTTTACTAGCCATTAAACAAAAGAAAATCTAACGCATTTTCTAGCTAGATTACTTTACAGGAGTTGCAAGGCTGCATTCCTGATCTGTTCCTGGCAAAAGCATCACATGGACAGACAGACAACCCTTTGTTCCCCCGCCCCCTCCAGATTTGAAAGTATCTTGTCCCCCTCATTGGTCATTTTGGGTCAGGTGCCAGCAAGTTTACCTTAGCTTCTTAACCCTTTACAGGTGAAAGGGTTTTGCCTCTGGCCAGGAGGGATTTTATAGTACTGGATACAGAAAGGTCGTTATCTTTCCCTATATATTTATGACAGCTTCACAAAGGTCAGCAGAGTCAGAGCTAAGGACCTTTTTGCTCCTGCAATGTTTGCCATTACCTTTGAGCCAGAGGAGAGTATCTCCACTATCAGTATCAGGGCTTATATCCTATCCTCTGTGGGTTTCCAATTACAACTAGACACCAACACGCTGGCAGGTCTGATGGTCCATCCCATGCAGGGTATTGGTACATTTGCACCCTCTCCAATTCAGAACACAATATTCCTGTAAGTAGTTAGCAGCTCTTGAAAGAAAAACATGGAAATTTGTCACTACACAGAAAGATTCTGTTACTAGCAAATTGGCCAATAAAGTATGCATGGCACTTTGGACATCAGGTCTTCTATGATCAATAGAGAAGAACACTGAGGCAGTGATTGGAAGGAGGGAGGGAAATAACCATGGGCTGTGGATCTGGCCAGTATGGAAAGGAAGCTTGGAAAAACTTCTAACTCAGGTAGCAAATTCCTGGCTAAGTGTTACTCTACATCTACCGTATAAGAAAATATTGTATCACCTAATTATGCATTATGTATGGCAAAGAGGATAAGGAAAGAAGAATGTGAGTGCTAAAGCAATATATGCTATGAATAGATTAGATTCTTCTGCTATAACTCCATTAAAAATTGAATGCCCAGTAATGTAGAGCTATTCTTAGTGCTGGTAACTCTTAAAAAGGTTAAGTCCAATAAATTTGCTTGCTGTTGCAGAGCTTCTGATTCTAACGTGGAATGGAGTAAGTGACCTCAATAAGACACTACACATTATTGGAAGTAAGGAGATTGCCATTTAGCAGATTATTTATTTAACCAATCAATATGAAGGTTCCAAGAATTGCAATCTAATTTGAAAGGTATACATTCAACTAAATTAATAAATGAACCTGATTAGACTCAGATGTTAAAAGTAGCAAAGCTCGCCTGATTGATTGGATACTTATAAACAGACCAGGAAGAGGATGGAAATTACCAGATCCATTTAAGAATCCTTATATTTGTTATATCAGGCAAATATTAAAAATAAAGGCTTTCAAGGAACTGTAAAAACAAACGCTTCAAAACCGCTTGTGATCGAGCCAAATAGATTTCATAGCAAAACTTCCTTTCATGTGTTTTTACATGAGATTATTAAAATGAAAAGAATGATTCAAATTTACTTTTCACTATTTTTTCTGCTTACGTCCTTGGACGATGCAAGATGGCCAAGTTGACTTTATTTCTGGTCAGGTTCATTTTTTGATTCTCAAGCCATTAGCTCATTGTTTTGATGCTTCGTTCTCCAGTTCTGAAGAAGGATGTTTTGCACTTTGTTAGGCCCCAGCCCTATAAACACTTACACATGAATTCAAGGGGATTACTCATGTTTGCAAGATCAAGGCTTCAGATGATAAGCTGTTCAGGACACTGACACTTATTTGTTTTAAGCACTGTATACATTTTACCTGCCACACCTTTAAATAACTAAAAAGTTTTCATTGGTTTTTTTATTTTAATTAGTAAAACATTTACATTAATATCAGTGTTTTAAAAACATACTTTATTACATTTTGGGATTAAAGTTATGCTGTCCCTTTAGGGTAGACTACGTTTTATGGTGCAATGATGAGAGTTTTTCAATATTTTGGCTTATGAATACATTTATTACCCAACTGATTCCATTATTTATGTTTACATTGCACAAGTACCAACCAGCCATGATGATTCAGAATAATTGACTTTATATTGATAAATAGATTAGCTAATACAGTCAATGATTCATTCACCAGTGAATGAATCTGCATGCATTTTTTTCTGTAAATAACGTCTACAATAAATTTGTGGATCAGACATTTTGTTGATGTTAAGGTTAGTGGGAGGGAAAACTGCCAAATAACAGGATAATCAAAATGATGTATTGTGTAGCTCTGAAGTAATAAACTGAGTGAATTCCTTGCTGCATTGAAGTCAATGGGAGATTTGCCATTGATTTCAGCGAAGCCAAAATTTTCGCCACTAATTCTTCATGGTTAGCCAAGAGAACATGTAAGGAGTAGCAGCTGAATTTCTTAGGTGTACAGAGAAAAGAGCAAATCTAGAACCCTAATCCCATTTGGCATGAAGTTAATAGTAAAGTTACCATTTTATGGGACATGAGTGGTGTAGGATTGGGCCCTAAAGTGACAAATTAGGACATTTTGGATACGTATATCTGTCACTAGAGGGTTTTTTAATCTTTTAATTATACAAATCACATTCTGTGGCGTATTTTACAATTTTCCTCTTCTGCAGCCATTTTATTAACTTTAGAGCTGTCTTGATGATTTATGGGACCTCAATTATTAATTTATATTTGTATATTATATATGCTATTCCAGATTCGTTATGGTATCAGCATTTTAAACAAGAGCTAAAATAATGCAGCCAAGTTGGAACCAGTCCTTATTTAAATGAATAGGAACTATAACATGAAATTACATTTATATAGCATCATATCTAATTTGTGTGTTGCCTGGACCTGCTTTACAATATTGGAAGTACCACAGGACAGTTATTTTCCTTTAAAATAATGAGGCTAAAGGTAGCAATCTTCTGTATTTGGGCAATCTTCCAATTCATGAAAGTATTTTAGAAAGCGCTTACATTTAAGAATGTGTACAGTTCCGTTGGCTGCTCTTTCTGGTCAAAGATTCTACTGAGAGTGAATTTGCAGCTGGCCTCACATAGAACTCCCTAGATTTTCACTGACTGTCTCAGCCATGTGTTTCAGCTCTTCCAGTTACAAAAGTGGAGTGTTGAACTAATACATTGGCACTATCTTCATAGCATAAAGACTCCTACTGGAATTCTGGAAGGCCAACTTGATGTCCGGCTTTGAGCTATGGGGAAACTCCATGTTGTAAACAGTTACATTTGAAAAGGTGGCTTATTGCAACAAATTGCTTCTGTGGGACCAGATCTGGCAATACTTTCTAAAATATGGGGCCTGTAAATTCCACTTGTGCTGCAGAAACTTAATGTCTTTAATAGAGGAACTCTGTGTTATTCAATGGAATTCACATAGCATGCCAGGTGGACTTTTTAAGGTGTTACAGAATCTATATGCCAAGAAGATATTTCATGAGAAATTCTAACTGGCAAGTCTGATAAAATGTACCTTGCATTACACACCTTTCTGCAGTTAACCAAGCTGTTGGTCATTCTGTCTTAAGTGAACTTTATTTATCCTTTTCCCTCTGCCTCATGTTTTCTTACTCATTCAGTCATTTCACTTTCTTTTCTCCTTTGAATTATTATTATTATTCATTCTAATATTTAAAATTAATCTGTCAAAGAAGAATTTTTCTTACCATTATGACACTATAATGTCATCACATGATTTTACAACCGTGGTATTCTGGTGGGTTTTTTTTATATGCACCCTTAAAGGAAAATTTAATAATATGTTATTGAATTTGAAAAGTTGAATGTGAATTTTAGTGCCAATGAAAACTGACAGCTATGGAGACCGACAACCTCTGTTTACCCACAGATAGGAATATGCCATGAGTACCTTCTGTGCAAGTTTCTCCCCAATTAAAATGTGATCCAAATGCCCAATGAAGACCAGTGGAAAGCCTCTCATTGTTCTATAGGCCTGAATCAGGCCTAAAGAAGCCCCAATAGTTAATAATAGTCAATGATTGTTAAAGGGTTCCAAGTAAATATTTCTTTGTGGTTTTTCCTATTCTCTTCCTCATGCAGCTTTTAAATCTTTCCCCGAGGAAACCAAAAAGAGCATATAGGATACCTGTCTGGCCTTCTCTGTCTTCCCTCTGCTTTGGTTTACAAGCAGGTGAACATAGCGAACGGCTAAATGGCACATAATGTATTTGCACAGAATGTATCTGTTCCCTCTACAGCGGATGGTCCACACATAGGATAACAGTGTACTACTGCTACCAGTTAATGGAAAGGAGTTATTTCTTTAGCTCAAGTGGTAGAGGTCTGTGGTTCAGAGTCATGCTGGGCATCTTTACATATAGACTAGTGGTTGGTGGGGGGATGTGACCGGTCATGACTAGCAGGCACTGTAATGGGCTTTGAGCCAGTTTCTGGTCGAGTATTAACTCTTGGGGCCCTCAATAGGAATATGAATTGCTCGTGTTTAACGGTGATAATTAAACTCACCTAGATGATGGGATTCTACATGACATCTGGAGATGTATAGGTATATCAGACCACAGTGGCCTAGATCAGGTGGTCCCAGGTCACTGGAGAGCAGGTGGAGTCCAGCCAATTCTGAGTGCTTGTTTTGAAGGAGGTTAGATTGAGGTCTGAAGAAGTAAGAAGACAACAGAGTCAGATGGAAAGAGGGACCCATAAAGAGTGCAGATAGCGAATCCACTGCTGAATAGAGACAGCAGTGGCATAGAGACATGGGTTGAAGGAACAGAGATAGCAGGGGCTCAGGTTTATGATGATCCAAGTCAATGATTTCTATGGAATGTGCTGATTTAGACTAACTGAGGACCTGGCCCTTGAGTGGGGCCTTTTTCTGCACAGTTAGTATGGGGAAAGCAATCCCAGACTGGCAGATGTCATGGGAAACTCTTTGCTTACAACTGCAGGGAGCAGAAGAGCAAAAGCAGCCAACACCATAAGGCAGGTCCAACTGCAGGGTAGGAAAAGCTGGGCCATTTAGTGAGAGCACAGAAGTTAGAAATGGAAATGAGCTTAATTTTGAAAATTAGGTCAGAAGTTCTGGTCATTCAATACGCATAAGTGCTTTTTTTATCTTCATCGTCACATTATGCTGTATTGTTATGTGTGGAAAAACATAGGGTTTTTTCCATGAGTTAACGATCACGTGCAAGCCTTCCTTATATTATTATATGCAGTTGTGTGTCCATTCTAGATTTTCCTTCCACCTTAGCTGTTTTAGAATTAAGTACATATTGTCATCAGCATGGTATGTACTGCAACGTGATGGCTATGTATGTTGCATCCCCCTCTAGAGACTGGTACACATAGGGAATCAAAATCTGCAATGGCTACTAGCTAATGGAGTTCTATTTTAGCATCAGTGGTAGAGGTCTGAGCTCTAGAGCTGAAGGTCCTGTTCTCTAACTCCCCATAACTCATAGTGTGGGCTTATTGTGTATAACTCAGGTTTGTAATTTGGTTTACAAGAGCAATTAGTCTCTAGCCAATTGCTTGGCCTGAACTTCAGAGATGCAGATCACCCACAACTTCCATTAAAGTCAATGGGAGCAGCATGTACATGAAAATCCGGTCTTCTATCAAATCTGGGCTACATTTATATGACTTTCTTATGATGGCCCCTTTCCTGATAAGTAGCTTCTTTCATATTTTTGCTGCTTACTTCATATCCAGAATCTGAGACTTGATCTGAGGCATTGGCTCACACATCCAGAGCAGAGCAAGTCTATCCTTCATGAACATCAAAGACAGTATCAAGAAAGATTTAAGGACAAATCCAGATACAACCTTTTAATCCTTTCATAGAGGTATCTTAGGAAACGTACCCATGGGTATTTTCCAGTGCCCATCTATTGTGTAGTCCCTGAACAACCTAACTATCACAACCTTCTGGAAAACAAAGGACATAGTTGTAACTTAATTTTGTCTGAGTGCAAGGATGCATGAGATCAAGACCTTTATGGAAAAGTCCCATAAAATTTAATAGGGATGAAACCAGTAATATTCTATAGAAGAAAATACTCTAAGACACTAAATAATAGTGTAACCACCTTTCAATGGAATTTTTAACCATCTTACAGAATTCTGCAGCAGGGATATGAATCTCTATTAAATTTCATAGGATAGTTCAAAGCACCTTTAGAAAGGAATTCATCTGTTGGATTCTCCCATCATGGGGGGGCGGGCAGAGGGGATGAGAATTCTTGCCAAATCTCGCCTTTCATTCTCAAAAAAAGTCAAGTTTGTTTGTATAAATTAGTTTCTCATTTGTGTTTACAAAGATGAAAGGCTCTGTTAATTAGTCCGTAGGTCAGATATCATGCATTTTCATTACAATGCTGCTTTAAACACTGAGTTATTAGTAATTTGGAATGCATAATAGCTCAGTCTCCTGAATAGACTTTTTGTTACATTTGCTCATTGGTAATAAAAACCACACGTGATAGTTTTCTAGCTAAACAATGTCCATTGTGTGTGTATGTATATGTATATATTGTGTGTGTGTGTGTGTGTGTGTGTGTGTGTGTGTGAGTGTTTTTTGTCTTCTGTATGTACTGGAATATGAGCCATATCCAAAGCCCACTGAAGTACATTTGAATCTTGATTTCAGTCAGCTTTAGATCAGACCCATTCCTTGGTTCATTAAAACAGTGCTGTATATTTAGACCTGCATCATTTCTGTACCCTTAAGGAAATACTAGGAATGTGGGTGTGTTGGAAAATCTAAACAGTTAAAGGAAGACTTGTACTGGAACTCCCAATTCTGACCAACCAGCAAATTAGGGATGTTCAGTTCTAGATTCAGATCTAGACCCGTGCTTAGGCTCAAAGTCACAATCTTCATAATGGGCTGAACCAGAACATAATGGTCATTCCCCTCCAAAATTTAGCGGGTGTGGGCACAATGTCAGATGTCATGGAATCTTATCTTACTAGTATGTTTTCTGTATATGTATTAGTGATGGATTTGTGATATTGTTGTGAATATTAATTACATAATGACAACCAGAGCATGGATGGGCAACTTATAGTGTATAAATTTTAAAATGGGTGGATAAACATTGATTTTTTTTAATTTGAATTGGAATTTTGGAGTTTAAATTTAATGCATGTATCTTTCTTTTAAAAACCTATTTAAAATTAAATTTGAAATTAAGATCTAAACTTGCTATAATAAAAATTTTAGCTGTCTGTCTGTCTGCTGAAGTTTTAAAGAAATACAGACCACTGAACTGGTGGAAGTCACTGCCAAAACCCGGAAAATCCAGAGGTTTTTTTTTTTTTAAAATGTTAAAGCAGCTTTTGACAGCAAAAACCTGTTCTGCAGGTGAAGGGATGCTATTTTCTTCATTTCAGTTTATTCAGCTAGTTGATTCAAAGTTAAAAAACCAACTGGGAGTTGAAAATCATAATAGGCATCTATCCCCCTCTTTGGTCACTTGAGTACCTTTAAAAATCTAGCCGTAAGTGACTAGCCCAAGGTCTTATGGGAATTCTGAGGTGGAGAAGGAAATTGAACTCATGTTTCCTGGGTCCTAGAATAGCACGCTAAAAATTCAACTATCCTTCCTCTTGGTATTATTAACCAGTAATTTTTAATTATCCATACTCAGACCCCTACGTTTTAACTTCCTCATTGATTTTGTAATAAATATGACAACTAGTAGGTATGAAATGTTATCAGGAGTAGAGCTGGGCAAATGATGGTTTTTCTGATTCACTGGCAGTTGCAAATAAAATCTGAAAAAAAATTAATTTGGGTCAAATTTTGAAAACAAAATTTTTGACAACTTGAAAATGTGAAACGTTTCTCGTGGGTTGAATGGAGCGATTTGTTTGATCTGAAATGAAACATCTTATTTGATTTTGTGCATTTTTTAACTTTTTAAGTTTTTAAAATAAAAGTAAAGGACATTTCAAAACAAAATCGTTTTGAATTGCCAAAAATTTAAATATTTCTTCTGAAAATGGTCAAAGCTAAACATTTCAAAGTTGGGGGATTTTTTTAGAGTTTTTTTTTTCCCAACCAAAACAATTCCTCAAAATTGATGTGAATTTGAAAAATATTATGGTGTTGCCAAATCTTCCTTCCCCCTCTCCACCACCCAAAAAAATGCTTCTGTCCAAAAATTTCACCCAAGAGCAACATTAGCAACATAACACTAGATCCAATAGGCCTGATACACAGCTGTTGTCAATGCACAATTTAGTTGCATAAATCTGGAGCAACTAACATCCTAGTCTGATATTCACTTCACATCAGGAAGATGGTTATGTAACATGATTTTACATATTTCACTATTCATTGGACATGTGGCAAAACTCAGCAAGATTCTCAAACGCGGGGACTAGTTTATTTGTATACAACTAACTGCCGAATAAAGCACACCTAATTGTAAGGAAGATCAAACTCTCATCTAAGTGCTGACCCTAAAACATTCTTTCCTTTCTTTAAAAGTTACAGGGTGGGGGAAGACTCTATCATGTAATGGGGGAAACAGTAGCAAGAAATATTTTATCAATTAGTTCTCTCTGTGCACTGATAGTACACGGTGAGGTTTTGTTCATTTCAAAACCTCTTAATTAATCCAAACGAGTTAGAACCTTGTAGCATTCTTAAACAGCTGTTTAAGGGTGTTTAAGAAATGTGTTGATTGGTACTAGTCAGACATCCAAACAATAAAAAGTATCTGATCTCCAAGAACAGAGAGAGTGCTATTAGTGAAAGAGAGGAATTTGGGCAGCATGCTGTTCCTTTCTCTCCACTCTACTATATCATATGCCAGCTTTTAAAAGACTTTTTATGAGATTGCATTTGGACAATGCAAGAACACTCAGGTATCAACACCTGTGTTTTAGTTTCCACTATATGTTGGTGCCAGGTGGGAAGAGAGTAGGAGAATGAGTCCTTGCAACAACCTTTTCAACTGGATCTTTAGAGAGAGAGAAATAGTCAACATTACTTCAGCACAGTGGGGAAGAAGGGATAAAAGATCTGCAAATGAATTCATTGTGACAACCTTTGTGAAGAATCTCAGCGTTTGATCTTTTAAAAGATTACATAATTCTTCTGATAGGTTAAAGAATGAACGGAGGGGGACGAAGTTAACTTTATTGCCACAATTCCATCAAACTAGTAAATATATTTTTAAAAAGTAAGCGGATATCTATATTTAGCAAGCTCCTTTTTTTGTACGGGATGCATATCTAGTTATATTCAGAGCATTAGGAAAACATTCAGTAATATGACCCTTTAGAATAAAGGTTTTAGACAAAGATCTAATGAGCTCTTGTCCAATGGGAAATTGATCTGCTAAGCAAAGTAATTCACTATTTGGAAATCTGGATTTCCACCCCCTAGGTATTTATGAAACCAGGTGTGTCGTCTTGGGGCCAGATCCTCAGTAAATCCATTTTGTGCTATCCTAATTCTGTTTAGACTCTGTATCACACCCATCATTCTGATATCTGAGCACCTAATACGGTATCTGGAGATTCCCAGGTGGGATAAAGGTGGTGAAGCCAGCTCTGCACTAGTTGTTCCTACCCTCTCCAGAATAGAGAGTGTGCCAGGGAGGGTGGATGAATAGAGAGAGCCCCTTAGCTGCCCAGGTGCATCATGTATGCCACGCATGGCTCCATTGAGACTATAGCTCTGAATGTTCAAAGAATTAAACTTGAGATGCCTGGATAATTTCAACAAAAAAGAAATTTTGATGAAAATTTGCAGAGGGAGTAATGAAATGTTCACCAATTCCCCTGAGCCGCCACTTTCTAACCAATGCTAAGAAGAATCTTTATTAACAATGAGGGCGTACTGGCACTTTGGCCTGCGTTATGCAGCATATTAGACTAGATAATCATTATAGTCCCTTTTTGGCTTTAAAATGTATGAATCTATGGTCCTGTTATTGGGGCCGGATGCAGGAACTTATGCCAGGGACATTGAGTCTCCTACTTACAACTTTTGAAGATAGTATTCAAAAATAAAAGTTTAAGGCTTTTCCTTTTCATGGACATGCCTGAAAGGTCAGTTTTTGTGAAACGAAATTTTTCCTATTTATCTTGAGCTTACCAAATTCAGATTCATAGAGGATGCTAGTCAAAAGAAATCCAATGACCAGCCTTAAAAAGAAAAACGTTATGACTAGTAACAGCTGCTAAATGAGTAAGTAGACCCGAGTACAAAGAATTTATAATTATTTCCTCCCCAAAATGCTGAGCAGCCTTCAGATAAGACCTGGGGGTCTTGTAGAATGAGCTCAGAACTCATCTGGAGCAGACCTGAACGGGATGGGCATTCAGTACAGACACTGCTTTCAAAAGGCCCCACATAATTAGGATTTCTCCACCTATCAAAAGTAAAACACACGTTCAAGACCACACATTTCCTCCCACCCCCGGGGAATTTCCATTGAAAGCCAAGAAGATTAACAGGTACTAGAGCTAAAAGGAGTGCCGGCTGCCCTATAAGGTGACTTTTAAAAACATACTTAGCACATGCACATTATCTGTCTTAGCATAAACAGTGCATATAAAGTGTGAGACAGAAGTGTACAGTATCTACTCCTTCCCCAGCTGAAGTCCAGGTTATCCACCAAAAAAAGACTCAGTTCTTCAGCTTTGGTTGAGGATATTAGCTAATTTGTTTGGACACTGGTTTTGCTCCTGTAATCCGCCTTTTTTGTTCATGGCCTCTGAGGCACTGAAAAGGGGTTGGTGTGCAATTCCAACTCAGTGCTTGCGATAACTTTACCTGGTTCTTTGCAACTAGGTTGTGATTCTGATCCCACTTAAAATGGTGTAAAACTGAATTAAGGCTCCAATTCTGCACGTGCTGAAGTCTTTTGATTTCAAAATGGGACTAAAACATATGCTTAAAAACATGCTAAGCGGGTTTGCTGAATCAGGGCTTTATGTACTTTGAACTCAATGGAGTTTATAAGGGTTCAATCCTGCAAGATGTCTGGGAAGTGCAGACTCCTGTCAAAAACAGTAGGCATTAAGAGTGCTCAGCACTTGTCAGTAATTGCTAGCAGCACATAGCAGACACAGGGCATAAATGAGAGGAGATTCGGATCCCTATTCCCGACAGATGTCTACCCAGCATTTTTGGGAGCACAGAATTGATTCAAGGTCAGATTTTTCAGAGCTGCCCACCACTCCCATTGATTTGAGTTGGAGTTGAGTGCTCAGCTCAATGGATAGTCGGACCCATGACTTCTTAAAAAAAAAAAAAATTAAAACCATATGAAAAACAAAAAATTAATAAACAGGATAATGTCTCCTTAAAAACGCCCAACATTCACACGATGCAAAATTTTAAGTAGACCGCACATCCAGGAAACGCATGTAGTTCTCACACAATAGCTACTTATGAATAAGATCATACTTGTATTTGCATTAGCATGGCTGGCTTCTCCAACCAGTTTTACATAATCTCCTTTTCAATGGCTAAGGGTGTCATTTCCCCTTCATTTCATAGAATTGTGCTTTGAAAACGCAGGGAGGAAGTGTTTAAAGAAAGTCCGCATTTTATGAAAAGAAAAATTGCTGGCGTTCCTTTGTGTGTCGCAGTAGGATTTGGATAGATTACTCAGACTTAAAAAGGAAGGGATCTTTTGCTTTCTTTTCTCAATTTTAAAAAAGCTTGCATTAACACGATGTATTGACATATTACAAAATCCAAAGAATGTTGGAGAGTAAATCAGCCATGACTTTGTCCACTTTGTTGTAACAGATTCTCAAACATCATCACTTTCTGAAATAAAATTGTCACATTTAGGAGGCAAATAACTTCTGTAAAAACTGCAGCTTGACATGTTAGATGGCAATAACCACCCTCTCTTGGCTTAAAAATTTACTATATTTATTTTTTTTTCTCTTTTTGATCCAATAAGCCTATTATGAATACAGCAAATTGCAGCAATTTTCATAAATCAAGCAATAGGAATTGATTTTGATACAGAATTGTATTATTCCAAGAATGTAAGGTATACAAAGAACTAAGAACTAACATTTCCATTGATTAAATGGAAGCTAATGCTTTAGCAGCAGGCATGCCAAAGGTACATAATTCTCTACCACATTCCTGATGGCTCTGATGTCAAAACACCTCCTGTGAGTGATGCACAACTCGTTCAAAGTTCTAGCATCACAAGTGTTACTACTGGTCAGTTGCTATAAGGTCATTGCTTTGTATGTTCTACAGTAAAAAGAATCCATATGGAAGTGTAATGTGCTGCTCTATTGTTGTTACAGGTTATTATTTGATAAGAATTTTTTTACAACAGTTTTCTGTATTTCATGGTACCACTTTTAGACAATTTTCATCCCGGTCTGCATTTTAGTATGTACAGCACCTGGTGCAATAGGACCTTGATCCTTCACTAAGGCTAGTGGTGCTTAGAAACCTTAGTGAAAGATGAGGGTAAAATTCATTTCAACCCAATCTTCAGAGGTGCCTTACAGCCAGCATTTAAATTCATATTTAGAGACCAAAATCTTGATCTGATTTTCAGTGGTTCTGAGTATCTGTAACTTTAAATAGAGCTGAGAATGGTCAGCCCTGCTGAAGATTGGGTTGAACTGAATTTTGCCCTTGGTTCAGGATAGCATCTGTGTTAAGGAAAGCACTTAGCATGTGTTTAAGTGCTTTCTTGAATCGGGGCCTTGGTCCCAAAGTTTACGCATTCAACTTTAGAAACTGCAGGATTCTAAAACTGAATGGGCAGGTTATCCCATAATTGCAAGCTTTCTTGTATCTTCCTCTAAAGCAGCTGGTGCTGGCTCTACTGAGACAGTAAGAGATGGAACACTGGTCAGACCCAGTATGGCAATTCCTGTTTCTATTTTGGTCAAAATTCTTAACCAGATTCCTTTATAGGAATTACAACCCTGTTTGGTTTGGGCCCTCTAAAAATCAAGATGTATAAAGGAAATGCAAATACTGAAAAACCATCCTATCTATTGTAAGGCAGCCGTGTCTAGCATAGAAACCAAGAGGAGCAACTTGAAGGTGGATGGAAGAAAAATGTAACACAGTTGATTGTAAACTAATGGATAATATTAGTAGAAGATTTGGCTGGATATAATAAAATAAAAGCTGTTGAACACGCTGGAAAATAACAAGCTTAGTAGCAATATGGTAGAGATGAAAGGAGCTCAAAGAACTCATGTAAGGAGAAGTAAAGTGTAAATTAGTAAGGAACAGGATTCTTTGTTCACTTTAGCCTACACAAGCATTGTTGAATGAGGAAGTCTATAGCCTTAGATATATTAAGGGTATCTAAATGCTAAAGCATCTAGAAAGTTGGAGTTTTCTCTGGTTGGTACTGTGGAGGCTAAAGTGGCTGATGAGATTTATCATTTCCAAAGTAAGAATGAAATGAAAGTCTGGAGGAGAGTGGTGGGGAATTGAGATACAAGCAGAAAAAAGTCAAGAGGTGAGTCGATTGTAGTGTGTGTACAATGTAAAAACTCATCTTAATCCTCATGTCAAGTATAGGAATTCAAAAACAGGAGAAAAAAAAAAGTGAGCACCTAAAATCTGCTTAAGATTCACTCAGACACATTGTGGCAGATGGAGATGAAATCCTGAGAGAAACGAGGGAGGTGAAAATAATGAAGAACAATCTTCATAATGTTTGATACCATATAAGTCAGAGGAATATCATAGCCATTGATGGAGAGCAACAAATGAGACTGTTAGATATATTAGCCTTTTGGGACAAGGCCCATGTCTTGTCTACAAAGTATCTACTGGTAGCACACTCTTGGTGTTCGCTCCATTAGCATTTGGTGTTTGTTTCACTAGCTGGCAGCTGTAGTAGACTTTTATCCTCTCTTTGGACCAGCTACTAGAGGGGAATCAACCCACCTTGTGCAAAGATGTTGTATGTAATTTAGGCTTGCTGACCTATTTGTAAACCATGAGCAGAGGAGATGGGTAAGGATGGAGAGGTGAGAATTGTCTTGTGGCACCATCCCTCTCCTTGGCTCCCTCTAGAGAAGGATTTACAATTGTTTTAGGAAGAGATTGTATATAAAAATATAGTGAAAGAGAGCTGAAGGAGAAGCAAATCAAGGAAATGACTCACAATGTTGAAAACAAGCTACACAACAAATCGAGCCTTTTTTTTTTTTTTTTTTTTTTTTTGCAGTGGTTCAAGATGGGCCTGACCTTTAAAACCTGGATCTAAACACTTCTGAACTGAGGGTTTTTTGAAATCTGGATGCAGAATATTATATTATACTTTTGCACTCCTTGCTGGTGCTTTGGAGAAGAGGTTTGAAGAGGAAGAGCTGAACTGGGACATTGTAGATAGGCTCCAATGTAACAGAGCATTTGAAGTCAATGTTACAACACTCGTGTTTAAAGTTACACACATGGTTAAGTGCTTTCCTTGATCGGGGCCAAAGGCAGGAGAATTCTGGTCCTGGCTCTGACATTGACAGGCTGTGAGATGTTGGACAAGTCATGTCCCCTCTTTGTCTGTTTCTCCTCCCATCTTTTGTTTGGCCTGTCTATTTAAATTGCAAACTAATTGAAGCATGGACCTATCTGTACAGTACCTATCAGAATGGGGCCCTGATCACAACTGGAACCACAAGGAGTTCTCACATAAATAATAATGAGTAACATGCTCCAAGTTCTTTCTCGGGGCTAACGCTGCATGATCTGAACCAGAGATTGCTGATAGCTCCTCTTTAAGCTGCAGAATGGAAAGAAAGCTTCTGATATTCTCTGGTGGATTTTAGGAAGGACTGAAGCAGCCTGAACCCTGCCAACCTTAATCACACAGTCAACCTCCTAGAAGTTTTGTTTACCTCCTTTTGAGCTGCAGAAGTGGGGGGGGAAGGGGAGGAAGAAGCAGTTTGCAGTTGCTCAACTCCCTCTTGGTATTGAATCCTACCCAAGTACATCCAACCCTGCCAACCAGAAAGGAGGAGGAAGGCCACTGAATTATAAGAAAGCCAGGATCAAAGGGAGGATGGGACACTGAGCAGTGCTAGGTGACCTTCCTGTAGAGAAAAATACATTGGATGGAGTTATGTTCACTAATTATCTGTGAACAGACTTTGATTTTTACTGATTTCGTTTCTTCTTCTCAATTATTCAGCAAGTGGTTAATGCTATTCACAGCCACTTTGGCTTTGAATGGATGCTGCTCCTACTAGATCCGGCTGCCCAGGTAAGACAGATGCTCCTCTGACTCTCTTCCCCTGGTTTGTGGAGCGTGCTGGGGCTTAGGCAGGAGATAGGTGTCCGGACACCTTCAATGAGGCAGCAGTGCCTTAGTCCAGAGGCAGACACTTAGGCACCTATAGAGTTAGACAGCCACTGAACAGGAGTTTTGTGGATTTCAGTGGAGTTTAACACTGGGACGTCAGTGCCTAAGTACCTTTGTGGATCTGCTAAGTGCTCCTGAATGGAAGCTGACGGTGCTCAGTACCCTGTGGTATCAGACTCTCTTTGCACTGTCTTGAACTTAAGTCACATGGTGGTGTTTCTGCTTCCTGACTGGGTAACTCTTGAAGTTTCAGGGTTAGTCACGTGAACACTTCTGCCACAAACACTCAGGCAAATCGACTAGTCTTGGGCCCCTCTCCTCCTGCTCCGACTTTGCAGCCTCTGGGAAGACGGCGTGTTTGTAGAAAAAGAGACACTGTTCAAGGAACTACAGCCTCCAGCCATTCCCCAGCTGCTAGAATGTCCCAAAGGGGCCACAGTCCTAAAACAGAGTAGCCTCCTTTGCATCCTCTCCCATTCCTGAGTTGGACCAGGTACAACAAGGCCAATCCTCAGATGTGAATCTTTATGTAGACAGAGTCTGTGCTTTCCAGCTGATCTTTCTCCACAGACAGATGATTGGTTGTGAGTTCCGTGGGAATCATTAGGGTGTGAGCATTTCTCTGGGAGAGGCCCCAGACAACACACACGCCATATTGCCCTGAACTCATGGAAAAATACTGAATAAACACAATGGTCTACTCACAAGGCTATCTTTTCTTCAGTGTTCTGAGTATTACTCATCTCTTGTCATCACTGCGTAGTGGCAGAATCACCCTAAAAGCTTAACACATGACAACCGTTTCTCAAAGGGAGATGTGTTCGGAATCGGATCTAACATTTTTAGAATTCCTTCCAGTCAGTGAAGGTGTTGCGGTGTAAATTTTGAACAGTGAAGGTAATTAACCATCAGAACAGCTTATCCAGGGTTGTGTTGGATTCTGCATCACTGGTGACTTTTAAATCAAGACTGGAAGTTTTTCTAAAAGATCTGCTCTTGTTCAAACAGGAATTATTTTGGGGACGATCTGGGTCCTGTGTCATGCAGGGAGTAGACTAGATAATCACAGTGGTCCCTTCTAGCCTTTGCAATCTCTGAATCAATGTAGATACTGATCTGTTTTGGGGTTTTTTACCATTGACTTTGTAGTCACTATTGGGGTGTTGACAGAAACCTAAAACACAACCTAAGCTTTGACTCTGAATCTGGAAAATTCTAGACCTTTTTTTAATTAAAGTACCAATTTGTCACTTAAGAAGTGGGATGGCATTCTATATTGTATGATAAATTAAATATTTACTGGTAAAATATACAAAGTATGAAGAATGTCCAAACAGAATATAATTTATAGCCTGAGTTTGGTATTGAGTGTTCCTGCAAGGAAATGAATACAAATGTAACACGTACAGACAGAAAATATTAGCTCTTTGGTGCCAGAAGGACAACAAACTTAATATGTGGTGAATAGCTCACACAACTTACTGCAAATTTTGCAATGGATTTGCTTTGGCCGCTTTTGTGACTCTTTTGTCTTAGTTTTTCTGTGACTATTCACGCTGATTATGTTTTACCGGAAAAAATGTTCAGGGAAAACAGAATGTCAAAGTTGCATACACAAGTGTTTACAGCAACCAGATTTAAAACACACTAATTAAAGTATTCTTGACAGATATGCTTGTGTAAAGACCTGGGTAATCAGTGGGGTTTGAACCCAGGACCGCTTACATTTGTGCTAAAGGAATAATTCCACTATCTGGCATCGGTGGTAGGCTGTTATCCCCTGTAGACCATCCTCTTAGGAGGGACTTGTAAAGGGTGCTACACACCTGCATGTTCATCCAGTAAGAGAACAGAAACAATAGCATATTGCTTATTTCAGGAACCGAGCAACACAGCGGAAATTTGGAGTATTCAAAATCCTCAGAGTAAAACAACAGATATTCAATAGGGCTGTTAATTAATCATAGTTAACTCGTGCAAGTTAAAAAATTAATTGTGATTAATCGCGCTGTAGAATAACACTTGAAATTTATTAAATTTTTGGATGTTTTTCTACATTTTCAAGTATATTGATTTCTGTTACAACACAGAATACAAAATGTACAGTGCTCACTTTGTTGTTTTTGATTACAAATAATTGCACTGTAAAAATGATAAAAGAAATAGTATTTTTCAATTTGCCTCATACAAGTACTGTAGTGCAATCTCTTTATCGTGAAAGTGTAACTTACAAATGTAGGGTTTTTTTGTTACATAACTGCACACAAAAGAGCACACACAAAAATAAACTTTAGAGCCTACAAATCCACTCAGTCCTACTTCTTGTTCAGCCAATTGCTAAGACAAACAAGTTTGTTTACATTTATTGGAGATGCTGCTGCCTGCTTCTTATTTACAATGTCACCTGAAAGTGAGGACAGGCATTCGCATGGCACTTTTGTAGCCGGCGTCATAAGGCATTTAGGTGCCAGATAAGCTAAACATTCATATGTCCCTTCATGCTTCAGCCACCATTCCAGAGGATATGCTTGCAGGCTGACGATGCTTGTTAAAAAAAATGTTAATTTTGTGACTGAACTCCTTGGGGGAGAATTGTATGTCTCCTGTTCTGTTTTACACACATTCTGCCATTTATTTCACGTTATAGCAATCTCAGAAGATGACCCAGCATGTGTTTGTTTTAAGAACGCTTTCACAGCAGATTTGACAAAACACAAAGAAGGTACCAATGTGAGATTTCTAAAAATAGCTACAGCACTCGACCCAAGGTTTAAGAATCTGAAGTGCTGTCCAAAATCTGAGGGGGGGCGAAGTGTGGAGCATGCTTTCGGAAGTCTTAAAAGAGCAACACTCAGATGCAGAAACTACAGAACCTGAACCACCAAAAAAGAAAATCAACCTTCTGCTGTTAGCATCTGATTCAGATGATGAAAATGAACATGCGCCAGTCCACTCTGCTTTAGATCATTATCAGGCAGAACCCATCATCAGCATGGACATGTCCTCTGGAATGGTGGTTGAAGCATGAAAGGACATGCAAATCTTTTGACTATCTGGCACCTAAATGCCTTGTGATGCCGGCTACATCAGTGCCATGCAAATGCCTGTTCTCAGTTTCAGGTGAATTGTAAACAAGAAGCGGGCAGCATTATCTTCTGCAAATGTAAACAAACTTGTTTGTCTAAGTGATTGGCTGAACAAGAAGTAGGACTGATTGGACTTGTAGGGTCTTAAGCTTTACACTGTTTTATTTTTGAATGCAGTTATTTTTTGTACATAATTCTACATTTGTAAGTTCAACTTTCATGATAAAGAGATTGCACTACAGTACTTGTATTAAGTGAATTGAAAAATACTATTTCTTTTGGGTTTTTTTACAGTGCAAATACTTGTAATCAAAAAAATACAAAATGAGCACTGTACACTTTGTATTGTGTTGTAATTGAAATCAATATATTGGAAAATGTAGAAAACATTCAAAAATATTTAAATAAATGGTATTCTATTATTGTTTAACAGTGCGATTAATCGTGATTATTTTTAATCGCTTGACAGCCCTAATAGTAAATAAATGTATTTCAATAAAAAGCATTAAAGGAAAAGAGAAACTTTCTCACAAGGAAATTGTTTTACATTATTTGTTTACCTCCAGTGATGATTCTCTCTCTAGATTGGATTCACCTTATTAAACCATAAACATCACTCAATCTGGAAAATTTAGCTTTCTTGAAACGTCAGATTAAGACACTGATCTTGCAAAGACTTGCATCCATGCTTAACTTCAAGCACAGCATACATTTCTGGTGTATATACTTTAAAAAAGATATTGAAAAACTGGAGAGAGTGCATGGAAGAGAGACCACTTATTTGAGGTCTGGAAAAAATGCCTTGCAGTGAGAGACTTAAGAAACTCAAACAGTTTATCTTATCAAAAAGAACACTGAGGGTGACTTGATTACAGTGTATAAGTACCCTCATGGGGAGAAAATACCAGGCTCTAAAAGGACTGTTTAACCTAGTTGAGAAAGCTGTAACAAGAACCAATGGTTGGAAGTTAAAGCCAGACAAACTCAAATTAGAAAAAAAGTCACTTTTTTAAACTATGAGGGTGATTAACTTGTGGAACAAACTACCAAGACAAGTGGTGGAATCTCCATCTCTTCATGATTAGATTCCTTTCTGAAATGAGTGCTCTTTAGTCAAACACCAGTTACTTGGCTCAATACAGAGGACAACTGAGTGACAATCTATGGTCTGTGTTATACAGGACTAGATGAATTTAATGGGTCCTTCTGTCCTTTAGATCTATGAAGCATGTGCATAGTTCTGTTGATGGGGCTACTCATTTGTTTAAAGTCATGCATATGCATAAGTTTTTGCAAGTTCAAGATCTAAATCAGTAGTAACTCTTAAGTCTTGCTTAACCTTTTGGTACATTTAATATAAATGGTTCTTTTTAGGATACAGATTTTACACCGAGGGACCGGTTGCATCCTTGGGCATATGGGACTCCCAGTGGAGATTAGACCTTCTGCAAGGACTGCAGGTAAGATTCAGTCTGGAATATTTCTCTTTTTGACACCAACACACGTAAACTTATTCCACTGTGGGTCTTCAGCATCATGGAAATCTTAACTGCAGGCTTCAAGATGACTGAATTAGAGTTAGATGTGAGAGCACTGGGACAATGCAAAAGCTTTCAGTAGTTACATTCTGGGCTAGATCCTCAGCTGATATGAGTCAGTATGGCTGCATTGATATCTATGAAGTTATGCTAATTTGCACCCAGAGTAATCTTCTGATTGCAGGCAGTCTTATTTCCATTTCATTTGAACTCTTGCTGTGAGAAGCTTGTTATCTGACATTGGACTTGGTCCACTGGAGGGCTATGTATATCTGTCTTAGGTACTGTTAATGACCCCTATTAACATATTGCCTGAACACCTTAGCATCTTTAATGTATTTATTCTCATAACCCCACTGTGAAGTAGGGAAGTGCTGTTCTCCTTTTGCAGGTGGGGAACTGAGGCACAGAGCGGCTATAAGGGACTTGGTTAAGGTCCCGCAAGAAATCAGTGGTGGAGCAGGGTATTAAATCTGTGTCTCTGGACTCTCCCAGGCTAGCACCCTAACCACGGGATTAATCTTGCTTTAGTTTGTAGCAGCTGAAGCATGAACAAAGATGAGTCAGTAGTTGCAATGGATAGCTAGTTGGCTGGTCATGCAGTAGCAGTGGAGGTGGTGGATTTCATCATCATAAATAATAATAGGAGCACCTATGTGCATATTCAAGTCCCACTGAACCCTTATTTTAAGGGCTTAGATGGAATTTAAGAGATCCAACTTCGTAGGCCTTTGTTGGCATTCTGCACTGGAGTGAATTTCACCTATAGTGCTTTACTCCAAAGTGCTGTACAAACATCAGTTCATCAGTGCAATTCTGATTTTCATTAGAAATGTTTGCCCAACCACATCAGCTTGTCTTTCTTAAAAGAAGGTCTGTAAGTCGGCTTTCTGCACTGTATTTGCTCAAATTGTAGTTGCATGCACTTACGCAATAAAACGTTTACAGCTGCTCTAGAATTGTTGCAGTAGGCAGCTTGCTGCTTTCCTCATTTGTTTTACTATTTGAAGAAGGATTTCATGAAGTGTGAAGGAATGCAGAGCCATACCTTGTACTATTCCCCCCACCCCCAAATCCCAGTAACTCTGAGCTTTACTTAATGTATTGAACTTATTACTTAACATGCACAGATGGATACATGAAGATCCTACTGACATAGGTCCAATTCAAAATCCAGAAGTTTTATCATTTTTGCTATTACTCTGTATTGCGGTGTTGGTTTCTTTGTAAGCCAGCTTTGTATTCACACAACAAACAGCTGGTCCCATTTGGTGGTGATGCTTTCTTGTAAAGGGCACAGTTACCATTAAATTACTCTTTACTGCCACAGGAAGGATTGTGATTCAGTAGGTGGCACTGTTCGCATTGGCGCAGCCATCTGAAGTGCCACTTTTCTGTTGAAAATGAGATTTTGACCACTTTTGTGCCACGATACTTGTCGTCATAATTAGGCTATACAAAGCTAATAATAAAAATTCTTTGTAGTTCTCTACTGCCTTCCATTGTAGGACTGCAAAACACATTTCAAACATCAAAGAACTAAGCTTCAACCCCTCGGTCCCCCCATGTATTTTTATTCCCATTTTACAGATAGGGAAACTGAAGCATAGAGAGGTGAAGAAACTAGTATGAGGTTGAACAATCAAGCTAGTGAGGGAGCTGGGAATAGAATCCAAATCTCTTGATTCAGTGACCCTGTGCTAATTACAAGACTTATCTTTGGTCTGCTTTCTGTTATAGCTTTGCAAGTTTTACATGTTGCAATCCAATACCTAAAGAGTGAAATAAACCTCGGGGCCTGATGCTCCATTACTTTGTCACTTGTGTTGTCAGAGAGAATTTTTAAAAAGTGGGTTCTGAAAAATTTCTAAATATTGAAGTTGTTTCTATTTCACAGGATTCAGAACAGACCTATTTTCCATCTTTCATTCAATTTTTTGTAATATATTTACCCAGTATTTTATTGAAATCATTTTCTGAATTTTCCATTGACCAAAAATAAGAGAGCAAGCTTTTCCACAAATGGAAATGTCCAATAGCCCATGCCATCTTGAACAAGGGTTTGATAAAAAAAAATTGCTGTTTAAATATTTGTTTAAAAATAATATGGGAAATGTTGTGGAGGAACAAATAATTGTAATTAATGTTGGAACATTTTCGTGCAATATTTAGTTTTTTCCAAGAAGGCTGTTTGATGGGGGGAAAACTTTTTTTCATTTGAAAAAGTTCTGCCAGGTCTAGTTGACATATCCACATGTGCAAAGTGGATGTGATATGCTATCAATGCACTCACACCATTAGAAGAGTTTTACCTTCCCTTTGCATTGCTATAAATAACTATCCAAGGTTCAAAGTAGTGAAGAATCAGGGCTATTATTTTTACCCTCTGAGAGAAGGAACCTTGGTTCTTTCCTACACTCCCATGTTTGCCGCTACTTCTTTAGAGAATGAAACTTGGTTTTTGATGCCCAGCTTCATGAATTGCTTTTGATCTTTCATTTAATGTGCATACAATGAAAACAATAAAAAGTGCATTTAAAAACAAACATATTTCTAATGCAGGAGCAGCACTAAAATTACACAAATTGCTTTTGTGGGCAGAATTTTACAGAATTCCTATGAGATTCCTCTTAACAACAACAACAACACAACAAAAGCCAAATTGCACTGTTTTACTAGGAAACTGTTTAAATATGCCTTTGGCCAAGTTTTCAGCATGTTTTCTGAGAAGATGAAAGCTTAAATCCCATTAACCCTCCAACTACAGGACAAATAATTTAGTTTCCATAATTGTCCTTCCAGCACCATCTGTAACATGGACCAAACTCTTTCCTCACTCCTGCTTCCTTCCCTTCCCAGCTGGATAAGCTCTCCACTTGTCTCCCCCGCCCACATCACTGCAAACGCCCCAATCCCAAGTGGATGGTGTTCACACACATGGCTACCAGCTCCACATTGGTTCTTTTCTGCCCTGAGCCTAGGGTGACCATATAGTAAGTGTGAAAAATCGGGATGGGGGTGGGGGGTAATAAGAGCCTATATAAGAAAAAGATCCAAAAATCAGGACTGTCCCTATAAAATCGGAACATCTGGTCACCCTACCTGAGCCGCACAGATGGTTCAGAAACCAGCAATGAAGTGAAGTGAGTCATGTTGCTCTTACTCACACTTTGTCTCCCCCTCTAGTGGTAGCTGGATCACATTTAGATGTTGATATGTCTCCATCCTTGTGGCAAACTGCTCTGGGTCTTTTAGAGAGACCAGCTAGTCTCTCTAATATCCTGGGACCAAGACAACTACAACACCGGGTCTTTTGGCTCAAGTAGTAGAGGCATATGCTTTTAGATCAGATTCTGAGTATCGGGTTTGATCCCTGTGCCAGTGACCCACCAGGAGAATGGCGTTACATTGGCATTGCAGAGCCCATGAAGACTAGTTGCCCTCAGCATGGGGAAGGTGATTTGGTTTGATGTTTGCTCCTCACGATAGTTTTCAGCTGTTCCGAAAACCAGACATAGCCGTCTTTCAACATAGCACTGCTACTGCCCCGGTTCACCTTAATTAGCTAGGCACACGGTGATATTACTCACCAGCATTAGGTGGTTAAAGAACCCTTCTGGTCTTATACAAAAAAGCATTTTTGACATGGTGGACCTGGCTCCCTCCTCATTTTGCTGCTCTGAGGGGATCTCAAATGGGGTACTAGCCACTACTGTAATACAAGTAATTAATAATAGCAATGTGTGTGGTTTTGCATTGTTGGAAAGAGCAAGAGTACAGAACAGATGCACCCTTTTGGTATTGGCTTGTCCTCAGAGGAAAGTGTGGAACGATTTAGAAACACATGGAGCAGCAGAATTCTCCTTAAGCACAGGGGAGTAATGGATTTATTCATACCATGCACAGGGTGATACTGACAGTGCTGTAGAATCCTTGGAATGATTTGGAAGCTTGCCAGGAGAAAGAGGTCACCGGAGGGAAATTTTTTCAAAAAAAAAATTAGAATTATTTTTTTAAAAAAAAGCTCCAGTTCTGACTAATTTAGCTTCAACAAGCTCCCTATTCGTTAAATTGAGCAGCGAAGGAAGGTGAATGCATCCCAGCTAATACAGAAGCAAACTGTACTTTCCAGCCAAGCAACCCTTCTTGGGCCTCCCGTCGGCATGCCAGAATTCCCTCTTAAAATGATTCTGTAACAGTACCAGCCCTACAGCTGTCTACAGCTGTATGCCTTCCAGCTCTGCACAACTGGCTTTTTCACACAGAAATGGCCTTTTTGAAAAGGGTTCACTAGAACAGATTGCTTCAGTTTAACAATGTGCAAAACACAGTACTTCAGACAGGCTTTCCTTTTATTGTGTGGTCCTTTTTGGGGGGAGTCTTTTGTACCCCAAACGAGAGGAGCTATTGGCAAATAATTTGACACCACTTTTACCTGAGTGTTTCTCAAAGAGGGTGTCTCCATTCCTCCCCACACAAATACCCCTATTTCTCTTAGGAATGCTTTTTTCAAACTCCATTTCTTTCTTTAAAAAACAAGTCCTCTTTCTTAATGATCCAGATTCAACCCCTGAAAATCTGAGTGTACAGATCAAATTGTAACTCCACAGAGCCCTGTTCTGCAATGCATGTGTGCTGAGTAACACAATGGGAACCTAGACTTTTCTAGACACTCTGGCCTCTAGACACCTGTTGTTTGTACAGTACTTAGTACAATGGGGACTGTCTGCTACTGCAATCCAAATAACATAAAAATTATAAACCTTCCCCATCCCCCTGGATCCAAATGTTACATCTACCCCCCTAAACTTGGGGAAGGGAGCTCAGATAGTGAATTAGGAATGGTCCACCTGTCATCAATTCTTATTCTTATTCATGTGTCCAGTACAAAAGACAGTGATAAAGACAGCCGCTTGCTCTTGAGGGCATGTGGTCTAATTTATCAGAACAGAGGGGTTTATTTGATACAAGGTACAACCGAATTGCATTCTGTCCCTTTCCCATTCAGCTTGTATACCAGGCTACTAGGAGTAAAGACTATTGAATTTTTTTTTTAATGGTTTGGGTTTTTCAGTTTAAAAACTGAATAATGTTCATTTTTTTGACAATCAAAACATTTTCCCATTTTGCCCGGCACACTCCTTTCTTGCCTCTCCCTCCTCCTCCCCTGCCCCTTTTCACTTTGCCCTGGGGCGTGGGGAAGAGGGGAGGAGAGAGAAAAGGGGAGACTCAAAAGACTGAAAAGTGTTGTCTTGGTTTGGATTGGTTTTCTTGTCTAAAATACAAAACATTTTCATGAAAAATTTTGGGGAAAATTTAAAATTGTTAATGGAAAAATAATTACCCCTTTTTCAGTCAGCTCTACTTAGCAGAGGTGGGGTGAGTTGCCTGCTGCATTACAGGCCATACTCAGCTCTGCCTCCATCTCAGCTGGGCCTCCAGCTGGACGTCCTCCATATGGACGTATGTCTATATACACATATATACCAATATGGCGCATTCTACTAGGTTTTCCTTTCTGACATACTCTAACTCTTCTGTGGTTGCACAGAATTTGAAGGTCCTCCTGGCTTTGAGTAACCATGTGCATGAAACCCAAAATCCAGCGAGAATTTAACTACATAAAGAACCGCCTTAAAAAATGGCTGTTTTTCTCTGAACAGAACTCAGCGTCCAAGTCCAATGTCTAATGCTAAGTGAGATTTTTTGATTTAGTTTTTGTGAGTGCTTTTCTACTTAGCCCATCATTATTCTTCAAGTTCTTGCCAACGATGGCTTTGGTACTGACTCAAAGTCCAGCAGGCTCTCCTGTGCCAACTTGCAGAAAATAAAAACCAACTGGAATATTGGGAGGGCAGGGGTTGGCATGTAAAATAGGGCCTTACAACTCTTGGTGGTTGGTTTGAATCCAGATCATTGTTGTAAATCAGTGTAGCTCTCCTTGATTTCTGTGGAATTACGCCAGTTTACACCAGCTGAAGATCTGGCCTTGAAATTGTTTCCATCTGATGGCTGTTGTGTGACACATTGGAACAGTCTGGTGGTCTCACTCCAGCTTGCCAACATACTCAGCATTAATTGGCCTTCTTATGGGCACTCTCATCACTGAAGTTAAGCAGAATCCCCCTTGCCTCCCTACAAATGACCCCATGAGGTCAGGGCTGAGATACGCTGAGGAGGAAGCTTGCCTGTGCTGACTCTCTTGTGTAGGGTGAGAACTCCAGACTCTGAGGTTGGTCAGTCTGGCTCCTTTCACCACCACTAAATTCCCGCAAATATTTTATAAAAAGAAAACTAATATCTCAGCCCTTTTTCCTTTGGGAAGCATGTTTGGATACCCAGGAAGTGAAGGCATAAAATAGGCAGGACCTTCTGGGATCAGAAGGCATCCTGGAAGCATTAGATATGGGTGGTATTTGATACAAGAACTGAAGAGTTTTGCTGTTTTATGGATTTAACCTATTTGCAGTAACGCACACAATGGGCTACATTATGACTACCATGTGGATCTATGCTCCTGCCAATAAACCCAAGAACCCCACACGAGAGAGTTTCAGGGCAGATGTTTTCCCACCCGGATTGTGGTTGCCTTAAAACAGAGAGCATGCGCGTATTTCACAGGATCTCTGCAACAGAAGTCACAGAGGTACATAAGCATTAGGAAAGGCATGGGCTTGCATATTTGTGGGCATATGCCCCTGGAATCTCCAGTAGCAATTAATTGCTTCCTCCTGTGAATATTATTCACACTCCTGGCATAAATAATGTGTGCAGGCTGCGGGGAGGTCTCTGGGGGATGGGGTGCCGCCACCCAGAACATGGGACTACAGTGCAGGTGCTTCTGCAGCATTATTGTACTTTCTTTTAAGGGGCATTTTTGCAACCAACCAGAACTTGCCCCATTCTTTATATTCAAGTTGATTTTCTTTTATAGTAATTGCAGTGGTGTGGAGGAGGGTTTTCAAAAGTTCTATCTAATGTTACGTGCCTCTGAGTTGACTGAGAGATCTGAGCCCTGAGGCTCAGTGGTTCTGGGTACCCGGAAGTCCGTGGGAACAAAGAAGTTAGTAAGAACGTTCAGAAGTCAGCTGGAGCAGTGGCGGCTCAGAGCCTTTCAAAATCAAGCTCCAGGCATCTCGGGTAGGGGTCCTGAAAAGTCAGGCACTTAAAAAAAAATCAGTGGACACTTGAAAATGTTGCCCTTAACAACTACAACCACTGTAAATCCTTGGAATGTGGAGTCTGGCTTTACAGGTAGAGCTCTGCTCCTGGCAGATCTGAACTTGCCCTGGACTTAGCATAATACCATAGACCTTCAGCTCCAAGACAACAGGACAGCTCCATTAGGTGGTAGCTGTACCAGGTGTCTTATGCTCCTGTTGACGACCCAGTCCTGCAGTCTGAACCACACAGGCAGAACCTTACACTTGCTCCAAACAGAATGCAATATCAGGACCAGAAACAGCACAATATTCTATGAGATTACTATTCACTCTTTCACCTCCCCCCGACTCCCATATAAACAGAAAACGGGGATACTTACATTGTACGCAGTAGAGCTGGTCAGAAATTTTCCATTGGAAAACTTTTTCGTCAAAATCAATACATTTCCCAGAAATGTTCTGATAAGGTCAAAAAGCCTGTCTCTGTATGTGTTCCCAATACAAATTGAGGCCTCTTGCTGCTACTGCAAAATAAATATTAACCAGTAGTAATTTACACTAAGACTTGATTGACGTGCACTCGGTTAATGCTGTTTGCTGTTAATCTCACTTTGAATCTTTGCTGTTAAAATTTGAATGCAATATTTTTATCTGGATTTTTGGTTGCACTTCATCCTTTTATTGCTGTAGACTTATCTATAGCTAGGTGCACCTGACAGGATCACAGAGCTAAACTTTCATACATGCCTAACGATTTTGGATGGCTCACATTTTGAGTCTCCAACATGCCACAGTTTAGAGAGGCCTAGTCTTCTGAGAGCAGGTGCCCAACATTTCTGGAATATCTGATCCCTTTAAAGAGTCTAAGTTGGTCACCTAAAATCTGAGCCACCTGAAATCACTGGTTGCTTCTGAAAATTCAGGCTGAGTCACTTAGCTGTTCCACTGGCAATAATGTTTAAAACAATGGGGTTCAATTAAACTGGAATTATTTTAACACTTCAGAACACTGCCAAGTCATTTCCTTCTGCTTTATTGATTTTTCTCTGTTGCCAGTAAATGTACATGCAAAATGAAAGAAAGACCATTGAAAAGGAAAAGCTAGGTGTTAAAAGGGAGAATGACACAGAATATAGACAGGTTTCAGAGTAGCAGCTGTGTTAGTATGTATTTGCAAAAAGAACAGGAGTACTTGTGGCACCTTAGAGACTAACAAATTTATTTGAGCATAAGCTTTCGTGAGCTACGATGAAGTGAACAGTAGCTCCCAAAAGCTTATGCTCAAATAAATTTGTTAGTCTCTAAGGTGCCACAAGTCCTCCTTTTCTTTTTACAGAATATAGAGCATTAGAGCTCTGAAAAGGAGGAGGGTATTTTAAGACAGAAGGAAGTTAGGGGTCCGTGTAGGCATTTTGCAGAGTTAGATGTCATAGCAGATAGCCCAATATTATTTTCCTTCTAATGCTTGCCTGATCCTTCAGTTAGATTTGCTTCGGTTTCTTCCCTGTATTGTGAAGTCCCTGCATGAGCTGCTCTCTGTGTAAAGGCATTCCACCTACATTCTTTTGCCACTGGGTGAGCTGAGGCAGGAGGGCAGATGTGTGGGTTTGCTAGACACAGGAGGCTCCACTCCAAAGCTTATAAACTTGATATGAAAAAGTTAACAGCTTACAACCAGGTTTTTGGTATGCTGCCTTGCTTTCCTATGCATCCTTTGACTGAAGAAACAATCCTAACCTCAAATCTTCCCCCTGCTCAGCCACTGACAGAATAGTTCCTTTTCTTTGGTTTTGTCAACATGCATGTGGCCTTGCTACTTTGTGCTCTCATCTCCTCAGGTCTCAAGGGTTAGGTAGGGACAGATCCAATCAGTCCTTGGAAAGGAGACACCTAGGTTTGTTAATTCAGTAGCAGTGCTACTTGTCTCTAGAGGAGTACTAGTGGCACCTTAGAGACTAACAAATTTATTTGAGCATAAGCTTTCATGAGCTACAGCTCACTTCATCAGAATGCATCCGATGAAGTGAGCTGTAGCTCACGAAAGTTTATGCTCAATAAATTTGTTAGTCTCCAAGGTGCCACTAGTACTCCTTTTCTTTTTGCGGATACAGACTAACACGGCTGCTACTCTGAAACCTACTTGTCTCTGTTAGTCAAGTGCTAATGGCACTATATTTTGGAGGAGGCCAAAAGCCAATGTCCTGGCCACTTAGGCATTTAGAAATCTCATAGCACAATTTGCCATTGCTTAGAGGTGTTAACTCCATTTAACTGACCATATTCCAGTTTACCTATCAAAAGTCCAGCAGAGATTCTGGTCATCACTTCCTGTCTAAAACTGCCTCATAGAGCCGCTATTGCTGGTAAACATGTTTTCTCCCAGAGGCGGCTTCATTTCAGCGATGGGTGAAGTGATTCCTAAAGAGAGCTTGTAGAGAGCTCGTCAGGAGCCCTTCAGAGTGAACATCTTGAATAAGTACAAGATACTGTATCAATATTACATTTCTCAGCAGTGAACTCCATCAGGCATTCATCTTTCTATGTACAGTGCGTCTCCAATATTTTCTAAATTCTATTGGCCTGCTTTTCTGTATTGATTTCTTTCCCTCCACATCCTTCCTTCCCATTTGGGCTAATAAGCAAATTTCATTACCTGTCTTTACAGTCTTTCCTCCAGGCCAATGCTAATGCTTGACTGTGTTCCTGGCAGTCCTTTCACTTAAACTGAAATGCATTTTAATTAGAGATGGGCCAGAACTGAAATCATTTATCTGATCCATTTACTGCCCCCTTCCTGCCCCTCCAAATGTTGATGGTTCAGATAAAATGGATCCAAACCACCGTTGATTTCATTGTACAAAGCCCAAACCACCCAGGATTACTTGTTATGGTGAATGGAAATTCATTGTATCCAATTACCCCATGGGATTTTGTGGGTTCAACTAAAATGGGCTTTGTATGCAAACCAGAAACATGGCCTTCTTAGCCCATTTCTGATTTTAATAGCTTTTTTTTTTTTTTGGTCATTTGTTGTCATACTGTAGAAGCTGGGCGTTTTCACTTTGCTGATCTGAAAATGTAGTCATTCTCTCGGTCTCTCTCTCCCCCTTCCTCAAACTCCCCCCCCACTTCCTTGCACCCCACTTCACAGGAAAAAATCAACAGTCGGGGCTTCTTATGACTTCATTCATTTTACAAAATACTGTTCTCACAACCTGAAGCAAGCCTGCTCTCTGGACAGACACCAGTCTGTGGAGAGTGGAATCAATGGCTGGATCCCACTTCCTTTTAAGTCCTGCTGGGTCTGGGCGATGATTGATCACTGTTCCTAGCTCTGGGTCTCCCAGGCATACTCTCATGAGCAGCCCCGTGTTTGATACCCTTCTTGGACAATGAAACTCCACATTCCAGCTGCCTGAGACCCTGGAGCCACTGTCCTAGCCTTCCCAAGCCCCTAGTTGCTTAGATATGTTCCTCCAGAGTCCATCTGGCTGTGGAAGCTCTGGTTTCTTGATTAACTTCTTCAGGGCCAATGGGGAAAGCAAGAATCACCGTCTTGGAAAAGGAATTTCTTTATCACAGACACTTTACTCTTAACAAAGCACACATGAGAGTTCTAGGTCTTTGAAAAAGAACTAAACCCTGAAAGCATCATCCCCTCAAGTCCACTGTCACACCTCCTGTGAGCCCTAGATTTGGTCAGCATCCTTAGGTTACGCAGTCCTTCCTGCCTTCCTTAGCCTGGTTTTTTTACATATTGCTGTGGTCTGGCCCTTTGCTTAGAGAAATACCCCTCTTTTAAAACGGTCTATGTTCCTTTTTCTCCCATGCACTTCAGCCAGGGGAGTTCTGGGCCTCAGCCCCCTGTGTGTAGAGAGACCTTTAAATTCAGTGGCTCTACTGATAGAAAACCCTGTTGTTCCAGTAGGGGAGAATCTTTCAGTGTTGGAAGCCCTTGATGACTCTGTCCTAGCTTCTCAGACATTGTCTTTCCACTAGGTGTCAAGCCCTGAATACAAAATGTATGTTTTAATCCACAAAGGAGTTTTGTACTGCAACATGAAGGTCACACTCCAAAATTAAGATTACAATACAAATTAGAGCCTCAGAAACAAAATGGGGCTCACAGAACAAAATGAAGTTTATAGTTTGACAAAGATATATGTGCAATCTGTCATATAGTAACAAAGCTGTAGCCACATAGAATTTCAATATCACTATTATGTTATAGCATGGCCACTCAGATCTTTATGGCAATGTGGGTTAGGAACTCAGATCGACCTATTACAAAAGCACAGGGTCTTATCAGCTAAACTAGCAGAGTATCTCAATTACCTTTTAACAATATAAGGCCTATGACACACATGGTTGAAAAAATTCTGATTCCATTCATTAGAAGGGCAAAGGTGAACAAACATGCTAGCCAGTTGTTGCTATAAATAATCCCATTAACTTTACTAGCGTATTGCTATGAATAACTAAAGTCAAACTAAACTCATCAAAATAAATTGACAAAATACATTTTGTAATGCAGTATCCAAATGAGGACAAGTATCTTTCCCAACCTGCTCTACACACACAGTCCATGCAGTGTATAGAGTCCTGGGGTTTGATTTTTTTATTAACATAGATATTAACGATAACAAATAAGTTCAGTTTGCCACTTCTCCCACAGTTGAGCTGCTCCAAGGGTTCTTCCCTCAGCACTGCTCAGTCCACACACTAGATCCTCTCTCTAGAGTCACTCCCATCTCCCTTATATCCAGATGGGATTAACAAGCTTACATTAACATTACAAGTTAATATGCTCCAGCAGGAGCAACACCTACTAATAGGGTGGGGGGTTTCCCTGCCAGTTTTCCCAGATGATTATTTTTGTTAAATAACGTGTTTCTTTGTCCACTCTCTAATCCACAGAATTAAGTAAAGTGCAAGAGGTCTCCCAGTGTTTATTGCCAAATCTGCTGCTGTCACTATTTGTGGAAACTTTAATGCTTTGTTTGAAGTGGGCTGCAGCAAATGCTCTGTGAGGTGGGCAAGTGACTGAACGAACGTGTATGGCCTCCCTCCACCTACCTCTTCCCCCTCCCCCCCCAAATAAGTGTAATTTGTCTTTAAAGGCTCTTAAACAGCAAACACATTCTGTCTGATCCTCCTTAATAAAGTATCCCAGCACCACTACGGTGCCTTAGTTGAGGTCTGTGCAGTCTCATTAAATTTGATATGTCACAGAGGGCTTGGACATGTGAAAGGGAGGCTGCAGGAACCAGGACTGAAGTTTGCCAGATTTAATAAGGAAAAATGATTCATTACGGCTTTTCAAAATGGACGCCCCTCAGGCTTCCCGCTCCACTGATTTTGTGTGTGTGTGTGAGAACGAGAGAGAGAGAGAGAGGCAAAGGGGCCATCACAGCCTGCAGATTTAACCCTTATTAACAGCTGGTTAATTTAGGGATTCAGTTCGATCTCTTAAGATGTATGTACATGTTTCTTCACTCAGAGTAAGGTGGTGGAGGGGGAGGTGATTAAAGGACTGAATGTGACTCATGGAAAATGGAGTCCTGTCTCTCCAATACTCGGTTCAGGCGGAAGGGGGTGCAAAGGTAGCTTCAAGTCACCTTTGCCATCATATTCTTGGATTATGCAACGTCCTGCTTAGCCCGGGGATGTAAGTTAGAGCAGGGTTTTGGAAGCAGAGAATAGCTGTCGAGCAGTGCATTCTGGTTATTTCCCTGACACACCCCTTACTGTCAGAGCAGGCAGACAGCTCCTTCCCCCAGTTCAGTGTCAATTGGGAGATCTTGTGCACAGGGACTATTCTGAGGGCACTGCTGTTGCCTACTTTAAGGCCCCTTTATGCTGCCAAAATAGCATAAAATGACCTAGTTTGAGAACGGAGCCCACGGTCACCACTGCTAGGGACAGGTCCTTTATAGATAGTTTAACACAAAAGCACGTTATTTGGATAAAGATTCATCCTATGGCCACTCCTTCCTCTCCCCAATACTATCTGCTATGGAGCAAAATAGTGAACAATTACAGAGCAACAGAGTAGTCCAGGGTCTATGGTGGAACAACGAGATGTTGTCAGCTTGGTGTTGGTTTCTGTGTGTTTGCTTTAGAACCTTGACAAGTTCTTGTGAAGAGGCCATAATGAAAAGGCCCATGCATTCTCTCTGCTATGTAATGGCATGATGGCCGATGATGGACTTATTTTGTGCTGGTTTCTCTGGTGTTCTCTCTCCTTTTCTTGTGTTGGGGTAAGGGGATGGCTTTGAAGAGGTCTTAGAACTGGGGTGCTCTACGGAACAGGGCTGATCATCCGACACAAGACATCTTGAGAGGGAAGAACATCTTTGCCAGCAGGCTGGCTAACCTAGTGAGGAGGGCTTTAAACTAGGTTCACCGGGGGAAGGAGACCAAAGCCCTGAGGTAAGTGGGAAAGCGGGATACCGGGAGGAAGCACAGGCAGGAAGGTCTGTGAGGGGAGGGCTCCTGCCTCATACTGGGAATGAGGGGCGATCAACAGGTTATCTCAAGTGCTTATATACAAATGCACAAAGCCTTGGAAACAAGCAGGGAGAACTGGAGGTCCTGGTGATGTCAAGGAATTATGACGTGATTGGAATAACAGAGACTTGGTGGGATAACTCACATGACTGGAGTACAGTCATGGATGGTTATAAACTGTTCAGGAAGGACAGGCAGGGCAGAAAAGGTGGGGGAGTAGCACTGTATGTAAGGGAGCAGTATGACTGCTCAGAGCTCCGGTACGAAACTGTGGAAAAACCTGAGTGTCTCTGGATTAAGTTTAGAAGTGTGTGCAACAAGAGTGATGTCATGGTGGGAGTCTGCTATAGACCACCGGACCAGGGGGATGAGGTGGATGAGGCTTTCTTCCGGCAACTCACGGAAGCTACTAGATCGCATGCCCTGATTCTCATGGGTGACTTTAATTTTCCTGATATCTGCTGGGAGAGCAATACAGCGGTGCATAGACAATCCAGGAAGTTTTTGGAAAGCGTAGGGGACAATTTCCTGGTGCAAGTGCTAGGGGAGCCAACTAGGGGGAGCGCTTTTCTTGACCTGCTGCTCACAAACCGGGTAGAATTTGTGGGGGAAGCAAAAGTGGATGGGAATCTGGGAGGCAGTGACCATGAGTTGGTTGAGTTCAGGATCCTGACGCAGGGAAGAAAGGTAAGCAGCAGGATACGGACCCTGGACTTCAGGAAAGCAGACTTTGACTCCCTCAGGGAACAGATGGCCAGGATCCCCTGGGGGACTAACATGAAAGGGAAGGGAGTCCAGGAGAGCTGGCTGTATTTCAAGGAATCCCTGTTGAGGTTACAGGGACAAACCATCCCGATGAGTCGAAAGAATAGTAAATATGGCAGGCGACCAGCTTGGCTTAATGGTGAAATCCTAGCGGATCTTAAACATAAAAAAGAAGCTTACAAGAAGTGGAAGGTTGGACATATGACCAGGGAAGAGTATAAAAATATTGCTCGGGCATGTAGGAAAGATATCAGGAGGGCCAAATCGCACCTGGAGCTGCAGCTAGCAAGAGATGTCAAGAGTAACAAGAAGGGTTTCTTCAGGTATGTTGGCAACAAGAAGAAAGCCAAGGAAAGTGTGGGCCCCTTACTGAATGAGGGAGGCAAGCTAGTGACAGAGGATGTGGAAAAAGCTAATGTACTCAATGCTTTTTTTGCCTCTGTTTTCACTAACAAGGTCAGCTCCCAGACTGCTGTGCTGGGCAACACAAAATGGGGAAGAGATGGCCAGCCCTCTGTAGAGATAGAGGTGGTTAGGGACTATTTAGAAAAGCTGGACGTGCACAAGTCCATGGGGCCGGACGAATTGCATCCGAGAGTGCTGAAGGAATTGGCGGCTGTGATTGCAGAGCCCTTGGCCATTATCTTTGAAAACTCGTGGCGAACGGGGGAAGTCCCGGATGACTGGAAAAAGGCTAATGTAGTGCCCATCTTTAAAAAAGGGAAGAAGGAGGATCCTGGGAACTACAGGCCGGTCAGCCTCACCTCAGTCCCTGGAAAAATCATGGAGCAGGTCCTCAAAGAATCAATCCTGAAGCACTTAGAGGAGAGGAAAGTGATCAGGAACAGTCAGCATGGATTCACCAAGGGAAGGTCATGCCTGACTAATCTAATCGCCTTTTATGATGAGATTACTGGTTCTGTGGATGAAGGGAAAGCAGTGGATGTATTGTTTCTTGACTTTAGCAAAGCTTTTGACACGGTCTCCCAC
Source organism: Dermochelys coriacea (assembly GCF_009764565.3). NCBI lineage: Eukaryota > Metazoa > Chordata > Testudines > Dermochelyidae > Dermochelys > Dermochelys coriacea. The sequence goes on from NC_050089.1 coordinate 10,954,195, forward strand.
AGCATTCTTGTCAGCAAGTTAAGGAAGTATGGGCTGGATGAATGCACTATAAGGTGGGTAGAAAGCTGGCTAGATTGTCGGGCTCAACGGGTAGTGATCAATGGCTCCATGTCTAGTTGGCAGCCGGTGTCAAGTGGAGTGCCCCAGGGGTCGGTCCTGGGGCCCGTTTGTTCAATATCTTCATAAATGATCTGGAGGATGGTGTGGATTGCACTCTCAGCAAATTTGCGGATGATACTAAACTGGGAGGAGTGGTAGATACGCTGGAGGGGAGGGATAGGATACAGAAGGACCTAGACAAATTGGAGGATTGGGCCAAAAGAAATCTAATGAGGTTCAATAAGGATAAGTGCAGGGTCCTGCACTTAGGATGGAAGAATCCAATGCACCGCTACAGACTAGGGACCGAATGGCTCGGCAGCAGTTCTGCGGAAAAGGACCTAGGGGTGACAGTGGACGAGAAGCTGGATATGAGTCAGCAGTGTGCCCTTGTTGCCAAGAAGGCCAATGGCATTTTGGGATGTATAAGTAGGGGCATAGCGAGCAGATCGAGGGACGTGATCGTTCCCCTCTATTCGACACTGGTGAGGCCTCAACTGGAGTACTGTGTCCAGTTTTGGGCCCCACACTACAGGAAGGATGTGGATAAATTGGAAAGAGTACAACGAAGGGCAACGAAAATGATTAGGGGTCTAGAGCACATGACTTATGAGGAGAGGCTGAGGGAGCTGGGATTGTTTAGTCTGCAGAAGAGAAGAATGAGGGGGGATTTGATAGCTGCTTTCAACTACCTGAAAGGGGGTTTCAAAGAGGATGGCTCTAGACTGTTCTCAATGGTAGCAGATGACAGAACGAGGAGTAATGGTCTCAAGTTGCAATGGGGGAGGTTTAGATTGGATATTAGGAAAAACTTTTTCACTAAGAGGGTGGTGAAACACTGGAATGCGTTACCTAGGGAGGTGGTAGAATCTCCTTCCTTAGAGGTTTTTAAGGTCAGGCTTGACAAAGCCCTGGCTGGGATGATTTAACTGGGACTTGGTCCTGCTTTGAGCAGGGGGTTGGACTAGATGACCTTCTGGGGTCCCTTCCAACCCTGATATTCTATGATTCTATGATTCTATGATCTCAGGGTTGGACACCCAAAAAATGAGGCACTCCCAACTAGTGAACACTTGGGACAGCGAGAGTGCCAGAGCTGGGGTTCGAACGGAGGAGTTCCAGGTTTCCTCTCATGCCCTTGGACCACCTAGCTCACAACCGTTTCTCCGTGCAATACACATTACACTCCAGGCTATTGGAATTAAAAGGTTCTGATTGTCAGCACAGTGTTGAAATAACACACGTTTTATTTCCTGCCTTTCTCTCTGAACTGAGAGATTTAAAATCTACAGGATCTGCGTGATCATGAGAGAGAGGAGAGGAGACATCCAAATTTCAATTCTAACTCCCCAGGAAAATCCGATGAAGTGAGCTGTAGCTCACGAAAGCTTATGCTCTAATAAATTTGTTAGTCTCTAAGGTGCCACAAGTACTCCTTTTCTTTTAGTCAAGAAAACAGATTCCTAGGATTCAGTGTCAGTTTCTTCGGAAAGCAACAAAAGACGAGAGAAAATCAGCAAGGTGCTGCTGAGATTTTTTTCTGATTTGTAGCCTCTGACTTAGGGGCCTAAAAGAAAACCATTTGGTGCTCTTAAAAAGGCTGTAAATCACACACTGAAAACTCGACATTTACATTTTAAGTGAAAGAGGATGTCAAACCATTTTGCTTTATATTTATTTTCAAATACTGTCTGCTCTACTGTCCACTTTCTCTACAGCCTGCACCATCTAAATCTTACTGTATATAGTCTCAGACCCATAGACTGTAAATCTCACACTGTGTATGTATACTCCAATTATTCTTGGGAAACACAGCTTGCCACCAAGAGTTTACCTGAGAAACATATATGAAAAGGGATGTGCTAATCTGTGACACTTTGGGCCTGATTCTTATCCAGTTTACAAGTGTAAATCAAGGGTAACGCCACTGAATTCAGTGAGTGACACGGGTGTAAAACCAGTGTGATATCAGAATCAGATCCTTTATTTTTTAGGGAGATATTTTCAGTCTAACATGCAGAAGATATTGCATGCAAATACAGTTTCCCAACTGCATATTTAAACAAAGCATTAAAACATTCACACTTCTTCTTGGATAAATATTTTATTTCTTCTCCTTGGTTTTCACAGGGTAGTAGAAAGAGCAGGAATAAATTCAATCAGCGTCTTACCTCCTTGTCACGAGCAGAGCGATGCAAAAATAAGATGAAACATTGTGTAAATAAATAGTAAATTTAACACGCGTGCCTCATACTGTAAAACACTACAGGCGTGGGTGAGGAATAACACATGGCAGAGTGGGTAGGTAGATTGAGCTACACTAGATGGGGACCCAGAACATTAGGTTTTGATTCAGATCCGAATGAGCCAAAGTTCAGGGAATGTTTGGATCTGGGACTTTGACTCAGACCCATTGCTAGCTGAGACACAATGCGCATGCATATATAAACACAAACCTAATCCCAGTTAAGATCACATATATACTTTGTGTGTGTATTATGCTTTTTGAATCAAGTATGTCAATAATAGGCAATGTTTTTGCACATCAAGAAGTGTTACTAAGATATGGTCAAAATATTTTTTGTAGAGGTGGTACAAATATTAGCCCTGTTGGCAAAAAATAATAATAATAATAATAATAATAATGAATAGGTCATGATTTTATTAGATTTACCTGATTAGAGTCAAGCCTGAATCTAAGTGAGGGTGTTAATTTCAATGGCTATTAAATTTTGATAGATTCTTGACCATGTCCAAATGGCAACTGAGAATTAGGTCCCTTCTGATGCTGGGACCAATCTGAAAACAAAACTGTAACTGGATCCCCCTACCCTGAAAAGAGAGGCCACTTCATCTGGTATGAATCATGATAGCTTCACCAAAGTCAATGAAGCCATGCTGGTTCACACTAGCTGAGGATCTGGCCTATCTAGGGGTTTAGATGTGGGAGTTTAGATGTTGGTGCGCATCTCGTAAAATGAGACTGACTATTCTTATTTTCATGGGGATGAAATGTCTGCAAACCTACACACAGTGGGCGCGACATGCATGGATTGTAGCCCCCTTTCGACCTTAAACATTTACAAAGCTCTTCCCACCACAGGGGTGGACACCTGGTTAAGGAGGGACTTCAGAGCTGCCCCATGCATTAGAGGAGGTACACAATTCCCCCTTGCCTACATATCTCCCAGACACAGACCATTTACTTAAACTCTGCGTTGGGCAAAGGAAGGGTTGGAGTTCAAGCTAAAAGGATAAGTAGGACCAAATTATGCTGTCAAAAAATACACTCAGATAGCTCAGAATTAGCTGATTAAAATGCTGCCTTGCTTATTGCCATTGTTATGACTCTGAATTAACCATGTGGCAATTTTTCACCTTTTCGTAGTCACCTAATGGCTACAGTGGTAGATGTAGAGAGGAGAGAGATGCCTGGCTTAGGTGGCAGGTGAAATGAGCATGTTGGTTTCAGCAGAGTGCCTATTGGGTATCACAAAATCCCCCACGCACATTCCTTGCTCAGGAGATATGTAGGAACACACAGGCTGGAATGTTCATGTGTGGATGAAGGTGTACGGGCAATGCTATAGGGTGAGTTTAGGAAGATCGCCCAGCCCTGCTGCTTTATTATGCTCTGAGTCTTGCAGTGTTTAGAAGATCCCTAGTTTCATGATCACTCGAATTCCATCTTAAAATTTCAAGATAATTCTCAAATTGAAACAAAGAAGCATTGTGGCATTCTTTGTGTTAATTTTTAAGGTACATTTTGTATTATTGTAGCTGGGCGCTCAACTGTTAAAAAAGGGAGCCGTGTCGGGACTTTTGGGTTCTATTCCCAGCTCTACCATGGACTCTCTCTGCGAGTGCGGGAAAATTACTTAATCTCTCCATGCCTTGGTTTTCCCATCTGTAAAATGTCGATAAGAATATTTACCCAGACTTTAGGAGTGCTGCGAGGCTTAATTGGCTATATTCTTCCTGGGCGTCATTCCATCAAAATTGTTTGCAGTGTAGTTGTAGTTGTATTGGTCCCAGGATGTTAGACAGACAAGGTAGGTGAGGTAATATCCTTTATTGGACCAAATTCTGTTGGTGAAAGAGACAAGGTTTCAAGCTACACAGAACTCTTCTTTGTCTCTTTCAGCAACAGAAGTTAGTCCAATAAAAGATGATATTTCACCCACCTTGTCCATCAAAATTAGTACTGATGCCAGACAGGACCTTTCTGTAGGCTTTTTTTAAGCATCCTATAGAATAAAAATGCAAAACTATGTGAGTGGTTGGTTCATGAAACCCGTAAGGGAAAAAATCACCATCTATTAAATTCTGTAGGTGTCTGTAATGTTTGGTGGACAATCCTCTTAAAGCACCCTGTTGGAATCATCCCTCTTACATTCTGTAGGCAGTGAATTGGACCCCAGATCTGTTCTTTGTTGTAAAATAAATCACCATAAGAACAGAACCACCATCTTCATCGGATCAATGTCCATCTAGCCCAGTATCCTGTCTTCTGACAGTGGCCAATGCCAGATGCCCCAGAAGGAATGACCAGAACAGATAATCATCAAGTGATCCATCCCCTGTTGCCCATTCCCAGCTTCTGGCAAACAGAGGCTTAGAGAAACCCAGAGCATGGGGTTGCATCTCTGACCACCCTGGCTAATCACCATTGATGGACCAATCCTTCATGAACTTATCTAGTTCTTTTTTGAACCCTTTTTTGGCCTTCACAGCTTCCCCTGGCAATGAGTTCCACAGGTTGATTGTGCATCATGCGAAGAAGTACTTCCTTTTGTTTGTTTTAAACCTGTTGCCTGTTAATTTCATGGGGTGACTCCTAGTTATTGTGTTAGCTAAAGGAGTAAATAACATTTCTTTATTCACTTTCTCCACACCAGTCAAGAGTTTATGGACCTCAATCATATCACCCCTTAGTTGTCTCTCTTCTGAACTGGACAGTCTGTCTTTTTAATCTCTCCTCATACGGAAGCTGTCCCATACCCATAATCGTTTTTGTTGCCTTTCTCTGTACCTTTTCCAATTCTAACATATCATTTTTGAGATGGGTTGACCACATCTGCATGCAGTATTCAAGATGTGGGCATAGCCTGGATTTATATAGAGGCATTATGAAATTTCCCATCTTATGGTCTATCCCTTTCCTAATAGTTTCTAAAATTCTGTTAGCTTTTTAAAAACATTGTAGATTCTTTAAAGCATGGTTACAGGTGCATTTGTATGATAGATACAATTAAGCACCAGCTGGTGTACATCAGAGGCAGTGCGGTCTAATTGATAGGGCACTGGACTGGGAGTCAGGAGAACTAGATTCTGTTCCCAGCACTGCCACTGACCTACTGTGGATCCTTGGCCAAATCTCCTCCCCTCTCTCCACATGTCTCCACTCTGATTTCTTGTCTATTTAGACTGCAAGCTCTGTGGGGAAGTAGCTGTCCCTGATAATGTGCATGTACGGTGCCTAGAACAAAGGGCCCTGATCTCAGCTGGGCCACTCGCTGCTGCTGTAATACAAATAATTGTCATAATAAATTAGCGTAGCTCTATTGATGGCAGTAGAGTGACACCATTTTACACCAGCTGAGGATCTGGTCTTAAAAGTACCTTAAAAATGGACACTTTCCAAGTCAAACTAGGGCATTCCATTCTTGGACCAGCAGAGGAGCAATTCAGAGAGAACAAATTCCAGGTCTTCCTCATTACAATTCTTCTCACGCAGGATTATCTTTGATTTTTCCATAGCTCCTCCACACAGGCAGCCAGAGGCTTTGTTGAAAATGTATCCATCTTTATCACTATAATTTATTATTATTATTGTAACTTATTCATTCATATGGCATTCCTTCCTGCCCCCCACCAAACACACACACGAATCAAAATGTTTGACGTGAAGCAATATGAAAAAAGAGAAAGAGATGGGTTACAAAATACATAAATTAGCTGGTGAGATTGATTCAAGGCTTGCACTGAAAACTAGCTAGCCCCATAGAGATCCAGTGGAGAAGTCAATCAATGTGTGGGGAGAAACCTGTATGGTCAGTCATTTCAAAAGTAGCTTTTGGATCAAGAAGAATTAGAACAAAAGTTGATTTGGCTCTGGACTTTGGAAGAAAAGGACCTCGGAGAAGTCCTTGTTTTTTCTGTTTTCCAGAAAATCATATATAGGGATAGGTTGTGATGCCTTTATTCATAATGAATAGTACTCTACTCCACCCATAGTCCCCTTGACTTGAAAGTGGGGCTAGGAGAATATTCAAGTTGGATAAGGGTATGACCCCCTGGCCTACAGTAATTAGATGTGCAAAATACCTTGTATAGTAATGGGTACTCTTTCTGTATGCTCTCCTGAGTTCTCATACTGATTTTCCTTTCATTTACACCAGCATAAATCAGGAATAAATAAATCAGGAGTCAGTGCATTTAGTACAATGTACAACTGGTGTACATGATTGGAGAATCAGGCTTGATGAGCCAGATTTTACCCCATGTATTGGGTCAGGAATGGAAGAGAGGTAATTTGCATTTACCTTATTCATGGGCTGCTCGGGATTGGTGCGGCTACCACCCCAGGCTAGGGGCAGCTTGCAACTTTTCTTCATTGCCTCTGGGGTCTAATGCCCTCACCATCCCCTTCTCCTCAAGCCTCTGGCCCATCCTGGAAAATCCACAACATACGCCCTGCCCCAGCGGCTGCTGCAGAAGTGGTGGAAAGCATGTGGAGCCACTTCTGTGCCTAGCATAGTGGCCCACTGTGCTGGGGATATTCCTGCCTAGCAATCCTTTACACCTGAGCTGCAAAGTTGGGATCCAGATCTTGTCGGAAATAGGCAGATCTAGGGGGTGAGCTTGGCCCAGTATAGCATTGAGGGCCTGCTATGATGTTTGGATCCAGATCTCAGCTTTTCCCAAGTGTGAAGGGGTCCAGCTCTGCAATTTTGCTTCGGAACCATCTAAAGCTTTGTAAGTAAAGGAAGAGAAGAGATTTGGTGCCATGTGAAATGAATACAAGCAGCTGCTAACATAAAGGGGGAAGGGGAAACCCAATGGAAACTATAATTTTGTCTGTGTCCCTTCTCAATGAATAAAATCCTCAGCCACACATCCTACTACCTTCCAATCAAAAAAAAAAAAAAAAAAAAGCAAGAGCCCCTAAAAGAGATTATAGCGGGACATCTTGATTTTTAGATCTATCCAATCATAGTCTGTAGAACCCTGAAGCCTTCAATAATTCATTGTTCCTCATCTTAATTTCCTTTCCTGATACAAACATGCAGACTGCCATATGCACAAGGTTTCACTGAAGGTGATTCTATTTATGCAGTTTTAAAACGTGGCCTCTTCGCTTTTTAATGTTAATGCCATGTTTTAAGGATGCAGATTGCAAAGGCTTGATGTCTCTTTGGTGAAGCATAAGTAAAGCATGAAAAGCAGTGACTAAGGAAAATTGAGAGAGTCTGGATAAGCAGGAGTGCATTTTATAAAATGCTTTGGCTTCCTACCAACAGGAAATTATAGACAAGCATCTTTGGCAATTTTATGAAACACATCTTTTCTGCATTGCATTAGATATTTCCCCTTATTTTCTAAGAATCGACCAGAACCACAATTATTTATCTAAATAGTCTCATTCTCCTTCCCAACCCCACCAAAAAAAATTTTTATGGGCTTGATAAATTAGATCCTGGATCCAAACTATCTCTGGCTTTATAAAACCCAAAGCATCCCTTTCAGAAGTTCTGTCCATCTCAATCATTTTTTCCTGTAGTACATATACTATTAGTTGATAGATACTTTGTATTATACTTTGTGGGGTTCAGCTTCAATCTGATGGACCTGTTGGATTGTATTAAGAGAGCTATTACTGTCTGCCTGCCTGCCTTCTGTCACCTTGGCTTTCTTTAGAAGCTTGTCTCGATGTCTTTTGAGAGGACTCGCCTTCACACCTAGACAGCAAGTAATTGAGTAGGTCTCATGGTCACCACATACCCAACTGTCTATATTACTAATGAACAAATCCCCTAGCATCACAAGTCTCTGTCTCACAATGGCAGCCCCATCTCCCGGAGAGACCACCTCAGCAAGTGCAGGATGATCAGCGTCCTTTGCTGGATGTTGGGTCTCAGTTTTAGGGAGTTTTTCCCTATGTTCCATCTCAGTCTCCATCATGAAACCAGCTTCTTCATGTGAAGGACTGGGGCAGCCACTTCCTGTGTGGGCTTGATCTACAGTGTCCCAACCCACTGTGCTTATAAATCACTGTGTCCACCAGCTCAGCAACACTGGATTAAATTTATTGTATGTATGTTCCGAGGGACACAAACTGCTTCCACACGGGGCACAAACATGCAATGCATGGCCAATTACGATATCAGGGAAAATACTCAGGGTGTGTGAGTACTCAAATGCAAAAATATTCCATTCATTTAATATTCTTGATGAATAGGTAAATTATTCTAATCACATTAGCTATTCTATTCATTTATTAGCTGAGAGTGATTAGAAGTGAATAGCTGTAAGAGGATCCTCCAGGTGTGAAAATTAGACATCTATGGTTTTATGATGTTTATTTTCAGCTGAAGATAATTGTCTCTTTAGCTTCTCCAGACACACACACACTCGCCTTCTCTCTCTCTTTTATCCAGGCCTAAAGAAATAAAAAGGGAATAAAACAGGACTGACATACAAGTGCTGGAAGATCAGGACATTTTAACTAAGGCATCTGCAGAATTTAATAGAATTTTTAAAAAATATTTATATTGAGATATCCAAATGAGTCTAACAGCATTCAGTGGGATTTAGGCACTTTAACACCCTTTGAAAATCCCAGTTGTAAGCCATTTGTTCTTGTAAATTTACACTAGATTTGATAGCATGAGAGAGGTAAGTCTTCAGTTTATCCATGGTGTAAGTGTAATACAGGTCCTGTGCACTGGAATTTCTCCCTCCCTGGAATTCTGTGACTTACTGGTTGCTTACTGATTGGGTCATTGGTATTCTTTTTGTTTCCTGATTGGATGAGTGAACATGCACTCCCTGCTTTAATTTGACTTTGCAACACTGAAACTCCCATTGAGCAAGCATTCATATCAGTGAAATGTGATTTCTCCAACAGCTCACAAGAGGGATGCAAGAATGGCTAAAGTTAACATGTAATAAACTACAGCAAATATTCCTAGGGGGGAAATGGGCAGTATTTACCCAACTCTTCCTATGATGCACAGCTGAGCAATTCCAAAACTGTCCAGTATACATTTGTAGGTCAGTACAATGGAGAGAGCAGTAATATAAGCTGTGGAAAGAACAAGGTCTGGGAACAAGGAACTGTGTTCTAAACTTTGGCTCTGGTACTGAATTACTACCTTGGGCTTCATCTTACATGATGAGTCAACTGACTTCAGTGGGGCTCTTTACCGTTCAGGCTCCATGCATGCAGGATCAGAGTTTCATTCTCAAGCAAGTCACTTTTCACTTGTTTCACCAAGTCTAAAATGTTGGCCGATAATATTTGGACAATAAATGGATGTGAATATTTGTTTTACTACTTCATGACATGCTGCAAGGATTAATTAGTTTCATGCTTCATAAGCATTGTCAAGATGGCAAAATGCTAAGGGCTAATTGATCGTTATATATATATTTAAACCTAAATTTATTTTTTTTATTTATTTTTAATTTTTTTACAGCATTGACCAAATATCTTTCATTTTTCCTGGGAAGAATCTGGCCCTTTAGTTTTGATTGAATTGTCAGCATTCATTGATACGATCTGATGGACACTGGTTGCCACATTAAGAAATGGTGAAAACTGATCTGTTTTAATCCCATTCTCTGTTTTTAATATAATACTCTTGAAGGGAACTGAAGGCAGTTGCTTATTTTAAACAGCTTAAATATTTGTGTCAAAACATTGTCCGTGAAGGTTCAAATCCAGCCCTTGCCATCACCAGAAAAAAAAAAACAAAAAAACAAACCCCAACAACCTGATGATGTGACCATTTGAAATGATCTAATCCATGCTTCAAAACCCTTTGTTCTCTTGTTTGCTTGCAGTGCTGGAGAGTGTGAGTTGAGCACTATGCATTAGACTGCATGAGCGTGTGTTGGGTATTAAGTCTTGTTTCAAAGATTTTCTTCTAAAGGCTGACTTGGGAGATTGTAAGTCTGAAAAATGCAATTTGCTCCGAGTCTGGGAGTATGCGCCATACCATGAGTAATCTCCTGTGGAGGGGGACTAAGAATCCATCACCACACTGCAGGAAGGGACCCACTATATAAGTTTGTACCTTTAGTTTTGGGGGAGAGAGACCCAGTCTTTCTAGGACTTGCAATCCTGCATTTTGCGGGGGTTGAAGAAGCCTTTGAGTAATGATAGTTGTACATTTGTCTGGGAGGAATCATTTATCTCTATGCCAGTTGTTTAGCCTGGTTTCCCAAGCTTGAAAATTTAGATTTATTGGGTGTCAGAAATAGGAATGGACACCATTTAATAGGCTTGTGTTCCATGAAGGTGCCGATGATGATAAGGAAGGAAACTTGAGAGGCTAGCCACAATGGCAGGTGGAATTATGGTGGGACAGGGGTGTTAATAAAAAGTGTGAAATCCGATTGCAGTGATAAAACACAGGTTTTAGAGATCCAAAATCCTGGAGAAATGGGTGGGTAGTGCTGATCAGAATTCGGATATCCTGTCGCAGGATAGATGGTACAAGTTAAGCAATCGACTAAGCTTTGAACTTGAAAATGCCACCTCCCTTAATTCAACCTAGATAAATTCACAGTTCACTATTAAAGGGAGGCCCAAGACAAGACTCTCTATTCAGATGCTGCCTATCCAGAAATCATGGTTTTGGCCCATCTCTAATCAGTCAGGGAGAAATCCTGCCTGCACCTTTCTTGCAAGGGCTCACTGGATAATCAGTGTTGTTCCATGGAGGAAGTGTAGACTGCAAGGGGGCTGGATATATGCATGTGCATTCATGCACAGAGGCTGTGGGAATCTACTGCTATGCAGATACTCCCATTGCCCCATATGCATTGAACCAGAGGCTGGACTAGCCTCCAGGATGTGGTTCCGTAGCCTGGGGCAAAGAGGATTCTCCCATCCCCCAGTACATCTGCAAGCACCCAGCCTGGTTACTAAGCCAGTTGCTGGGCTCAGGATTAGGTCCTATACCATATACACACTTGTTTGTGCATGTGTTTCACTAGTGATCTTCTTGTTTACGCTGTAGGCTAAAACGGGGTTTGCACATAGCAGATGTGAAGCATTAATCTTGGACATTTTCCCAGTTCTCTCATAGAGAATCCAAGTGCTCAGTATTTCCTGCACGAAGCAGGAGTCTTCAGTCTGACACAATGCCAGCTGCGCTAAAAGTGCTGTGAGCGAATGCTTGGTGTCTAGGTGGCTGGGTAGCCCTTATACAAAACCGGCATTTTGAGTTGGATCCATTTCTAGCTTGCTCATTTTAGTTTTCTTCATATTATAATCCTTATCCGGGGCAAATGTCAGGAAAGCTCACGCTTACAGTGTCTCTATGTACTAAACAGCAATGCACCATGACCGGAAAATATACTTCCATTGTCTTGTTATTCCTCCTTGCGCACCTGCTGCTCTTTGTGTGTTGCTGCAGCTGCCCTTGTTTCCACTGGATCCTTAATGATCCCAGAGGACCTTTCAGGTTACATGCAACTATTGTGATTCTGAAATCTACTGTTCTTATGGCAGAAAGAGAGAAGTGGTCAAAGAGGGAATCAGCTGCAAGCTGTGGACTGCTGGTTCTGTTCACTCCTGAAATATCTGTAGCCCAGGGAAGTACCCCACTTTATGATTTTGATTATGGCTTCAAAATTTAGATCAATCAACAATTTTGGAGGGGTTTTTGGGGTGTGTTAATGTCGATTAAGCAAAGTGGTAAACATTTTATTCTTTCCTGCCAAGTTTTTCACTCCCTAGAGTATGTGGATAGCTTAAGAGCTACTATATGGTCCCTTCATTTGCTTTCATATATGGTTCTCACTTGTTCATCTAAAATGCTTGGATTAAGTGGCAGCATCTGTCTTATGTTTGCGTCATCAACACTGAATTTCTAAATGGTCATTTCAAATCAGTGCAGGATGCTCTACTCTGGCTTGAAAATCAGACTTCTGCAGGCTTAGCTTACAGTATTAGAAGCTAACAAAGGTCAGTCTTGATTTTTGGTTCTCCTTGGAGGTCTTCAATCGAACCACGATGGTGCTGGAATGTCCACGAGTAGCCTTCTTCCCTATGAATCAGTACCAAATCGTTTCCAGGAATGGAATGATGCTGCTAGAAGTACTGTCTCCTAGTTCTGTACCTTTATGGTCAGTAAAAGGTCACATGGCACTTCTTGCAAGCGTTAAGGAGATTTATCCCTGGTGTCCTGGCCAGATCCCAAGTCAGATAATTACATTCTGCCGACCTCTGAGCCACCCAGAGGTTTCTCCCATATTAGGTGCTCTCTACTTCTTTTACTTCATCTCCTAAAAACGGTTGCATGGTCTTGTGTAGTGAAGCAGAGTGGCTGCCATGCTCCATTTCAGTGCAAGATGAGCCATCTCCATGCACACAGGGCAAAATTGTAGCTGGACCCAGAGTGGGGTGTACAAGGGAGGGAAGGCCCAAGGATCGTTTTTCTGCCTTCCACCTCATCAAATGCAGAGTCCAGCCAAACATGGTCTACAACTAACCCTGGCGAGAGCCAACCTAAAAGGGATATCAAGGCGGTGAAGCCATGACCCTACACCACCCTATTACAGGGTAGCAGGCCATGATCCTGCTGCCACCATGGCCTCTGGAAGGGAAATTGTCCCTGGAGCTTCCGCTGAGTGAGTCCCCTTCCTTGTCACCTCCAGAGCAGTAGTGCTGTGGCTTCAGTGCAACAACTGGGAGCCTGCAGTCTGAAAGGTGCTATCTACAAGTGAATTATTAACTGAAAGGAACGTAACCCCACCACTACCACCACTCTCCTTCCCATCGTAAAGTGGGAGCAACCGCCGGTATGTTAACACTGCATTCTCCATCACATCCATGTCATTTCAGAAATCTCTCAAGAGTACATTAAGGAGCATTTGAGTGCACCCGACCCCTACAGTTTTGATGCGCTCTTTCGATGATGGTGGTCCTGCGATAGCCATCTCAGGTGTTCAGCTGGCTTTGATAGCATCACCGAGGTTTTTCCATAGCTTTTACGTGTCACTTTCAACACGATGATGATGATGATGATGTCCTTCTAGCTACTGTGTGAGAACTCATTCCTGTTGAAGCGTGGTCTGGACTCAGAGAGTCTGGCTAAGCTACATTCCTTACCAAATTGTTTCTACTATTATTGTGTTATTTCTGTGTTGTTTTCATTCTTAGGATGTCAGTCAGCACTTTCTCTTATTTCTAGGACTCCTTTATCAGGCTGTTTGCAAATAAATTTGCCACCATCCATCCCCTTTCCCTTAGACAATCAATTTTATGATGTAACTCACAGTTTGGATGCTTTCCCCCTCTGCATGTAGAAGCTTTTCAGTTCTTCTCTGGCGGTTGTATCTGTTGTTCCTTTCGTATACAGAGGGAGGGATAAAATACAGATAATTGCAGATCCTGTGCATCTCAAACTGTTTGTAGTTGCAATTATCTAAAATAATTGGCAGAAAAATCTGTAGGCTTAATGCACTTGGCTGAATGAATACTCTGCAAGCTAATGTTTTAACAGACTTTTCCAGTATTGTGACACTCCTTGTACTAGAGCTTTAAAATGAGTTAAACTGACCACAAAGTCATAGGAAGGCACAAAGAGGTTTCCCAAATCACCTTGAATTAGGGCTTGTCTACACATAAAAATTTATCTGGAATAAAGGAAGGTGTGAATTTAAAATGGATTAACTATTCCTGATTAACTCTGGGTGTGGATGTTCTTAGTCCAGAATGAGTGCTTTATTCCATATTACTTAATCCACATCCAAAGGAGAAGGATAAATTTGCATAGTTCCCCATGTAGATAAACCGTTACTTAGAGACATCATGTTCTTGGAATTCAATTAGTTCACCTAAACACACATTAGAAGAGAGGAGCATAACTTGCATGAATACAAATCCTCTATTCTTGTCAATATAAGTGTGTCATCTCCACCACTTGAAGTCTCTCTCAGTCAAAACTGATGTCTTTCTGAAAGTTCAACCAGAAGTTATGGGCTTCATGAATTATCGGGTGAGATTCTCTGGCCTGTGTTATGCAGGAGGTCAGGCTAGTTGATCATAATGGTCTCTTCCAGCCTTAAATTCTATGAATCACCAATATCCATCAGTTATGGTAAGGGGATATTGTTTTTTGGTTAGAGCAGAGGACTGCAAGTCAAGACTCATGGGTTTTATTCTTTGTCCTGCTGCATTTTTGTTGTGGCCTTGAGCAAGTCACTTAATGCCTTGCATCAGTTTCCCCATCTGCAAAGTGGATAGAATAAGATTTATCTACCTTACAGGTGTGTTGTGAAAGCAATTAATGTTTCTAATACAAGGCTATTGATTTCATGTTTGAATTATAATGGTTTCAAAGAAGAGTAGTACTTGAACAGCTTTTTTCAACTAGCCCTTTTTAAATCAATTCCACAAAAACTAAGAATTTTATCCACTCGTGGTGAAGTGTACATAGGCCTAGGTATTAGACATACAATCAGTCTAACTGAATTGTAACTAGGGCTGTCAAGCGATTAAAAATATTAATCGTGCAATTAATCGCACGGTTAAACAATAATTTAATGTTTTCTACATTTTCAAATATATTTATTTCAGTTACAACTCAGAATACAAAGTGCTCGCTTTACATTTATTTTTGATTACAAATATTTTCAGTCTAAAAATGATAAACAAAATAAATTGTATTTTTCAATTCACCTAATACAAGTACTGTAGTGCAATCGCTTCATCATGAAAGTTGAACTTACAAATGCAGAATTATGTACAAAAAAACCTGCATTCAAAAATAAAAAAATGTAAAATTTTAGAGCCTGCAAATCCACTCAGTCCTACTTCTTGTTCAGCCAGTTGCTAAGACAAATGAGTGGACTTGTGGGCTCTGAAGTTTTACATTGTTTTGTTTTTCAGTGCAGTTATGAAACGAAAAAAAATCTACAGTTGCACTTTCACAACAGAGATTGCACTACAATACTTAAATGAGGTGAATAGAAAAATACTATTTCTTTTGTTGATCATTTTACAGTGCAAATATTTGTTGTCAAAAATATACACTTTGATTTCAAATATAACACAGAATACAATATATATGAAAATGTAGAAAAACATCCAAAATATTTAATACATTTCAACTGGTATTTTATTGTTTTAAGATGTGATTAAAACTGCGATTAAGCTTTTTAATCACGATTAATTTTTTGAGTTAATTGCATCAGTTAACTGTGATTAATTAACAGCCCTAATTATATATTCCTAATATACTAGCAATCAGCATGGTATGGGGAATAGATTTTCAGTGGAACATCTAAAAGTACATCACAATATTCCCACATTAGTGCAGGCTCCCATGTTGTGTTCACAAACACCAGCTACAGTAATGACGTCCCAGCATGTATCAATACCAGGATTTGAACCCAGAACCTTCAGCATTGCATGTCGTACCAAAGAAAGACAAGGACATGTGGCTTATCTGACCAATGACAACTGAGCAGCACAGCATGATTGTTTAATATGCTTTGTCAAATACTGTTTGAAATCAATCTGCATGGAAAAGAAAAATGAAAAGAAATAATTAAATAAATTCAAATAATGAATAAATCCTTGAGAAAATGCACTCCGCTTGCAGAAAAGAGGCTCCTGTAGCTGCATAAAAAGATTTCTTGTCAATTTACTCATTCAGCTCTAATAAATGCTAACAAGGGAGAAGCATCGCCATGCTGCATAGGAAAATAATGCACAAAAGGAAACCAGATCCTCAGGTGGTGTGAATCAACGTTGCTCCATTGTCTTAAGAAGTTGGCCCACCATCTGTGAAATCCCTAGAATGCTGCACAAATCACACATGAAATGAGCAGGACCTGGCAGGCAGATAACACGTGAGCTGTCTAGTATCTCTTCTACTTGCTGTTACCTGTTGGCAATGATTGCCTCTTAAAACTTCAGCTCATTCTCAAAAAAAGAAAAGGAGTACTTGTGGCACCTTAGAGACTAACAAATTTATTAGAGCATAAGCTTTCGTGAGCTACAGTAGCTCACGAAAGCTTATGCTCTAATAAATTTGTTAGTCTCTAAGGTGCCACAAGTACTCCTTTTCTTTTTGCGAATACAGACTAACACGGCTGCTACTCTGAAACAGCTCATTCTCAGTATGTCAGGTGCTTATCTGTATGAGATTTCTTCCCCCATGAAGCTAGAGGTCTTGTGACAATCTGTTAGCTGACTTATTTTCACCTCCTACTAAACTGTGTTATCACTTTGAGCCAGATATAAACTTTATACAGCCAACTTCCACTTAAAACATAGATGTCCCACTTTGAGATTGCTGTGCCATGTATGAGCTACAGTGAATAAATGTTTCTTTTCCATCTCAAAAATCAGATTCCCCACTTTTCTGCCAAGTACCTGACCCCTTCCTAGAGACTGGCATGCTTGGAATTACTGCATTCACTTCTGGGCACCTCAGTACCAGAAAGATATGAATACTTACATAGTGCTTTCCAATTATAGATCTCAAAGACAGGGGGACTTGCCTAAGTTCACCCGGGAAGTCAGTGTCAGAGTCAGGAATAGAGTCTATATAGACTTTCAGTCTATTGTCCTGTTCATTGGATCACACTGCCTCACTAGCTGGCGAGAAGGTAAAGGGACCTTAGAGAGGATTAAGGGGCTGGGGAGATTGATTATTGGGGAATATTTTAAAGGACTAAGTGAGTATGATTCTCCACTCACCTATTTTACAACAGTATAACTACACGGTACTTAAATGGAGTTCACCAGTGTAAAACTGTTGTAATAGGGTGGAGTATCAGGCCTATATATATACATCGTTTGGCTAAAGGAGGGCTAAGGGTGGGAGAATGAGGACATCAAATCTACCATTATTTGAGGGGGAATCTGCTGCCTCCATGAAGTTCAGTGTTAGGATGTTCTAAGGTAAGGGGTTGGGCTTGCTGTACATCAGGTATACGTGATTTGACAGTGGAACAGAAACGCTTTGCATTTTTAAAGCATGTAACGTTTAAGGACCTCAAAACATTTCATTTGACACTTGTTAATTAAGCTTCATAAACTTCCCCATGAGCCAGGGAAATATTTGTGTGCAGCATCTCATGCAGTTGGGCTGTGATGGCTGACTGAGGCCTCTAGCTTCTTCCACAATACAACTAATACCTAGTCAAAACATCCTGTTCTCCTGTTCCCAGACTAAGAGAGGTGAGAGATAAAGCCTCTTCTGCCAATGGGATTCAGCTGTGGAATGAGATTGCAGAGGAGGCCAAACTAATCCAGGATCCAATCTCTTTCTGGGCACACTTGTCTAGGGCAAAGAGAAAATCCTCAAACTCAGCTAAGCATCCTGTAGATTTGAGGTGGGATTTTCAGAAGCAGGACTCAATGACAACTCCTCGCAGGAGCAGAGTTAGTCCAATGCTGAGCACTCCCCCACAGTTGTCCTTGACATGTGAAGGGCTCAGATACTGCACTGTAGAGGCAACAGAAAACCCTGAGAAAGCAAGATGGGAACATGAGGCACAGAGAGGTGAGGTGGCTTGGCCGTAGTCACACAGGCAGATCCAGCAATAGCACCCAAATCTTCTGGACTGGACTGCATGTTTGCCAAAAGGCCATTCTTCCACTCCAGTCAGATTGTGGGAAGGAAAACACTCGGAGCTGTGGACAAACAATAATTTACAGGCGCAGCTTTGCACCCTGCACAAGCCAGCATTTTAAAATTTGGAATGAAAAATAAAATGATGTCATCACTGCAGCAGCAAGCTTCCCCTCGCCCCTCCCTGTGCCGGCACCAGCCTTTTGTCAGAAAGATGCCAGTGAAGATTGTGCCAAGGTGCTTTTCACTGACCATCTGCCTGATGAGCCCACATGCTAGGACTGTTTTGATCCAGGGCCTCATCGCACACAAGCCTGCTGGTTTATGGGAATCCATTGTGCAGTTAAAACCAAGTCTATTTAGGGCTTCTTCTAAACACACTGGAGAGGGGAAAGGTGGAAGCTGCTGCAGGGAAGGAAACTGAGGGAAGCAGGGAGGAGACGCACCCGTAAGGGGAGAGGAACAGAGAGGAGGATGGGAAAGGGAGAGAAACAACAGTCCTGGAGGTGAGCAGGTTTTGATACTGAGTGATGCTGGAGGCAGCATAGCTAATATTGATGGTAAATGAAGCTTGGATTTTCAAATGAGCCAATGGGAGTTGGGCACCTAAACCCCTTATGCCTCTTTAAACTTTGTAGACTAGGGCTTTCAAGGAGATCATATCATTCTACCCAGATCTTAGTGCAGACCCTCCTGCCTTGGGCTGAGGGGAGTATATCCTAGATGTACACCCCAGCCCACAGACCATGGTTAAATCATAGTTTGGCCCTCACCGCTATCCAGTTTAACACCACATGTTAGGCTAACATGACAGTTCTTAGCTGTGGACTGGCCAAGGCCAGAAGCAGACCTCCAGACAGGGCAGGCCAATAATCTGATAGGGCACAGCTAGCTCTGGTGTTTACACACTCGACTATAGAGCTATGTAGATCAGAGCTGTCTTCACTGGGATGCAACGTAGGCACCAGGGCTGAGGCTTTCAAAGCTGTCTAGGGCAGGCAACCCATTTATATTAATGGGAATCATATGGTGAAATCTCCTCGTGGGCTTTGTAAGTCTCAGCTCGGAGTGGTAGCCATTCCCATCCCTGCTTTAACATCGGCCTGGAATTTGACTTTACGTCTCTTCTGAAATACAGCACTGCCTGCAGCATGGTGCCCCGTATGGATGTGCTAGGTATTCGCTCAGTACTGACAGATGGAAAGAGTGACTCCTCTTGAATCACAAAGATGTAAGCTCTTTCCAGCAGGGAGCATCTTTTAATGTGTTTGTACAGCACCTAGCACACCCTAGTCCTCGCTGTGCTAACATAATTATAGTAATAAATTCCGGAAGCCCCCTGGTTTTGCCTTGAAAATCTCCCATCCAGAACCCAGCTCTCTTGGCTTCCAGGCTTGAACCTTTTCACTAGATCACACTGCCTCTCAACCTAGTTCCTGAGCAGAATGCAAGTTAAGCTACGCACACCTTCACCTGCCTCATCCTTCTTTAATGAGCAGAGAGAACAGCAATAACTAATCCTGATGCAATTACTGCACTGCTGTATTTCACCGTGATAATCCTTCAGCTCTCCTGAAGGTGCATCTCAGGGGTGCAGGGCTTTCCCAGATGTGCACTCACTCATTGATCTCCTATTGGAAACATGTCAGCAGCTGTAGACAATATCTACTCCCTCCCTCACACCATTCCAAGAGGGAATTGTCTTTAAACAGCATATTCTCCTGCAGTTTGAAAACCATACCAGTTTGCCTGAGACTGTTTCTTCTGTGTTCAGTCTAGTGTTTCAGGCTACATACCGGAAACACACACACAATTAGTCCTACCTCCCTAGAGTTCAGCTTACCCTGTTAAAACTGAGTAATGAAAAAAAGATTGTATGGGACCTCCTCGTTTTATTCTAGCGGGGATCTGTCCATCACTTCTTTGTGGATAGTTTCTACACACACATTCCTTTGTTTAGGAGGATCCCGTATTATGTTGACCCGGCAGCATGTGGCACTAGAAAAGGAAATCAAAAAGGCTCTTGAACGCGAACTATACTCGGTTCAGAAAAACACAGGGGTTTGCTGACAGCCCTGCTGTGTGCCACAAAGAGAAGGCTGATTAAAATATTAAACAGCAGCCTGAATTGCAAACGCCACATCAAATATCGGTTCAGCCCATTGCAGGGATATTGCAGGGGACAGTTGTGAGATCTGGCTCCCAGATGATTATTTCAGTTTCATGGATCAAATCTGGATCCGTGGTCCGGATGAATATGCAAAGCACAGGGAATAATGCGATGCAGGCTGTTGCTTGGTTTCTATTTGCTGTTTTGCCAGTGGCACACTGTCCGATCAAGTTACTTGCCTGCTCTGTGCTTCAGTTTCTCCAACTGTAAAATGGGAATACTAGTGTTGGGTGCTGTAATGATTGCGTCATGAGCTAATGTATTTAAGGAGCAATAGAACTGCCAAATGTTGTTATTTGGTTCCTAATTAATCAGTTCCAAAACTTAAAGAATGACATCTTCAGCAGATGTAAATCAGTATAGGTCTATGGAAGTCAATGGAGCTACATTAGTTTACACCTGTTAAGGATCTGCTGCTAGCCGTTTCTCTGAAGCTTATTAACATTTCCTGATTCTACTAAATTAGGCCCGAAATCTTGTTGTTTCCTCACATTTTCAGGAAAATACCTGAAGCATATACCAGGAAATCAGCTTTTCTAATGGTCTTTCCATTCAGGACTTTTTTCTGGTACTCAGGAAATGTGACACAGAGTCCCTAGCTGACCTTGGGCAAGTCATTTATACATCATGTACACTAAGGCCTCTTTACACAACTTGCCCTTTACAGAGCAGTGTAAAGGGTCTCTAGAGCAAGTGAAATCAGGCCTTTAGCCTCTGTGCTTCATTGCCTATCTGTAAATTGGGGATAATAATATTCCTTTGGTCTCACTCTTTTTCTGTCTGTTCTGTTTAAACTGTAAGCTCTTCAGGTCAGGGACTAGTTTGTCTCACTATATCTTGTGCAGTGCCTAGCACAATGGACTCTGATTTCACCTGGGATCTCGAAGCTCTCCTGTAACATAAAAAATGAATCACAGGATGCTGCAGGATTGCATTCATAGCCTCCCGCTTTCCCTCTGCCTCCATTTCACCTCCCAGCTTCGATTTATCTATCTCCTGGGGGCCTTTCAGCTTCTAATTCCATTGTTTCTCACCTGGGAATTTCAGGCTATTATTTAATTTTCTTCCAGATTTCATCCCCCCACTGCTACCCTCTTGTCCCCTCCAAGAAGGCGTTTTACTTTTCTGTCCCTCTGTGCAAGTCAGTTTTCGTTGGCTCTCGCAGAGTCTCCCCTTGTCAAGGCATTATCCAGTGGGGAGCCTGATTATTTAGATTCCTTGGTTTTCCTCTTTTTAATATATCTCATCTGTGTCCTATAGTCTGACCCCTGCCAAAGGACCTGCCAGGACGGCTATTTCTTCCAGCCAGAAGCCCTCCCCCGGCTTCCCTTTCATCTGCATTTGCTAAGAGATCTGTACTTAAGGCAGAGAGTCAGTGAAGGGTTTAGGGCCTCAGGGTCCATTGACTGATTCTTCCTATCACCTGAGAAAAGGCAATGGCAGGGGGCAATGGTGGGGGAAGGTAGCAGAGCCTGGCTGTGGAATGGAAACAGTTTAATCTCCTGAGCAATCCTTTGCCTTTATTTGACAAATCAGTACTGAGCTTTATTTATTTATTTTTTTAAGCAACATAACTACCGAGGGCCAGATTCTGCTTTCTGATCCTCCTCTGCAGCTCCCATTGAAGTAAACGGGAGCTGGCCCTGAAGAGGTAAAGGCCACCTTCTAGCCTACTTTATTTTAATCATCATAAAAGACCAGAATGCAGAACTATAAATGCAGTGCCCGCTAGATATGGACACTAGCTGCACATTTTGGAATCAAGTTAATGGGAGTGGTCTGCTCCCTGGAATCTGATCTGGTCCATTCGCAGAATTTGGATCTTAGTCAAAGCCTGAAGTCTGAGAATGTTTGGGTCTGGGGTTTTGGCTCAGAATCTATCATTATTTATTCTTTGAATTGCTGTAGCTTCTAGGAGCGCCCTGTCACGGACCAGCACCCCATTGCTCTAGGCAATTACTAGGAACTACACACACAGAACAAAAAGCCAGTCCCTGCCCCAAGAGTTTACAATCCATATAAGGTCTGTCTCTAATGTCTCTAATGCACACTAGAACCGTGAGTGATTGCCTCTCTACCCTGATATCCAAAGGCTTGGAGGTTTGTGCAGTTGAACACTGCAAGAAATGAATGCTGAGGTATTTCAGTGTAATTCACTGCCATGGAAGCCCAAATGCAGCAACACTGTGAAGATGATGATAACACCTAGCTCTTGTACAGTGCTTTTCAGCAGTTCAGCTCCAAATGTGTTGCAAAGGAGGTCACTTTCAGTACCTCTGTTTCAGAGATAGGAAAGTGGAGGCACAGAGAGGTGGCATGACTGGCCCAGGGTCACCCAGAAGACCAGTGCCACAGCTGGGAATAGAACCCTGGTCTGCTGAGTCCCCCTCTGGTGTGCTAGCTACTAGGTCATGCTGCCTTTGCTAGAAGGCCTAAGTAGCAAATCACAACCACTGGGTGACTGTTTCATTGCCATCTGTTCACCCTAATGTGCTACTAACAACAAACCAAGTCACAACTGTAACACCTAAGGGACCAAACTGATTCAAATAGCTTTTGCACTTTGGCGAGTTCCAACATTCAAGGGAAGTGGGCGATCCAGAACTTGAAACCTTTTATATTTGAACTGGTGCGATTTTCCTGAAATTCATCAAGGTTTGCTCCGCTTTCAAAGGACGCCCTGGACCCCGATGTGGAAGGCTGACACAAGCCGCAATACTAGAGGCACGATGATCATGTGATGGAGAGCCATATGCACAGCCTGGGATCCTAGGCAATCACCTACCATATGGAGAACAGAAACATGTTTTTCCTAGCTCTTCGCCAGGGATTTGTTCGTTAAATTCCTAGAAAAGGAGGAGACCCACCGACATCTCAAAGCTCTGAATCCAAAGTAAATAACATGCTGCAGTAATATATTTAGCAAATGATAATAGGGATCGTAGAAAAACAGAGAGAGGAGGGGGGAAAAATACATCTCCTGGCTGGGAAGTTATTTCAAGTTTATAGCCAGAGGATTGGCCATAGTGATTAGCACAGTATAAATGCCTAGATAGACTGGGTCAGGGGAAGGTCTTTAACACAGATGATGACTCTGCCATTGATTCAGGTCTTCAGCTGGTGTAAATGGTTGCTTCATGGAAATCCACCAGTGGAGGGTCTGTCTCTTTAAATCCCTTGTGAAGGCCTTCAAAGCCCTACATAACTCCACACTGCCCAACTTATCCAAGCTGGGCTTATTGCACAGCTGCTTCTTCACATTGGCCTTAACCTTTCTGGCTGAGATTCTGAGCTGCACGTTCTTGGAGAAAAGAACCGAATGGTGGAGCCCAGGAGGACAGGCAAAAGGTGCTTGAAGTTACCTTTGTGCCCACCTTCCTGGGTTGCTACGGGTGCCTGTGAAGACTCTGATGTAAAATAGAGGTGCCAGAAGCTGCTCAATTTCATGGGAGACCTCCTTGGGGGCTGCTTATGGGTTGCTCAGTAGCCCACAGCAGCAGCGAGTACCCATAGCAGGAGTACATTACAGGAGACTTTCCTCTCACCCACAGTATGCTCTTCTGCTAGGGTACATCCGGGGGTAAGCATAGAGCTGTTGGGGAGTTCTCCCCCGGACAGCTATGCTACAGGTGCCATAGCAGGAGGGAGAGTTTCTCCATTGTGTCTGTATCCCCCTCGGTAAAATGGTGTCAGTAATACCGGCCTCACGGGAGGGTTGCATGGATGAAGGTGTTTGATGCATGCGTGGGTGTTCTGAATCTGTGGAGCATACTGTTGGTGCTAAGGCTTATTAGTAACAACTGTGGATTGTTGGAGGCTTGGTTTGTTGTGGTGGTGGTGGTGGTGTTGGTTTTTAACCACATGCTGCAGAGAGCTGCTGCCTTCGGAATCAGTCACAACTGACCTAGTAATTGGCACAACTTGTCAGACGCAGTCCCATCCGTCACACGGCACAACGTGACACGTCAGCTGGGGAAATTCAAAAGAAGCCGTTTTCTGTCTGCTTAGATTTACCAATAAAAAGATGGAAAGACTTTGAAAACACAGCATTCAATCTTTCTATTTCTCTATGAAAGTCTCTTTGAAAACATGAAGGGACAATTTATCAGTGAAGAACATTGGGCCAAGAGTACAATGAAAACAATATTTTCCTCACGGGCACCATTTTTGATTGTTTGTTTTGTTTTATTTGGTTTTTTTCCCTAAAATGTTTGGGTGAATTTAGCCCCCAATCTAGCAAAGCACTTGTCTTTTAGCACAGGCTAAATTTGAAGCATTAACATAGTCCCATTGACTTCAACAGGGATAATTGTTAAGAACTGATATGAAGAGCCACTAGAGGAAGCCTTTTGAAGTGCCCGACAAATTGCATTGGTCCTACAAAACCTGGGAACTATGCTACATGTTCTTGAGTGCCTTCTGCTGGCACCTTATCTATTAAATAACTATTTGCCTATAGGCAGCTACAGAACACTCCTGTAGCACTAATTACACGCTTAAGTGCATGGAACTTTATTGGATCAGGACCTGGGTGCTGATGAATGGTATCAGCCTGATAGTCCTGGGGACTGTCACCCACTGCAGAGGAACAGTAAGGGCCCAGAAGTGCAAGCTTCCCCCGTGGTGCCTTGCCGCTGTGTATCAACCAGTCGGGTTGCCTTGACCACACCCATCCTTAATTTGTCTTCTGAGACTGTAAAGAATGTTAGGTCACAAGTAAAAATAGATTTGATGGTCTCGTCTCGATTTCTTCTAAGAGTTGCCCCAGAACATAAAAGAACCATAACTGATTGCACATGAAAAACCCCAAATTTCAGATGTTGAGGATGCAAAGAACCTACATGCCACTGACACACGTACATTAATTACTCTCTTTTTCTGTCCCTTACAGAGCTTAGCACATGAATCATAGACTTTAAGGTCAGAAGGGTCCATTATGATCGTCTAGTCTGACCTCCTGCACAACGCAGGCCACAGAATCTCACCCACCCACTCCTGTAACAAACCCCTAACTTATGTCTGAGCTATTGAAGTCCTCAAATTGTGGTTTAAAGACTTCAAGGTGCAGAGAATCCTCCAGCAAGAGACCCCTGCCCCACGCTGCAGAGGAAGGTGAAAACCCCCCAGGGCCTCTGCCAATCTGCCCTAGAGGAAAATTCCTTCCCGACCCCAAATATGGCAATCAGCTAAACCCTGAGTATATGAGCAAGACTCACAAGCCAGACACTCAGGAAAGAATTCTCTGTAGTAACTCAGATCCCCCCGCATCTAACATCCCATCACAGGCCATTGGGCATCTTTACCGCTAATAGTCAAAGATCAATTAATTGCCAAAATTAGGCTATCCCATCATACCATCCTCTCCATAAACTTATCAAGCTTAGTCTTGAAGCCAAATATGGCTTTTGCCCCCACTGTTCCCCTTGGAAGGTTGCTCCAGAACTTCACTCCTCTGATGGTTAGAAACCTTCGTCTAATTTCAAGTCTAAACTTCCTGATGGCCAGTTTATATCCATTTGTTCTTGTGTCCAATTCTCAATTGACCTCAAGCACTACCATAATAAACAGGATCAATAATAAATAACACACTATCATCTGGGACTAGAATAGGGGTGGGCAAACTTTTTGGCCTGAGGGCCACATCTGGGTATGGAAATTGTACAGCGGGCCATGAATGCTCACGAAATTGGCAGGAGGGGATGAGGGCTCTGGCTGAGGGTGCAGGCTCTGGGATGGGGCTTGAAATGAGGAGTTGAGGGTGCAGGAGGGGACTCCGGGCTGAGTCGGGGTTGGGGTGTGGGAGGGGGAGAGCTCCGCCTGGAGGTGTGGGCTCTGGTGGGGCTGGGGATGAGGGATTTGGGGTGTAGGAGGGTGCTCTAGGTTGGGACTAAGGGCGGAGGGTGGGAGGGGGCTCTGAGCTGGGGCAGGGGGATGGGGTGCAGGAGAGGGATCAAGGGTGTAGCCTATGCACAGGTGCAGCCAGGCGGCTCTGCACGCTGCCCCATCTGCAGGTGCCACCCCTGCAGCTCCCAATTGCCACAGTTCCCAGACAATGGGAGCTGTGGGGGTGGCCCTTGAGGCAGGGCAGTGCATAGAGCCTCCTAGATGCCCCAAAACATAGGAGCCAGAGGAGGGACACGCTGCTATTTCCGGGAGCCTCAGCACGCACGTGCAGAATAGCCTCCGACTCCGTTCCCCGGCTGGAGGGTGGGAGCAGAACAAGCCCCAGACCCCGCTCCCCAGCAGGAGTCAGATTAAACTGGCTAGAGGGCTGGATGTGGCCCACGAGCCATAGTTTGCCCACCCCTGGACTAGAACCTTGATAGGAGTATCCAAAAATACAGGCCCCTACCATGTGAGCTAAATGAGATCCCCCTGAGTAGAAGTAATAGTAGGTTTGTTATGTTCTAGATGAGCAAGCCACTCATGGGCAATAACTTCACATACAAAGCCAGTTTATTAAAAGGTATATTGGCAGAGTTGTGTTATGCTGAGATCTGCCAGGGTGCTATACATGCTCACTTTCAGCACCATTTCTCCCCCCACTCCTTATTTCTGCATTGATATTTTCAAGATATGAGGCTATGTGTAGTTAGAGAACATCAGACAGACCATAGGGTGTTACCTCTAAAATCTCATAAATAATTTCATCCTCTCGAGGCCCAGGTTGTTCTAAACTGCTGAAGGTAACACAATGGTGTAGCTAATTCAGGCTAAGTGGACGTTTGTTCAGATAATAAATACATTGCAACTATAAATTCCTCCCCCCTGTTAAAGTGCAGTTGTATTACTCCAGCTATATTATCATTTTTTTAAACATTTGGTTCTGAGACTAAAACAGTTCTATCATATGGTTTTAAGTAATGCTTCCCAAAACCAAATACTCAATCCAACCAGTAGCTCGGGAAATAAAGATATGACATCTGGATCAGAAGTGCAATACTATTTAATTTCCTCCTGGTTTAAAGACTCTCTTAACGTTAAGTCTGGCTTTGACAAATGCCATCCCACCCCACTTATATCCATTCAAACACTGAGACAAATGTCATTTTCCTGGCTCTCTGCTTCAACCATGTCATACCATGGCCCTCTTTGTGGCCCTCTATTAGCTCCCCCTTCCCCACTGCATGAAATATAAACAAGGTGTCTTCATTTCCCCACCGGATGGGTCTCTCTTAGGCTACTGAGACATCAGCTCCTTCCTTGCGCTGCCAACAATGCCAGTCCTGTTTGCTCGTTTGTCACATTTCCCAATTTCCTTCAAGTCCCTCATAAAAACCCATCTCTTATGTGTTGCCTATAAAAAAAACTCAACAGTGGACAGGTATCTGGTGTGCTGTGACCGCTGCTTATTACACTGATCATCCCATTGCTGCTTTGTGCTTCTGAGTCTGTTTTTCCATCCACCTGTTGTCTTTCCTCTTATACTTGGGTTGTAAACTCTTTGGGACTGGACCCATCTTTTTGTTATGTGTTTGTACAAAGCACCTACCACCAGGGGGCTGGAGCAGCAGTACAAATAAAAATAATCGTAGAAACACAGACCTGGAAGGGACCTCAAGAGGTCATCTAGTCCAGCCTCCTGCGCTGAGACAGGACCCAGTAAACCTAGAACGTCCCTGGCAGGTGTTTGTTCAACCAATTCTTCACAACTTCCAATGATGGCAACTGTACAACCTCCCTTGTAAGCCTGTTCCAGAGCTTAACTACCCTTATAATTAAAAAGCTTTTTCTAACATTTAACCCAAATCTATCTTGGTGCAGATGAACCCCATTTCTCCTTGTCCAACCATCCTCTTTATAACAGCCTTTAACGTATTTGAAAGCTATCAGGTCTCCCCTCAGTCTTTGCTTCTGAAGACTCAACATGCCCAGACTTTTTAAACTTTCCTCATATGTGAGGCTTTCTAAAGCTTTTATCGTTTTTACTGCTCTCCTCTGGACTTCAGTTTGTCCATATCTTTCTTAAAATAATAATTTGGGGGGAGAGGCCACAGTGGATGAAAAAAAGGGGCCAGATCTTCAGCTGGCATAAACTGGTGGTACTCCATTGAGTTTGATGGAGCTGTGCAGATTTACTCCAGGTGAGCATTTGGCCCATATTAGTTAGATGTTGTTAATTGTTTTCTAATATAAGCGAGATATGTTTTGAAGTTCAGAATGCTTTATCTCTTTTGAAAAAGCAAGAAATAAGACACAATACAGCCATTATACATAATGCATGAGACAAAAACAAAAAGAGACAAACAAAACAAAAGTAAGATCAAATACATATAATTCTCAGAAGTACAGTGCAACACTCCGTTTGTACACTGCTCCTAGTGGTCACAACAGCTTGGACTTGTCTAACACCTTTCAATCCAGGATCTCAAAGCTTTTTTTTTTTTACACAAAAAACCCAAATCCATAAGCCTCACAACTCCTGTTTGACATGAGGGGACAATATGATCACTTGCCTCACTAGTGAGATGCAGTTACATCTGGGGTGGAACACAGCAGCTGTTTAATGGTGCACAGCAATATCGTGTTTCAGACAGGAGCTGAAGAAGCTTACTGTGGCCAATTATAGGCAGAATAGAAGTCCCTGAAATTGGAATATGCTCAGGACACTGAGATTACTATCCTACCTCTTCTGAAAAGTGCCATGATATCTTAAATGGCCACAAGTGATCGCAACCAAACCACAATAATCAACTAGATGTATTGGATGGGATGATATATGTTGGCAAGTAAGACTGTCTAACCTACATGAGTTTAATAATGGATGCAAGGTACCAATCTACAACTTTCCTACACGTTCAATGCTCCTTGGAACGCTGTATGCCAGTTTTAGTGCGGTCTAGTTGGTGGGGCACAGGACTGGGCCTCAGGGGACATGGGTTTTCTCCCCAGCTTTGCCACTGCCTGGCTGTGTTAACTTTGGGTCTTTCTGTGTGTCAGTTTCCCTGAATATGGCTCATGATCATGACATAGTAAAG
The DNA here is from genome assembly GCF_009764565.3 of Dermochelys coriacea. Classification (NCBI taxonomy): domain Eukaryota; kingdom Metazoa; phylum Chordata; order Testudines; family Dermochelyidae; genus Dermochelys; species Dermochelys coriacea. The sequence continues at coordinate 10,983,264 of NC_050089.1, forward strand.
CTCCAGGTAACCATCCGCTTGAAAGGGCTATAATATATGGGTGTGAGCATCATCAAGATAAGTCCTGGGACAGCTTACAATGATATGAATGCTTCCAACACAATCTAGAGTGAAAGAATGAGCCTGACCCTCAGCTGGTGCAAACTGACCTGATTCCGTTGACTTTCATGGATCTAGCCCATAATATAGACATTTGTGTTGAACTGCATCCTGTGTGTTTGACTGTATGTAGATCGAACTGTAAACCTTACATTGAAAATTCATTTGCAAAACCCCCACCATCGATAAGCAGCTGAACAATCTCCAGCAAAATAATGGAGGTTTCAACAGTATTCAGGTCTGTGTTTTAACCTTTGCATTACTTCTTCCATCTTTATTCCTCAGCTATGTGATATTCCCCTCCGCACAGACACACATTCACTCCCTCTCAATTTTATTGGAAAAGGGCTTAGGAGTCTTACCTTTGTTTCAAGACCTCCTACAAGAAACAGGAAGGGAAAACATGAAAGATCTGTTTCCTTTCAATTGGGGTGGGGGAACTAGTTTTTTTTCTATAGTGAAAGGACCGTTTTGAGAAGCCCTAAATACTTTTGAATGGAATACATTGAAGTAATAGACACAAGGTTTTAATTTACAGTTCTGGGTCTCTTGTCCCCCCGCATATGAATCCTATAAGTGAGACGTGTTGCTACAATGATTCCCACCGGGAGAGTCTGGACCTAGAGTAAGAACAGCTGTAGAGCTACAGTCCACCAAAGTCGGCTTCTGAAACAGATATGAATTATTGGTTCAGTCAGATAAATATGGCTTTGCCTTTCCCCCCACAGGCAACCACATATGGCAGTTGGAAAGAATTAAAACCTTTACCCCTGACCAGGTCTGGTTAAATAATGGCTCTTTTTTATATATACTTTCCCCCGCTCTCCATTTCCTCCCATTCATTCTTTCAATTTTCCTTTCATGATTTCTTTGGCACCAGTATCCAAAATGCCACGTATTCAAGGTGACCTTGTCATTTTACAATGTCATCTGTTGGGTCAAGGGCACAGGATAAATCAGTTACATGCAAAGACATTTCTCTCACTCACTCTCTCTCACACACACTCACACACTCTCTCTTTCTCACTCACACACGCGTGCACACACACACGCACACACACACTCTCTCTGCTACTCTGCAGTAACTGAGAGCTCCCATGAAGTCCAGAAGAGCACTATATATTTTTACTATCTATCTGGCTCAATTTCAGTTGATTTGTTCTCCCTAAGAGGGAGGATGGTCGGCCCTGGGATGAAGGCGCTGGACTGAGAATCAAGAGACGAGGGATCGACTGCTGGCTCTGCCACAGATGCCTTGTGTGACTTTGCACCAGATCTTCAAACACTGCTGAGCACCCAGCCACTCTCATTTATCTCAATAGGAGTTGCTGGGTATCATGCTGTGTAGCCAACCTGGCCCCAGGTCTCGTCGCTGAGCACTTTTGAAAATCTGTCATTTAAGCTCTTTGTCCTTTGTTTTCTTTATCTATAAAAAAAGGAATAATTCAACCAGGGTCAAATTAGATTGTAAACTGCTTGGGGCAGAGACCATCTTTTTGTTCTGTCTTTGTACAGCGCCCAGCATAGTGGGGTCCTGGTCTGTGACTGTGGTTTCTTAGGTACGAGTACAATATAAATACACCTCTACCCCGATATAACGTGACCCGATACAAAACGAATTCAGCTAGAATGCGGTAAAGCAGCGCTGGGGGGGGGCGGGCTGTGCGCTCCGGTGGGTCAGCGTGTCTGGCCCCCATATGCGGCTCTGAGCGGCCTGTTACGGGTGCCAGTCTGGGGTCAAGGGGTTGGATAAGGGGCAGAGGGTCTTGGGGGGCAGTCAGAGGACCGGGGTTGTGGGGATGGGATGGTTCGCAGGTTCTGGGGGCAGGGCAGTCGGGGTGGGGAACGGGGGCGTTGGATAGGGCTTGGGAGTCCTGGGGGCCTTTCAGGGGGTGGGGGGATGGATAGGGGGCGGGGCAGTTGGGCCAGGGAGCAGGGGGGTTTGGTAGGGGGTGGGGTCCTGGGGGTGATTAGGGACGGGGGGTCTCTGGAGGGGGCGGTCAGGGGACAAGGAGCAGGGGGGCTTAGATAGGGGGTGGGGTCTTGGGAGGGGTGGTTGGGGCGGGGGTCTCTGGAGGGGGTAGTCAGGGGACATGGAGCAGGGGGCGTTGGATGGGTTGAGGGTTCTGAGGAGTCAGTCGGGGGCGGGAAGTGACTACTAATAACGGAAATGCTCGAGGCCAAAGCAAGTTCGATATAACGCGGTTTCACCTATAACGCGGTAAGATGTTTGGGCTCCCGAGGTCCGCGTTATATCCGGGTAGAGGTGTAATAACAAAGACACAGGCATTCTAGGCCTGTGCCTAGAGCCGCAGTTTCGGAGCTTAAGTGATTTTATATGAATCCCAGTTTCCACTTAAGAGCCATGGAGCAGATGGGAGTCATAGATTCCAAGGCCAGAAGGCACCAGTGTGGTTATCGCAAAAAGAAGAGGAGTACTTGTGGCACCTTAGAGACTAACAAATTTATTAGAGCATAAGCTTTCGTGAGCTACCGCTCACTTCATCAGATGCATCTGGTGGAAAAAACAGAGGGGAGATTCTGTTTTTTCCACCAAATGCATCTGATGAAGTGAGCTGTAGCTCACGAAAGCTTATGCTCTAATAAATTTGTTAGTCTCTAAGGTGCCACAAGTACTTCTTTTCTTTTTTGCGAATACAGACTAACACGGCTGCTACTCTGAAACCTGTCATTAGTGTGGTTATCTAGTCTGATCTCCTATATATCGCAGGACAGAAGATTCCCCTGAATCAATTCCTGTTTGAACTAGAGTAGACGGGGTGCGCTTGGGGCAGGGGGCAGAATCCTGTCCAGGGCTGCTGGCCCCCATGCTCAACTCCTTCCCCTCCCTCCCAGCGCCTCCTGCACACCTGGGAACAGCTATTCAGCCCTGTGTAGGAGGTGCTGGGAGGGAGGGAGGGGGAGGAGGAGGTGGAATCATGTTTCATGCCTCCCCACTGAGACATACAGCACCAGGGTAAAGGTGGCTTTTTGCTACCTCTGCAGTTCACTGCCTGCATTCTGGGCAGCTGCAGGGTCCAGGAGGGACCCGAGCACACATTAGAATGGCCTAGGAGGTTGCTCTAATTTTCAGCAACCTATGTACAAAGCTTTGTCGTGCTGAGTGCTACAAGCATCCTCTCTCCCACCCGCAGCATGTCCCCTATGCCAGGGCCCGTTTATGTCAGCCCTATGCTGCTCCTGAATACGAGGAATTTTTTCCTGCCCCTTTGCAGCTCCTTCGTGGTTCCTACACACCGCTGGAGCAGTGTATAGGGGTCAAAACCAACCCTTTGGAATCCAGGACTGCAGATTCAGAGCAGCGTCTTATAGGGAGATACTCAGCATCATGATTAAGAAATACATTGGTTTGTTTTTTCTGGGATCGCTGGGGTTTCCCCCTCATTCTAACCCTGGTTCATTCCCTCAGGCTTGCAAACTTGGCAAAGTTGTCCAGCAGCCAAACTGTATGCTAGGTTTTAACCCAGTTCTCCTAAAACTACTTTGTGGCTTTTAAAAATCTGGAATTAAGAAACCTGTAACTTGCTGCTTTATCTCATTATCTCCTGTTTTGCATTTTAATGTGCCTGTTCTAAAAAAGACCTCATTGATATTCTGGTTCGGCATGTGTTTGTTTTTGTCTCCTGGGAAAATTTGCTACAGATATTACTAAGTCAAAAACACACACAGCAGAGCTCCTTGCATATTTTTCTCCTTTTTTCTTCCTCTTTTGAAGATGTTCTTTTATTCACTCTCTTAAGAAAAAGGAACTGATACTGCTAACTTTTGAGACAGTCCAGATCACACTAGGCAAATTATTTCCCCCCGATATGTTTGTCTATGGATCTATGATGGTATCAAACTCCCATGCCCTCCTGCACAGGGACCCTGAGGTGGAGTATTCTCCAAGGATGGCGGAAGGTGAGTGGCACTGACCACAGAGGGGGCATGGCTGGAGGATGAGCAGAACCAGCAGAGTCCCCTCAGCTACCTTCAGTGTTCGAGCGCCTATGGAGAGGATTTAAAGTTGTTGGAAATTCAAGGGCAGATGATATTGTCCCCCGTCCTTTCCATATGAATCAGACCCTAATTTCCTAAGATCTGCAAAATGATTTGAGTATAGCAGTCCCTTATGTTCTAAACTCACTAACTCGTGTAGTAAACCTATGACATTGAAACTGCAGTCCATGCTTAAGATCAGAGAAGCTTGAAATTTGGCTACCCTCTATGTGGTCTCTTCTGCCCCTCAGGCACAGTTCTCATTACCAGTGGGGAGTTAATTGTAGGAATGAAGGAGAGAATAAGCTGATGGTATCCTAGGCATCCAAACAGCAGAATGTTATGATATTATTAAGGGAGATGAGTCTGAACACACTTGAGATACGGGAAAGTTCAGATCTTGCTCAAGTCCATGTCTAATCCTTAAACGGTTCCTAGAGCCTGGTGTCTTCTTATGTATGCTGTATCCATGCCACTCTGTCCAGTGATCCTCTGAGATCTCATAATAGGGGCAAGGTCAACACATGGACAGGAGACCTTCAAGGAACACAGCAGCAGCTACCAATGGTACTGGTGACTTCGTGCTGTAGATGGCATTCTTCCCATGCAATCAATTCAGAACTCAGTGCTCAAGCAAATGCTAGGGAGCAGTTGTGCTGCTAGAGATCTCTCTCTTTCAGTTAAGGTATAAAATCATCTTCATGCCCACATAGAGCCTTTGAGGAGCCCCAGGGCACTTTTCTCAAGGTTGTTAAACATTATGGTCCTGGCATGTTTCCATTGTGTCAGTATAACTGCCTGTGGTTAACAGTGACCAGCTGACTTGGCTTTTAAACACAATTGTTTTTGTCTACACTCACTGCTCAGTCATGTTTATCATCAAGATAGTTCACATGTGTTTATAACATGATGCGGTTTCCCAGAGTGGATTAGTTCTAAGGGGCTGATCCAACACCCTTTGGAATAAATGGAAAGTCTCCCATTGCATTTTGCTATGGAAGAGATCATGTTAAAAAATACTGCATTATCAGATCAAACTAGGATTGGCTAGTCAATACACTAGAGGCATTACATCACTGGCTGTTTGTGAAGTCATAGTCTTGTACAAATGAACCCTTTCACAGGTTAATAAAGGTACCTTTAACAAAAAAGTATTTTCAATAGTCCTGTGTCTTAAAACAACCTTCACTACTCAGTTCAAAGGCAATGGAGTATGTGGAATCCTTGATTATTGCTTCCTGCTTTTTGACATGGTTTTGTATTTGCTGTATTTTATATACATGACTAAATAACCAGGTTCTGAATAAATTCTCTTCAGGCATTGAATCTTGGCAGCTTGTTTACTTGTACTGGACAGGGGATGATGCATGTCCTGCCATGATGCAGGGATCTGATGGACTAGATCTCCCACTAGACTTTCCAATCCAAAGGACTCGATTTAACGTATTGTGTTGCTAAATTCTAACTTGAGTAATTGCATTCTAGCTCTTCAGTGGCCTGATCCAAATGCCATTGAAGTCAATATTAAAAAATGACAAGACTGACTTTAGATGAGTCCCTAAATGAGTCTCACAGTTTCTGTCGGATGTTGTATTCCTCTTCACTTCCTGTCCTAAACTAGGTTTGAGTGGTGGTGTGAACCATTAGACAGCTATTGCGTTTCACCCTAGAGTTTTCTGCATTGCAGTGGTGGATAAAATGAAAGAGTACAAATATTTTTATCAGTCTGCATTTGTAAAGTGTCTTGGGTGCCATAGAATGGTGAGGGATTAGATATTAATATTTATGGCAAACCTGCAATGAAGCATTTTTCAATTTCTCTCCATTTCATGAGCATAATTCAGAAATGTAGGAGAGTCACCTTGGATTTATCATGTAGATTTTGAGCTCTCACGGCCAGGGACTGTCCTTTGTTAAATGTCTGTACAGTGCCTGGCACAATGGGGCTCTGATCCTGGATTGGGGTTCCTAGGCACTAAATAATAATGACTTGATTCTGCACTATTAAAGTAATTGGGAGTTTTGCCATTGGCATCAATGAATGATTAGAACAGGACAGCTCATTTCTTCTAAGTTCTGAACAGCTTTTTGGAGTTGAAGGAACTCAGCAGACAGGAAGGGATGGTCCAGTAGTTGAGCGGTGGGACCCTGGAGACTTAGATTCACATCCCTTCTCTGCCGCAGACTTCCTGTGTGACCTTGGGCAAGTCATTGAGTCTCTCTGTGCCTCAGGTCCCCATCTGTAGAATCGGGATAATAGCACTCTCCTACTTCACAGCGGTGTTGTGAGGATTCAAGATTGTGCGGCACTCGGATACTATGGTCATGGGGGCCATATAAGCACTTCAAATAGGCTCAGCACCTTTCCAGACCAAACTCCAAACCTGTATGTGAGTTTTCAGATGACTTCAGCAATAGGTCACACTTCCGCCAGCCAGTTCAACACTTCACCATGGGTCCTACGTGCCAGGAGCCATTTTAACTCAGGGTTTTACTGTTGGTATTTCTTCCACTTAGTCATTAATATAGCACAAGTGTCTGTATTTCTTAAGTGAAAACAAAAGCACCTTTAAAATGCTTTTAAATATGCTAAACTTTTGTACACTCTCGTTCTTATTACCTTGACCTTTTCCACATTATTTATAGGCTGATTTTTCTGAGCAGCCCTCTTTTCCCTTTATGTTATGGTGCTGAAACACCAAAGTCTCCTGTCCAACTTGCAGTAACTCCGAGCGGCTTGCAGGCTAAGAGTGTGGTAGGGCAGTAGTTGCTCTGCAGCCAGATGCTCCAGTGAGCAAACATTTCTTCAGATCCCTGCAATTTACCCTATAGTACTAGAGGCTGCCACTGACTGTCCAGAGGGTTCCCAAGAGCACCGCAGCCATGCACTTTATTGACTTTAAAAAGGACCGAGGTGAAGTAACCCTTCTTTATTTTTTTTTCCCTAATACCCTGTGGTGCCGAACTGAAACTGCAGCCAGCTTCTATTTTCAGAGGCCTTGGTAAGAGAATGTTTTTATCTGGGGATACAATGACTGTCGCCCTGTAGCCTGCAGTTCCCATGCTGGTGCTGCCAGGACCCATGAATGCTTGCTTTATGAGTTGCTCTTGCAGGTGTTCAGGGGGCATGTAATCACTAATGAATAGTAGAGAGACACAGAAACTCTAGGCAGGCTCTGGCACGGAGAGCTAGGCCAGGCTTTTATAATTCTGTGAGAAAAAATTACAGTGCCTTCCCTCTGCTTCTTTGCATACTTTACTGCCCAGAGCTCTGCCTGGGCTGGCTAGCTACTGGCTTCCTTTATATGGACTCTGGTGGAAATGCTGCCATAGAATTCAATGTGCTCTTCTTCTTGGGGAGTAACTGCAGAAATCTTGCAGGCCTTGCTCAGGCAAAACTCCTATTAAAGTCAACAGGAGATTTGCATGAGGCAGGTCTGCAGGATTTGGCTCATAACTGGGTCTCGTGTTTAATCCATTTCGTTCTGCTTGCCCCAGGTTTATGAATAAAACAGGTCAATAACGGTGCATGCAGAACAAATAAACTAGTCCATATGTGTTAGGGTGTTTATATTACAGCAAGACTGGTAGCACCCCCTAGTATTAAGGTTGCCCTGTAAAGCATAAAGACTGTAAATGAACTGTAAAAACTTTAGCACAATGCATATGTGCAAAGGAGCCAAATTCAGGTCGAACAGACAAGCTCAATTCTGGCATTTCCTAACTTTGGAGTGCTTGATTTTGTAATCTTAAAAATGATTTTTAAAGTGGGAGGGAAGGTTGTGTGTGTAATCTATTTATAATTGAAAACAAAGGAGAAACAGTCCTCTTTTTGCAAGCCTGTTAGTTTAAATGTTCCAATACTGAGGTTCAGCATGACAGCAACGAAAATCAATCTAGTTTCCAGCCACTAGAGCTGAAGTCTTTTGGCTTCTGTAACATGAAGTGATCCAAGCCCTTGCCAAAGTCTTTTGCTCATGGGACAGATTAAAGGTGACAGGGCTGATTTTTAGAAGTGCTGATTACCCACAATTCCCCTGGGACTCAATGAGAGCTGCAGGTCCTTAGCATCTCTGAAAATCAGTCCCAAAACTTTAAGGGCTTGATCCAGCTACCTTCCAAGATAATGGTGGTTGGATTAGCGCTTGGAAAGGTTCTTTTGAAATTCATTTTTTACACTTACACACAGAGGAAGAAACGATATGACCCTAAAATTAAGGTGACTTGAATGACTGTGTGATAGGTTAGCATTTGAGTATAAAACAACATATCTCCAAGCATAAATGAAAAGTGTTACGTGATAAAATTGAGGAATGCACCAGCATTCAGTATTTTTTTTGTGCATTTCCATTTTTCACTGGCTTTTTTAACACATCAGGAAGTCATGCCATGAGAAAAACCAGATCTCATATTATTTTGGCCCCCAGAGCCTTTAAAAATACTTGTGAATAATGGAAAGACAGGTACCATGCTCAGGTATTTGATCATGTATATCAGAAAGCCACCATTTTGGCCTTTATATCTACAATACCCAAATACAGAGCTCTAAGATGGAGGTAGAGTGTGTTTCTCTTAGAAACAAACTGAGAGCCAAACATTGCATGTCCATCTGAGAGCAGTAGCCAGGCAAGTTTTTATAGAGGTCTAATGTTAGTCATGGACTAATGTCTGAACATACCAGGAGAAACATCATGGCATTACACATTGTAATGTAATGTGTAATGTGAGAATAATGTTTTAGCTTAAAAAGGAAACACAACCTCTAGATGATTTAGCGGAAAATGAGGATAATTATGGATTAACAAGTATGATACTTTGCACTTATATAGTATCTTTCATACAAGGATCTCAAAGTGCTCTCAGTGACGGGTCAGTATTATTATATCTATTTTTACAAGGTGGGGAAACTGAGGCATGGGGTGATTACATAACTTGTCCCCAAGATCACACAGTGAATCACTGGTATAGTGCGGAAGAAAACCAAGGTCCTCTAACTCTTAGACCCTACCCTTACCAATGGGCAACTCTACCTCAACATCTGTTTGTGTCAGAGATGCTCATCTGGCCTGAAATACTTTATCATCTGAGCACCTCACAAGCTTTAGCATATTTATCCTCAATGAGGCAACTGTTATCTCCATCTGACAGAGGTGGAAGTGAGGCACACAGAGAGAATAATGTGAGAGTAGAGAATAGAACTCAGGGTTCCCATGTTAACCCCCTAACCGCTGGATTGTTCTTTACATGGACTGCTATAGGTAACATTTCCCCTAAATTTCCTGTCTCAACTCTAGTTGGCTATCTTAGCTTTTCGGTATCACAGTTCTGTAAAAGAAACGAAGAAGCACATCCCTTTATTTAATGAAGAATTTTATCTAACCCAGATGGCAGCACACAGTCTCATTACGTGCTAGATAAACCTCCTCCAAATTATCCTGCATGACTCTAACTTTCTTGCCTTTTGATCCACAGATCTAATGTTATTTTGACTTTCACTTCATTTGTCTCTGCGGTAGCCTTATTTCTAAAATGATCCTTAGTTCTGCCCCCTACTCCCCTTATGCCAGGTTTGACAGCATGAGGTGGGATTTAAAATCACAAATTCAGTATGTCAGATATGTTTAGTTTCTATCAGAGCACAGGTGCTTTTGAAAATCCTGCCCAAGATTTGTTCAATTTTTAAGTGATTTAGGAGCATAAGTCCAATTGCAAGCCAATGAGACTCGGGCCCTTAGGAAGAGCTACTCAAACCATTATCTGTTAAGGGGTGGAATTTTCTAATAGACCTAAGGGATTTACCAACCTGCATTTTGTCTGTTTTCCTTTATTTTACTGCTGATCTTGTAATTACATTATGTGTAATTTAACAGCAGAAATTTAACCATCTGTTGAAAGATATCATCCTTTGCTGCTAGTTTCTGGTAATACCTTTGGTATAGGCTGTAACTAGCATTAGGTACATGTGATTTATACCTGGAAAACCTCAAGCCAAAAAGGACTCCCAAACTCATGAGTGACTCCAGCTTTACAGCCCGTGTTGCAATTCACCCTGAATAAGGGAAATTCCAGAAAGTATTGTATTATTGGTAACATATTTAAATAGCACATATCATTTTACAACTTATGGGGTCATGCATTCCTTGCAAATCCCCTGTTGATCTTAGGAGAAGTTATGCATCCATAAAAAATTCAGGGTTCATTATGACACTCACTAATATGCATCCACTTCTGGGGCAGAATATGACTACTCTTTCACACAGTTAAAATTCGCTCAAGAGCACATGATTCATCTAACAGTTGTGAGTTTGTAATATGTTGGCTTATGAAATTCTTATTCATAATCAGTTGTTTCCTAACTTGAAGTCATCTCAAATGATAAATTGCTTCCCTAACCAATGCAAAATTCAGCTTCATAATGGCACGATTTGGGCTATAGAGAAATCTTTGGTGCCGTCTGCATGTTATAAGATGTAATACTAATGCAGGTGGGTGTCTGCAGCATGGAGTAAATGCAGTTGATTAGGTATTTTGTCTAATTCAAGATCCTCTTCTGTTAGCACTAGATGAAAGTTTAGTAAAGCACAAATGCATATTGCATCAAGGGCCTGATGCAAAGCCAACTGAATTTAATTAAAAGACTCCCATTGCTTTCAATGTGCTTTGGGTCAGGACAAAAATGCTTAATCACATATACATGATGATGTGCGTGTGTTGGTGACACCAGAGACTGTTTCTTCTAACTATAACAATTGGTGTTTATTCCATAATACATATAAATATTGTTAATTTCTTGTATTTTTCATTTATGGATCTCATGGGGCTTTGCAAATATTAAGTAAGTCCCAAAACAGCTCAGTGAGGCAATATTATCCCTATTTTGCCCCAGGAGAAACCGAGGCACTGTGAAATCAAGTGACAGGACAGGACCAGCGTCTCAAAGGGCAACCCATGTGTCCTGACACCCAGTCTCCTGCTCTAACAGTGAGCACCACTCCCCTGTCTTTGGGGGGGGGGAGGGGAACTCTAAATGTTTGAGAACATTTATTTTAGGGAAATGTCAATACGTTTGAATATATTACCATCCCAGACACTGCTGTCTCCTAAGTCTGTCCTGCTGCAGAAACAAAAGATCTTATCTTTTTACAGCTGTTCTGAATGCCATTTGTAGAAACTCTAAATCCCTCTGCCCCAGTGAAGCTGCTTTCTACCTAACCCCATCCTCAAGGCCTCATGTCCAACACACTAGCTGAGCAGCTCTCCTTAAGCCTAGGAGAAGGTAGCTTCAAAGTGCGTTCAGCATGTTTCTTAAGCCTGAGATGTCCCTTCCTCTGTGGGCGTTTCTCTGAGGATAACTGCCTACTGTTTCTACTGGCTCACAGATGCAGACTGTTCGCTAAAGGGGTACAGTGCTGAACTTGGGTGGCTGAGGCCCTCTTGGGATCAGATCTTGCTGAGGGTCTGCGAGGTGAGGGTTGTTCTACTTACAAGGGCTGAAACATGTTGCCTTAGCAACACTCCCAACCCACAGCTGGACTGTCAGCAATGGACCAATTGTGAGACTCACCAGCTCATATTCTTTATGTGGCAGCAGCTCTACAAACTCTGATCACAACACAGAGGTATCAGTTAGAGGGCTGTGCACAGGCACTGGGACTTAGAAATTCTCATTAGGGCTGATGAGCAAATGTAAGGCCGGGAGTGGGTAGCAAAGTTTAGCTTGTTTTTCGTTGAAATTTCCCAACTTGCTTGGAATCCTTCAGTGACTTTGGGCAAGTCACTTACCCTCTCTTCTGATAATTGTTTACGTTATAATAGTACTGAGATGAGAGCACCATTGTGCTAGGTGCTGTATGTACCCAGAGTGAGAGAGAGTTTTTGTCCTAAGGAGTTTACAGTCTGAACAGACAAGACAGACAAAGGAAGGGGGGAGAAAGGAAGGATTATTATCCCCATTTGACAGACAGGTAACCAAAGCCCAGCGATTAAATGGTTTGCCCAAATTCACACCCGGGATTGGGGGGGGTTGGGCAATTCTCCTTGCGAATGGGGATGGGAAGAATAGGAGAGGGAGTGAGAGGAGATACTGAGACTGGGGGGTGGGGGGGGTGGAGCAGTTGGTGCTCAGGTGGAGAGGAGGGTCCCAAGGCTTTCTACCACAGTTGCCAACTTTCAGGCAGTAAATAAGCACCCCGACTTTCACAATAAGCCAAAAATCAAGTAAATCCCATTTCAAAACAAGCCCATCCCTAATAACCCCAACACTCTATGTGACTAGCTTCCCCTGGCGTGCAGTCTGAAACTGTGATGGGCCCACTGTGCACCTCTGACTCTCTGCCCCCCTTTACCCCCTGCTTGCTGGGAGTCAATCAAAAAAAAAAGAAGCAACAAGCTGCTACAAGCGCAACAAGCTACAAGCCCAATAAGGAACTCGCAAGCTAATTATGCCAAAACCAAGCCTAATTTTTGCATTTTTTCACAGGTTTGGCATGTCTGGTTCCTACCTGCTCTTGGGCCAGTTCCAGCCCTCCCGTGCCCCCCCCCTTCTTGTCTCCACACCCCTGCCTCCTCCCAAGCATGAGCAAGTTTATGAAGAAATGGAGCTCCCACAGTATTTCCATTGCAGGGACACTAGGTCCCTCCCCCCCCGGTTCCTGCCACAGAGCCAGAAACTGGATCCAGATCTCCTGAGTCCTTTAACACACAAAGCCATCTTTCCTCTTTGCCTCAGTTTCCCCAGCTTAAAGCAGAGGGTCATAATTCTTACAACAGGAGGGATGACAGGTGGAGGGAGTTAATTAATCTGTAACATGGTCTGAAGTTAAGTGCAAAGTGTTGTTATTATTCAAGTAGTCTCTGCAATTCAGTTGCACAAGGTAGGAAGCCAGTTCTATAACCTGAGCCCATTAGTTTCTCCCTTTGCTAAATTTTCATATTTATACTCCCAATATTTCTCCTCTATGCTCTCCTTCTTCTTCCTCCTCTGGCCTTATATAGTCATGCGGTTATTCAAGTAGCAAGGCAGCATGCCAGAGTCTCCAACCTCACCCTGCTGCCAGCGCTGATTGCTCTCAAGAGCTGAAAATTCAGTCAGAACGCAGACACTAATGTAACTATTTGCTGCATCATGAAATACTGTTTATGCGAATGCGAACGCCCAGATAAATAAATAAATAAAGTGGTGGACACCCAGAGCATAATATGAATCTGTAGTTCGAGGCAACAACCCACCCCATTTCAGCCTTCACCGGAGAGCAATAAATGAAACTTTGTTGCTGAAATACATGTGGGTTTTTTTTTTCCCAACCAAAAGGCAGAGTGGTGTTAGAGACCTCCAAAAGGTCAGTGAGGATATTGCAAACACTTCCAACTACAGCTACAGTTCTTTGTGCCAGTATTATACTATCTGCAAATTTTTTTTCTCTTCTTTTTCTTCTCTCTGTCCATAAAATGGCAAATACTATTCAGTGAATGAGTCTTGGTGCAGTGCTAATAAAAAAGATTATTCTCCTACTTGCAGAAGAAACTGTCTCACTATAGGAATGAACAATTGACATTTAAATTAAATGAATTAGTTCCCTTCTCCCATTGTCTTTGTGCCTCTTGAATCATCTGGAATTGTATGTTCTGTGCTGTATTTTTTTCTTGCATGCTAAAAAGTTTAATTTCTTTGTTGTTGTTAATCATATCAATCCGTTGTATTAAAATCTTTGCTGATTATAATTTTTTCCTGCCAATTTTCTTTTTAAGAAAATATCATACAAAAGAGGGAGGTAGTTCTCTGTTGCACCATATCTGCAGGCATTTCTGCCTTCATTAATTAAAAATGATAGCAAGGAAAGCAACCAAAAGGTTTTGAACTTTGTATAGAAAAACAATATGCAGCCTATGTTAAACCTTTAAGCAGTAGATTTACATATTTCACCCATATATTGCAACCTTTATGGAATGTCTGTCTCCGAAAATACACGTGATGCTCTAGACAAAAATTTGCATGGGCTATAAGCAAAGGAAATATCACAGAAAATGTTTTTCTTCCCATCACACACAGTTATTGATATCTGTATTCTCTATTTTATTTATTTATTACATGCAAGACATGTTTATTTTGTATAGCATTCGATCAGCTTTTCTTTCAATCTTCTCTATTTAAAGAGCCCAGCAGCAAAGATGATAAATGCCATGGACATTTTTTGGATGGGGGGAATTAAATTCATTTTCTGTAAACCATTAGCCAACATATTTGATTAAGAAAAAAAGAAAAGAAATGCAAAAAGTGCAGCAGAAATTTAGAACGGTGTAGCTTTAAGAATCTAGACTGAAACACCTTAAATGAACTCTGCAGCAGACAGATGAAAAAAAAATTCTTGGCCCTTGTTGCTTCGCTATTATTCATGATGTAATTTTTCAGGTGTCAGTTTGCTGGAGAAAGATTGGAACAGGGCTTGTTGCTAGGACATGAATGGAAAAGCTGCTTCTGATTGGTTCTCTGGGATTTCTTTGCAAGCCAATCAAAGGGGAGAAATAGGAATAGAAATGAGAAGCAGAAAGGCTTCTGGCTGGGACAATTAATGTGTTTGCAGTGTCAAAGCAAATTGTAGAGCAAAGTACTGTACATTTAAAATAATAATAAAAAAAACTTAACCAATGTAGGTTGGTGATTCTGTCCTAATGGACTAAAGCAATTAAAAGACATATCGTGATAGACGTAGATGACAGCGTAGACAGGAGACATTTTTTTACTTATATAGCACAGCAGATTATTTAACATTTTTATTATCTTTTGCCTGCAGAAGTAGATTAGGTAGATTCTGATTTCCTGTATTTATTATTATTTACTATGCAAGGCCATCACTCGAAAATAATTAAAAACACTAATGGGTGATTGCAAATGATTGATTGCACCGATTATTTGAAATGTCTCTGAGAAAGCAGTTAGTTGGCATAGTTTGCTTTGCAGCAATTGGTGATTTCAGGACGAAAAACAAAACAAAAAAAAGGCAAATGGAATCTTCTCCCTGCAAAGATCTTTGTGTAGAAAGTATCAATTTATAAAATATAATTGAGCGTGTTTGTTATTTCAGACCCTAGCTATAAAAAGCGTTCCCATTTAAGTTGTTATAAAAGTGCTTGCTTGACAGAGGAATAGCCAAGTAGGCAGTTTTGCCTGTCCGTCATCCTTAACTGTTTGATATCAAGACTCTTCTGCAGTACACCAGAAGAAGGGGTGTGTTTCCTTACATAGCTCTGTGTAGCCTCTCTCTGCAAAGTATTTTTCACAACCTGGGGTTCAATGTTTGCATCTACAGTAGCACGCAAATCATTGAAGGCAGTGTGCTGTAATGTATTAGGGCAGTGGATGGTGAATCAAGAGATTTGGGTTCTAATCCTGGCTTTGCCACTACCTAGTTGTGTGACCTTGGGCAAGTCACTTCATCTTTCTATGTCCATGTTTCTTTTGTCTTGTCTATTTAAAGGTTAAAGTCTTCAGAGCATGCACGAACTACCTCCAGTGCCTGTCACAGTGGGGTCCAGTCTTGGTTGAGGAATCTAGGTGCTACCATAATAGAAAGCATGCACTTCTGTATGCTGTGCTACACACACCTTCCTCTAACACAGTAGAAAGTATTTAGCTCTGTAATGAAAAAAATTACAGCAGTGTGAACTGAGATCATGGCACTATTGTGCTAGGCAGTGGACATATACTAACAATCCTTGCCCTGAACATCCTGTAATCTAGATAGACATAGGAATGATCATCATTCCCATTTTATAGATGGGGATTGAAGCACAGCAAGATTAAGTGGCATACTTGGGTCAT
The DNA here is from genome assembly GCF_009764565.3 of Dermochelys coriacea. NCBI lineage: Eukaryota > Metazoa > Chordata > Testudines > Dermochelyidae > Dermochelys > Dermochelys coriacea. The sequence goes on from NC_050089.1 coordinate 10,999,180, forward strand.
ATAGGAAGTTTGTGTCCAGGTGGAGGATTGAAAACTTCTCCTAAGTCCCAGTCTAGTGTATTCACCACAAAACCATCCTGAGTCTAGAGATTCCCTGTGGTATACTTGAGAGAGAAATTTGGCCCTTGGTCTTGTTTCATACTAAAGGAACCCAAAGTTGTCTAAACTGAAATAGCTACTGGCTACTCAAAAGACTAATATTTTTGTATGTGAACCAAGGAAAGTGGCTCCCAACACATGCCAGGGCCAGAGAGAAATGACAGAAGAATGAAGGACCTTGAGAACTTCTGGTCCTGAAAGAACCGTGGACGTGAATCAGTGCCACTTCTGCCCCACTTAAAAGCTATAAAACCGTGTGTAATTCCACAGGGACGCTTTTCATTTTTCCTACAAAACTTTGAACTTGGCTCCTATTCCTGGAAGGGCAAAGAGAAAAGAGACTTGTGGCTAAGAGAGATCAAGCTTGTTTTGTCCAATAGTAAAGCTTCAGAAAATAAACCATTTTCATCTCTGTATGTTAGCTGTAGATCAAATTCTGTTCATGCTGAATAGCATCTTGCTCCATGAATGGTCCTGTTAACTTAGATGAGGCTACTCACAGAGTAAGGTACTAGTCAACCAGACTGTGATGGGATGTCCACCCCACACATGGTCAGGTAGGCCTATTAACTCCACAGGCTGCACCTGGAGGGAGAGCTAGGGAGCAGGGAATTGATTGCAAGCAGGTTCCTGCTGGACAGGAACAGGCAGGGTCCAGGAAGCTGGCCACAGACAGGGGCTGCTGCTTCTGAGAAAGGGCAGTCAATCCCTGGGAAAAGGGAGGAGGGTTTGGAGGCTCCAGAGACATGGAGGCTGCAGTCGCGCTCAGGGCATAGTGTTTGGTGCTGGTACACCCAGAGAGAGAAGAGGAACCGGAGTGGCAGGAAGCTGTCCAGGGAAGGAACAGTGAGGGCTGGGAGAGGAAAGCCCAGAACTGCTGGTTTGAGGGTCCCTGGACAGCAACCCAGAGTACCAGGCAGGCCTGGGTTCCCTTACCAGCTATTGTAGGCATGGCATAGACTAACGGGGCAGTGAACTGGACAGTCCAGGGTCACTGTGGGAGTGACAGAATGGGAGGAGTGTACCCCGGAAGGGGGAACTGCCACTGAGTGACCTGGCCGGAGGGATGAGTCACAAAGGGGACGCTGTGGTTCCAGGGACAAGAGCGGAGCTGCAGATGAGAGAGAGTCCGTGACTGTGGGTATGCAACCGCAGGATGGGGGCATCGATCTTGATGGCTAATCCCCTGCGTGACCAGGAGGAGGTGCCAGACTAGCAGTGAGTGGTGTGACACAGACGATATGAATATCAGAATCTGATCCTATACATTTAACCAGGAATATTTAAAGGACTCTAAGGGAGGTCGGCACCAGTGACAAGCTGCCTCAATTAAGGGAGCCATGTTGCTCAGAATCCCTGCAAGTACGGGTTTTGGCAACACCTAGCACTGCTCCTATCTCCCCTATTCTTGCCCCAGACCTCATCTACACTTGTCACTCGTGGTGAAAGGATCCGCTGTCTGTGCAAAGCCTATACCAGGGGAAATGCTCTCCCTGGCTTTAAGATCATGTAAAAGGTCTTTTAATTTATTAGTTTTTAATTCCACAAAATAATAATAAACTCAAAGGGCCCAATCCCTGCAAAATTTTAAGCTACATGGGTACCGTACTTATCAGTGCAGTAAAAGGACCAGAATAGACGAGACTAGACTAGATCTAAAATTGGAATTAAGCAGTGCATAGATACCCTCTGTACAGGGATGCGTTTCACCCACGTGATTAGTTCTACATTACAGCAAAATCCGTTAGAATGTAATGGGGATTATACCAATGTAGTACTGGATAAACCGAATAGGCTTCTTTTGAAATTACGCTAAACACCATAGAGTTTAATAGAGAATGAGATGTTTTTCTATAGTTTAAAAAAAAAACATTCTGTGGAATTCTATAGCAGGGATGTGACTGTCTGTGAAATCATACAGGATGGTTCAGAAAAAACTTTAGAAATGGGTTTGTTAGCTATTAAATTCTGTAGGACTCTTCTTATTGACTTCGGGCCTTATTGCTACCCCTTTCCCCCCTTTGCTCACATTGAGTGGTTCCTTACTTATGTGAGTCACCCTGCTAATGTCAGCAGGACAGCTTGCATAGTAAGGGATCACTTGATGTGAGTAAGAGTGGCAGAACTGAGCCCTCTGTCTGCTCACGGGAAGATTTTATTCTCAGAAAGGAAATAATCCGATAACAAATTCTCTATTCTGTGCAATGACATCTCCTTTAGTGATAATCTGCAGGTTGAGATTTACAGCTGTGAAATAGAGCAGAATTTGGCCCCCCGGTTGCACCTGCTGATGGGCGACTGTGTACCTGCTTTGCATTTCTCCAAGTTTCACACTTGGGCCCTGGATACAGACAGGAAGCGGGAGGGGTGTAAAGGAACTGGTGTGTAAAACGCTATGGATTCAGCATTTGATCCATCTGGCTAGAGATGAATTGGAGGATTTCACTCCCAGGCATTCAGATGAAAGGAACAAATAACGCCGATGACTTTCTGAATGGTTCAGTACTTTTGAGCTACATTGAGACTGCCCTGCAGACATCCAGGTCAAGCCAGAGTGGGGTTTTTTCCCCCTCCTTGTTTTAGGTTAGAATAGTAAGAAGGGAAGATGGTTTCCACCCATGAGTTTAAAAGGACAGTCAGGAATATTTCTCTGTCTAAGGGATCTATGATGCCTAGTAACTTGATATCTCAGTTGCTAGGGATTGTAGAACAACTACTATTTATTTATATTGTGGTAGCACCTAGGAGCCCCTGTCATGGAGCAGGACCCCATTGTGTTTGGTGCTGTACAAACACAGAAGAAAAAAATGGTCTCTGCCCTACACTACCTACAATCTATGTTCTTCTCTGTGGAAGAAACCCAGTGGTTGTCATAGGGGGTGACATTCACTCCTGAGCAGAGGCCGAGCAAAAGGCCTAAGCCCTCAACATAGGGGTCAGACCTCGCGTGAACTCCCTCCACAGGGATGAATTTCGTCTGTGGTAGATAGCCGCTGTTCCTGATATTCTCCTGGCCAAGGTTGTCACTACTTGTGGCAGGCCAAACTAAAACAAAGGCGGTGTCTTCACTACAGAGGCATAGCTGTGCCAGCATAACCCCATCGTGCAGATGTGCAGGAGTTCTTCTGTCAGGGCAGGAGCGTATCTCCCCATCACAGTCAGGACCTTGGCTTTTCATCTCAAATGATAGCTGGCACCTCCAACAGCACACTGCTGGGGTAGTGCCTCTGTACTGACTCACCAGGAAAAGTGTGACTTGTTCATCAGTTCTAAATGACACTCCCCATAATTCAGCTCTCAGTGTCCCCCAAAAGCAACTAACTGAGGCAGAAAAGATGAGTTCTGTATAATTCTGCAATACCTGGCCTAAGTTATTAAATACTTACTTTTTTGTTACCTACAGTGACTGCACAATAATTAAGAAAACTAAGCTGGAATCTCACAAAGCAATTAATTTGACTATTAAAATATGCAGCCATATATATAGTAGGATATGAAATATGCACAGCCAAAATTGGAGCCATTTTCTGGTTCATTAAATATGAGAAGAATTTGCACATTTTAGCCTATTATCTATCCACAGATGTGTATACAAAGGGAATATTTCACACCTTTCATGGCTATTGTAAAAAAAAAAATTAAAAAGCCACAGACTTCAGTCATTCTCAGATTTATAATGCGCAGTGGGTCTGGTGCAAGAGAACTGCACAGTGGGGCTGAGTAAAGTGTATGCACATGCTACAGACAGAGAACTGTTTACTGGGGCATTTGTGTCAGGTACTCGTTTCAGGATCTATCATTATGGGAGAGGAAGGATGGTTGTGTGGTTAAAGCTATCCTGGGAAGCAGTGACTCTGAAAAAGATGTAGGGGTTCTGGTGGCTAATCAGCTGAACATGAGCTCCCAGTGTGAGGCTGTGGCCAAAAGAACTAATGCAATCCTGGGATGCATAAACAGAGGAAACTTGAGTGGGAGTATAGAGATTATCGTACCTCTGTATTTGGCACTGGTGTGACCACTGCTGGAATCCTGTGTCCAGTTCTGGTGCCCAGGGTTCAAAAAGGACGTTGATAAATTGGAGAGGGTTCAGAGAAGAGCTACGAGAATGATTAAAGGATTGGAAAACATGCCTTATGGGGAGAGATTCAAAAGGCTCCAACTATGTGGCTTTACTAACATAAGGTTAAGGGGTGACTTGATTACAGTGTATAAGTACCTACTTATGGGGAACAAATATTTAATACTCTTCAATCTAGCAGAGAAAGGTAAAACACAATCCGATGGCTGGAAGTTGAAGCTAGACCAATTCAGACTGGAAATAAGGTGTCAACTTTGGAAAGTGAGAATAATTAACCATTGGAACAATTTACCAAGGGTTGTGGTGGATTCTCCATCACTGGCTATTTTAAAATCAGGATTGGAAGCTTTTCTAAAATATGTGCTCAGGGAATTATTTTAGGGCCGTTCTCTGGCCTGTTATACAGGAAATCAGACTAGACTTGTGTCTGCCGATAGTGGGGTGGGCAGAGTGAGGCCAGCCAGATTCAGCAGTGTTTCTGAGCATGCTCAGTCCATATTCTAAATAAAGGACACTAAAGCAAGGGATGAAAAGAGATGTTTGCAAATTTCAAAAAAAAAAAAATAAAAAAAAAATTAGGACCTACCTCTTCAAAGGTTTTACTGTTGGTTTTAGTTGCCTGACTTGAGATGCCTTGAAAGGGCTGAAAATCACGAAAAAGCTGCCCCAAATCATATGTTGTTACTTTAGTTCTGGGTAGACTGGCTCCATAGGTAACACGATGGGGAAAATTATGGAGAACGAGTCTTTCCTTAACTTCTGTGGGCTGTAGATCAGGCCCTAAAGTGCACATGGGAGACTGGATGATCCAGATGCTTGTTACCAGGATAGGGAACCTGACACTTCTGACCCTGCAGAATCGTCTGAGGTTAGGTAATGCCTGAAAGTTGCTTTTACTTACTGGCGTCTGTATGTTTGGCCTATTGGGAAACAGGTCCATGTAAATATATGTTCATGGCAAAGAAAACCACTACCAGGACTAGCTCTAATTATCCCCTTCTTGTTAGCAGCCCCCCTAGAGAGGCCAAGGACTGAATGGAGCTGAGAAACTGAGTTACCCTCTCCTCCTGAGAGGTCAGGAGGGAGGCATGTTCACAGGGGAAGCTTACCCTGCTGCCTCTCATGTTTACCTGTTCTGAAGATACACAGGGGAGGTCAGTCTTCAGGGCTGTCAACGTGGCCCCTTTCACCAGTGGCCAAATTCACACGAAAGGTTTCAAAAGCAGCCTGGACTGGCAGGGTTGGATTCCATTTTACTCAGGACGTTTGATGGCCACCATTTAGATACCCGAAGGGATGAGAATAACCTCCCATAGCATTTACATTCCTTTAGGGGGATAAGGAGGCGGCTGTATCAAAGCGTAACAGGAAAACATTACGAAAAAGCTGTAAAATCTCCTAAGTAGCTGGATGTGGAGTCAGACTCAAGAACATGGGCTAATCGTAAGAGTGTAGGGCTAGGCATCAGGAGTCCTGGGTTCTGCTCCCAGCACTTCCTGTGACTTCCTGTGTGACCTTGGGCAAGTCACTTAACTTCTCTGTGCCTGAACTGTTCTGTAAAATAGAGAGAATGCCTACCTTCCAGGAGGGTTTGGAGGCATACTAGCTTGTAAAGGACTTTGAGATCCTTACTCAGAAGATGCCATGTACATTGCAAAGGGTTATTTCCCTTAGCGTTTGGCAACAGAGGGCCGCAATGGAAGTTACAGTGCTCACCGGCCATGCTGAACAATGTTCTGGGGTGTCAGAAAGTGGGTTGATGCTGCTAGGGAAAAATCCCACATGCCAGCACAAACTGGGAGAGTTCCACTGGGGCAGGGGAAGGGGGCACAAAGTGAAGGAACCCTCCTCTCATACACAGCACCCTGGCCATCTCTGCGGCCTCTGGGCTACAGTGGCCGCAGCAGCTTCTGGAACCCTGCTGACTCTTCAGCTTCACTAACCCCATCTTCAGCTTCCCCCTGCCTGCCCCCAACCCCACACACAGAGAATAACTTGCAGATCCCTTGCATGGGGTTCCAGCCATCCACTCCCCTATGCTGGCCCTGAAGTATGGACCCTGCACAACCACTGGGAAGGGAAGTAGGATTTACCCATACATGCTTGTGGGAGGCTAAGGGAAGGGAACTAGCATCAACACCTGAAGCAGTTTAACGTGACACATTTCATTGCGCCGGGATATAAATGCCAGAGGGGACAGTTTCCAGTTGGCTGCACTCCTACTGTACATACAGAACCTCCAAGGCCATGTTGCTGCCTGACAGCAAACCGATGCTACTGTAAACACTAGAACAAAGGACAAGAACAAAAAAGAAGGGGAAGGAACAAGGAAAAGGGAGCAATGGAAATCCGATAAGCAGTGAAGGCTAAAACAATGTTGGGAAAACCTGAATTTGCTCAGCACCTATTCAGACCTCTGCCAAAGCTAGCGACTAACATATTCCCAAGGCCATTAAGGAAGCCGTGTGGTCTAGGGGATTTAGGCGTAAGAGCAGGCGCTAGGACTCCTCAGTTCTAATACCAGCTTTGCTGCTGGTGTGCTCTGTAGTCTCACTATCCTTAGTGAAATTCACTCCTGTGCAAAAGGTCTTCACGCCATTTAGTCCCTCAACAGAGGGTCATCCAAATCACCAGATACTGAATAATTTGGTTATTGTCAATGTATTAATGGTCAGACCCGAATGTGCCCTAGATTGTTAGAAGTTGAATGTTGAGCGGTATGCTGTTGGAAAGCCATAGATTGGCAGTACGAGCTCTGAGTTAGAGCTATGGGCACACTGTGTAAATGGTTTCCATACAGCTTACGTAAGTGGGAACCTTGGCTAGTGGTTGAGAGTGGGGATCTGGGAGCCAAGATTCTCTCAGCTCTACCACTTACTCAGACTTTGGTCTTGCACCTGTCACTTAAACGACTGCTAAAGCTGAGTCTGGATCCAGAGCCAAAGCATTGGGTCGTGTTGCTCCATGCTTTTGTTTGACCCATGTATATAGTCGGAGATGCCAGTTGTGTGGGAATTCCCACACAAGTAAAGGGGTATTCAGACTATGCCCATCTCTGTCTCTTAGTATCATTGATTGAGAGCCAACTGTAGGCTCTGCATCATCCAGATATAGAGGAAGATACATTTCCTGCCCCAAGAAATTAAATCAGAGTCAGGCAATAGAGGTCAGATACATACCATGTCATCTGAAGGACCAAATTTAGGCCTTGACAGGGTTTTTTATTTTTTATATCTTTTGTTATTGAAGAGGCCATGAGGAAGAACGTTAAGGAATCATTTGAATGGGGACATGCACGTTGTTTGGTGCATAAAACTTTGTCTGAGTTTACCCGTCTGCAAAGAATCAGTAAAATAATATTCCATCAGCTAACCCAAAATGGCAGTTGTGAGGCTTAATTAAAATCTGCATGTGCTTTGAGATCCTTAGTTTATAGGCTCTGTGTACAGTGAGTTATATAGGCAAACAAATGTACAATTTCTGGTATATTTGCTAGGATTTTACTTATTTGCAAGGCTCAAGTCAGTTAATACAACCCTAAAACATAACTTGTTTATACAGAATATACACATTCTTCTGTCGGGGGAGAATTCCACTAGCTTTCATGATAATTTTAATATCTGTAATCTACGTAAGGCATAAAAATCTCAAATAAGTCAATAATGTAGCACAAACATATGCTATAAATTTAGATAGTCTATGTGTAACTTTTTCAAGATTTTTCGCCTGATCCTCAGGAAATGTGGCACTGATTCTAATGGAATGGAAAACCGGGGGAGGTAAATTTAAAACCGTGTACAAATAAAGGTAACCCCAGCAAACGGCAAGCAAATAGCAGTAGAATCACAACAAGCAGACAGTGCATGTTTTGTGTCCAACAATAGCAGCATGCGTGACTTGAAATGCTCTTTCCTTATAAACCAAAATGCGCACTGGTATGGCTTACTAACACTAATCTTCAAAGAGCCACCCAGTCCAGAAGTTCCTGGTTCAATACATGAATTCAATTCCACTCTAGCAAGATTCATTTGTACAAAGTGCCATTGTTACTGATGACCATGGATTGACTGTGTGTGTGTGAATCTTTTATATTTCCCCTTCCGTGTGTGTGTGTGTGTGAACTTTTTATATTTCCCCTTCTGTGTGTGTGTGTGTGAACCTTTTATATTTCCCCTTCTACTTGCATAAGGAGTGTCCAAAACCCCTCAGCAACATGCCTCTGATGTATAGTTTACATGTGACAATGCTGCATTTGAACTTGCACTGACTCGGCGTAGAGTGGATTGGGTTAAATGGAGTATTACAATGCCAAGAGCTCATCTGGAACTAATAATTTTTGAGGCCACCAAAAGTGAAGAAAAGGAGAGAGAAGGAAACGGGGAGAGGGGAAAGGTACCTAGTTTCAGTTTGGTTTTCTGTAAAATAAGGCTTATGCTGCCATCTACTGGACGTGTGCATTACTGTGCAGAGAACTAATTCTTCGTTTAATACTTCCATTTGGACTGGATCATACACAGAATTGATTATTCCCTCTCTAGCCTGTTCTGTTTTGAAAGTAGCCCACTCAGAGCTCTATATGCTCTACCCAGTCACCAGCTCTGTATAAGCATAGTTGAAGTCAGGCTTGCTCTTTTCTAACTCCATTGTTGAGCATCCAGTGAGTCTGCTGCAAAGGGAATCGACCCATATTTCCATCTTAGCTCAGTTTTGTATTGCTGCCATTTGCTTAGGATTCACCCCCAGGGAACGAGCTTTGCCTTAAATTTGTTGAAAATTTTAACAAAGCACTAGGCTATTGCCTGCAAATAGCAGCAGCACAAATCGCACAACACAACCAGAGCTGAAGACACCACATCTGTCTCGTCTCAGAATGAGGGACTGATCCCACTCGTTAGCCCCACCTGCTGGAGTTGGCTCAGACATTCCAGAGCTCATCTGCCAAACCAGACAATAAATGTGGTCTATTTATTTACAGTGACTGGAACCTAACAAGTCCTTGGCATATTCTCCAAGGTCAAGGCATTTCAGTCACTTTTCCAATTTCTTTTCATTTTCATCATCTTGGTTGCCTGATATTCTTCGTGCTTATTCTCCCAGAAGACCTGTGCTTGCAACACATAGCTCGCAGCCATTGCCTGTGCTCAGGGCAAGGTTACATAAGTGTATGGGGAAAGCAATGCTGTGTATTCAGCTAGATGAGTCAAACTATCCTGTCATCCTATCAGCTCAGTGGCTAGTTTGAAGAGGCCATTGTGCCTGACTATCTAGACAGATCAGCCATGAAAAACCGTTGCTGAGCTGGGAATTACTCAAACAAATGGGCCTCTACTAAAGAGAGGCTGATTTTGAGATTAAGGAACAGGAGTGGGACTCGGGCCTCCAGCATTCTTTTCCTACTTCTGCCAATGGCTCCGTTTGACCTTGAGAAAGCCATTTCGCCTTTTGCTGCCTCAGCTTCCCATCTCTGAAATACACTGTCTGCCTCTGAGTGTCATACAATCATAGAATATCAGGGTTGGAAGGGACCTCAGGAGGTCATCTAGTCCAACCCCCTGCTCAAAGCAGGACCAATCCCCAACTAAATCATCCCAGCCAGGGCTTTGTCAAGCCCGGCCTTAAAAACCTCATGAGGCTCATCTTCATCAATGATCATAAAGCACTTTGAGATCTTTGGCTGGAAGGTGCTGCCTCTGACGTTAGCCCAGGTACATTTTGTAACAGTAACCAGCTGTCCTGCCCAGACCTGCTTCCCTCTAGGTGTGAGCTACCAGCCCTCCTTCCTTGCTCCCCTCTGGCTCTGTGCTCCAGCTTCTTTCCTTGTGACTGATGTGCGCTCATCTTGCCTGTGGTGTCTCGGCCTCCTACCACCACCTAGTGGCCTCTTTTCAGCGTGACTCTGGTACAGTGGCTCCCACCGCAAGCGCAAGCAGTACAATCCTCTCTTTTTAGCACCACATGTTCAGTCCTTGGCACCTCGGTGTGAGTGCAAATCAGTGGAGCCTCAGCTGGACTCGACACTGGACATTTTGGGGATGTGGGCTTGAGTTTATGGGAAAGAAATAAACCTCATATCCTGGAAGAGCCTGCGTTGTTTTTCTGGTGTCTCACGTTTGCCAGGTTGCGAGGCGTATACCCAGAGTCAGGGTTTTGATTTTTAGAACCAGTCTTTCTTCTCGCAGTCTTTTCTTCCCACTGACAGTGACAACTGGGACAGTGAGAATTTGTGTTCTCTTAATCTTAAAACCAAGCTCTAGTCCTGCTTTTTTCTGCATGTTTCCCGCCAAGAGGGTTTAACACAAACACTGGTGCCAGGGCAAAAGAAGCTTGGGTCACAGAGGGAAGGAACACATGAACCAGTTCTTCAGCTGTTCTCCTGATGGCAGAGTTCAACTGTTTCTTGAAATGCTTCATGTGTGTCAGGAAATACTTTTGCAATTCTGGCTTTGCTCTGCTCACAGCTATCATATTCAGTTTGCTGTGCTGGGCTCTGGATGGGCATAATGGGATTATTATTTATTTTTATTCTGCTGGGAGTCCCGGCTGTGGGCCAAGACCCTATTGTGCTTGGTGCTGTATAAACGAAGGACAAAAGGCAGTCCCTGCTCCAAAGAGCTTACAATGTAACTGTAAGACGAGCCAAAGGTGGAGACAGGCAGATGGGAGCATAAGGAAAAAATAAGACATTCTGTATCTCAGTATCCTCATCTGTGAAATGGGAGTAACGAGACTGACTTGTAGATCTTCTGATGAAAAGAGCTGGGTAATACATATATTATCATAATAAAAATACAATGTAAATACAGTCTGGAAATTAAACAGACGTGCAGGCCTCCAGCTATGAGATTTTCTGCCCTTATGTGTGTATTGTTTCACCTTCTCATGTCCTCCTGCTGTAGAAGCTCACCTTCTCCATTTTTTCAGATATTAGGGTACAGTGGCCTTGTGGGGGGTGGGGGAAGGAGAAAGCCAGTGGTTTAAGCTCCATGGGGTAGGAACAAATCATCTCTGTTTGTACTGCACTTGGAACAATGGGATACATGCATCACACAAACATGCACATATTACTGTATCACAGCTCATTATGGGTGAGATTCAGTGCTGTGCACCATATTTTAAGCCCCAAAGCAGCGTTGTCAACCCCAAGAGTTCAAAAACCGTAAGTCAGGTTCCCCCCAAATCTTGAGATTGCCTTGAAAATCATGAGTTTTTGAGAAATTAATGAATGTTTTATTCTTTAGAGGTCATATTTACAAGCTTATCTCTAACCACAAGGGCGAGAAGCTTATTTTTTAAAGGAAAGCTGAGAATCTTATATAGTCACAGGACTCCAGGAATTGAGACTTTAAGGAAAACAAATACCATAAGCCTTGTGATTAAAACCATGAGTATAGGCATCACTTCAGTGAGAACAGCTGGCATGCCACAGTGGGTCAATCTCAGACTGTCACTGACAACTCTATTTACAAAATACATCCTTTAAATTAAAAAAAAAAGCAGTGTTCAGAAATAGCATTGTACAATAAAAATGTGTCCTCCAAAAAATAACTCAAGACAACACATGTAGAATAGATTTTTTTAACATCCGTTTTCTTGACTCAGTTAAGTTTTATTTATTCCGTGAAAAAAGTTTGACATTGAAAGACAAAAAAAACCTTTCAAAATTGTGCAATGAGATACTAAAATCTGCCACAGAAATCATTTGATTGAAAAACCATAGAAAAGCAATTGAAATGATAAATGTCTAAACGTCACTTTAAGAGCTTACAGAGGTAAAGTTAATGCTGATGAGAATGGTTGAGACTGGTTGCCTATACTGGATGCTGAAAGTTTAGAATGATCACTGTTTGTATATATATAAAAAACCCTTGAAGTTGGTACTATATGAAGAAGTTTTCTGGATCCAAGGTTACTAATTCAATTACGACAGTCACATTCTGAAGTCCATTTGAAAGAGATGTGGAATTTGTATAGGAAAATACTGTTCTTGTCTTTCTTGAATACAGTTTCTAAAGTTGTACTGACAAATCAGCTAAATCTTTCATTAGATCTTTTGAGGTCCCTTTAAACAGATAAAAACATGCTGATTCTCTGGGGCACAAGGCTGTACTGTTTTTGGAAGAGAATGTTTTGCATCCTAGAGACTGATGCGCCTTTGTCCACAGAGTGTGATCAGTGGTAGAGCAAGCTACGCCTGCCTCACCAATGTTACTTCACACCAGCCCTGGAGAGACCATCTCTAGGTCTGAGAAGAAAGTTCAGTCTCTATGACTCCTGGCCATATAGTTTTGGATTATCTGAGTCTGAAAACAACTTTACCAATTAGTGCTGTGTTGTAGATAGGTTTTAATGTTGTGGCTGCTTGTCTACTGAGAAATGGACAGAGATCTTCCAACTCATTTACCAAATACTGATTTGTGCTGGATTCAGTCTAGTGACCTGGAAGTGAAAATTCCATTAACTGGTAGTACCATTCTGCTAGAAAGCCAAGAAGAGTAAATATGGGTTTTGGTAGTCAGGATTTTCATGATCCTACATATATAATAGTTTTGATCTCTGACTGCTAATCATGTATGAGTTCTACATGCAGAATGTATACTGCAGTTAGTGGAGGTGCTACGTATGAAATCAGTGTAGCATTTTCAGTAGAAAGCTAAGTGCAGATCACCATTTTATGGATGAGGCTTTTGCTATACAACGAACAGAAGTAATTTGTTCACGGTGAAGGGAAAAACTGGACCTGGTTTCATTTTCCTGAAGGGCCCTCAGATTTCAAGTTTAGGAAATGGTATCTCCATGTATATTCACCATACAAGATCAAAAACCAAAGGGCCAACACAGTTAAAAGTTGTTGTCTTAAGTCAAATGGACTTCAGAATGCAGACTTGCTTCTAATGTGTGTCGTAAACAATAAAACAAACTCAAATGTTCAATCAGGGTTAAATAACTGAAAGAGTCACCATAACCAGGGTACAACTAACAGCCTTTTAGCTGAAGTATTCAATAGTTTTGTTCTGTTACAGTAAGGAAAAACCCAGTCACCTCCCAACATTTAGGGTAACAATTCGCTTCACATTTAATAAAGCTACTGAAACAAAACAAGAACAAAATCTGGATCTGGATCATGTGTACCGTATTTACCCCCCGCCCATATCTGTGAACAAGATTCTGTGCTTCAAAAGTTCATAAAAAATATACAATTTATCCATAACTGCATCAATCTTGCTCATGCTCCCCGGAGCTTATAATTTTCTATTTATATAAAATACACTAGCCCTGTAAGGTTGCTTTGCCAACAGCACAGTGGTTATTTTTGCTGTAAGGGAAAGTTTTGAGGGTTGAGGATGTCTCTCCATTTCAGCACTATTCACACAAGGTGAAATTCACCCCCAGGAGAACTCGCACAAGGTCTATGACCTGCTTAAGTGCCATTTAAACCCTTCAGCGAGCAAAAGCAATGCTCAGGCAAATGTGCAGACCCAATGCACTGAGCTTTATTCCACCCACATTGCATTAACTGAGGCACTGTTAACCGGAGTATTTTTCATTTGCAACCAAGTGTTTCAAACTGGAAACAGTCTATGTTTTGTACAGCTGAGAAGTGAATGCAGTGACACTGGTCTGAGTGACCATCAATGATCAGTCACCCAAGCTGAAGTAGGTCTTTAACTTCAAAAGTTTGAAAACATCATACTGAGGAATTGTAATAGCATAGTTAAGTGGCCATGAGGTTAGTTATTGGAGTTGGTCCTTAGTGTGTGTTTCCCTATACAGGAACAAAAGGCAATAGGCCAAATTCTGCTTGCCTTACTCAGGTGAGTAGTTCCACTGAAGTCAATGGGACTGCTTAGGTGAATAAAGCATACAGGATTTGACCAATATCAGTGTTCTACAGACACACACCCCTTTTGAGATACTCTTATGCTAATTTTTGTAGCGATTGTGCAGAAATATCTGTTTAATAAGAAATAATAACCACATCCCTAGGTTCTTTTTCTTTCTTTTGGCCATTTCCCCACTTTTCAAGTATTTGAATCTTTCAGTAAATCTAGGAATTTGTCACTCAGGGTCAGATTTTTGATTTGGGTACGCTATTGTAAATCAGGAGTGATTTCATTTACATCGAAGTTTGCTGCTTAAAATTTGTATCTCAGAATAGCATCTGGCCCTCAAACCAAGTTAAAAAAAAAACAAGTCACAACTCTACAAGCTTAAAATAAAGAAGCAGTGTCCACAAAAACCCATTCAATTCTGGTCCCCCGGAAAAGAAAAAAGAACCAATTTGTCACTTGGGAATGACACTGTCAGTAGCTGAAAATATATTTAGTATTTCTTTAGTGTATTGAACTATACAGAACTTCTACAGTTTATACATTTTCTTATTTGAAATTAAATGAATCACTTGTTTATCTAAACATAGTTGACCCTTCTTTTTCTCACTCTATCCATAGGAAGACTGTAATTATGTTTTCAAGTTACACAACAAAGATACTTTTGGTTAAAATAAAATATTTATATCATGACAAGATGGCACATTGTATTTTAGTGGTGTAGAGCTGATAGACTTTGCATATACAAAGTATGTATAGATGTGATCCGTGAACACTTACTTACATCATTTGCTCTCCGGCTGGCAAGTAGTTTTGACTCTGTGGTGGGATTCAAACTCTACTGTCACAAAAAAGCTAGACAATGGTACCAGACGTTTTTAACAGCTAACGTTTAGCTTTGTAGCCAATGGTGTGTCTACAGTAAGTGCATAACAGATAGTGATCTGTATATATGTTTTACTTCTGAAGTTGAAGCTAAAACCACAGCTACTTCAAAACGCAATGAAGGAATATAGTATCCTTTTGTAACCTCAAATGAATTCAGATTTTCTAGCTTCGTAAGACTGAGGAAAACCTGCAATCAAAGCTCTTTCTCTAGTTTTAGGTAGCGTGTCCCCATCCCAGCTGCCCATCAATATATTAGCATCTTAAAGAAGTGCAATAGAGGAAACACGTTTGTCTAATTGCATGTGACAGCATGTACTGAAATGTGTTTTTAAAGACAGTCAGTGGCAACATTTTCCTGTTAGTTTCCAATTTTTGTCAATAATATATTTAACTAAAGGATCAGGCTACAAATGAAGGGCAAAATCCACTACTGTACATAACTCTAAAGCATTTAGGACAATGCTGGTGATGCACAGAACTACATAGACTGTAGTTTTATGAGGCAGAAAGTAAGGGCCAAAACTGAAAACTTTGGGGCTTAGGGTTAGTCATCTAAATCCATGTTAAGGGCCAGATCACTAAGTTGTGTAAATTTACCCAAGTGCATAAATAAGTATTTGCACAGTCTGGACCTTAATCCCCTAAATTAGTCACTGACTCAGCAATGTACTTAAGTATGTGCATAACTCTGTGTACATGATGTACATGAGTAGTGACTTCCATAAGGAATATTTACATGAATATTGGTAGGCACATACCTCAGTACTTTGACAGAATCAGGATCAAAAAGTGGCCTGATTGACTCTGTCCCTGAAGCCAGTGGGAGCTGTGGGTCCCCTTTCTGAAAATCAGGCCACTTACATTTTTAGGTCTTTAAGCAGACCTCACTTTAGTCCCCCAGGTCTGATTCAGGAAAGCACTGAAGCACACACATAAATCCCAATGAAATCAATAGGATTTCAGTACATGCTTAAAGATAAGGAAGTGCTGAAGTAGGGATTGGTCCTGCTTTGAGCAGGGGGTTGGACTAGATGATCTCCTGAGGTCCCTTCCAACCCTGATATTCTATGATTCTATGAAGTGCTTTGCTGAATTGGGCCCCAATGTTTTAAAATGTTGACCGAGTTTTTTAATAATGGAGGGGGGGAATTAAAATTAATGATTTTTTTATTATTATTGCAGTAACAATGATTGTGATACCAAAAATCTACTGCTGGTCAAGATAAAGTGGCACGCGTTCTATCTACACAATGTGTACAATATCTGATGACTCTGAAAATCTGATCTAAAGCATATTTCCCAATAAATTAACACAACAAAAATACTTTCATATAAAACAAAGTCCAAAGGATTTTTTTTAAAGTAAATGTAAAACCTTCAGGGACTATATTACTTGTCTCTCCCCCCCATATATATATAATCTCCTGAATTTTTTAAAATAAATTTCTTATTGTCTTAGAAAAATAAAAAGAGTAGCCAATTTAGTCAACAGAAAACATCTCACAGACTTAAAAGCATGCCCAGCAAGCATAGCCTTGTAAGACTAAATTAATGTTAAAACAAAGCAATTCGTTTCTAAATCAACTTGGTCTGCAGTTCACAGTTGATTACTACAAAGTGTATTTTTTTTATTATTTTTTGGCCCATATAAAAATAATGTATTGCAACTCAAAGTGCATTTTTAAAATAAACAATCAACTATTTTTATCAAATGAAATATTTACACCATTTGGTTTACAGTCAGAAATGCGCTTCATGCGATGACCATGGGAACATCATCTGAGAATCCCGTTATCATAGGGGCTTCGTCGTCGTCGTCGTCTCCTGGAAAGTAAACGCCAACGCTCTGTCACATAGCTACAGTAGTTTCATGCATCCTAAGACTAGAAGGGATCATTACATCATCTCGTCTGACCTCCTGCATAACCCAGGAAAAATGCAGCAGGGCAGGCTAAGCAAGCGCTCGACTATTTGAGCCAATTTTCCCTCCCTAACTGAAGTAGCAGAGGACAATTTGCCTCATGTTGTAGATTTCGATTCAAACACAGTTTTGCATTATTGGGAGATCTTGGAGTAACAATAATAAAAAGTATCTTATGTTTATGTAGGGCTTGATCCACCACATGGGATCAAACCCTACCAATAGACCTCAACTAGAACAAGAAAAAATCCACAGAGCCTCATCCCAAAGTGGCCCCAGAACCCAGAATAGAAGTTAGGTGCCCGTTCTGCTCCCATTTAAGTTGATGGAAGTTCTACAGGAGTTGGATACAGCCTGATACACACACAAGAATTTATTTGCTGTTGAAAATACAGCCGTTTCTGGGATGGAGGTGGAACTGGGACAATTTTGGCAGAGGACACTAGAGTAAACTCAGATTCTTACGATGAGTGATCTATAGTATCCTCTCACTACCGACATGAGACTAGATTCTCTGCTGGCTTCAGTGGAATTATGCTAGCAGAGAGTTTGTTCCAGAGGTCCTAAACCTTTGAAGTGCACAGGAATCTTGTCTCCAATGTGCATAGGGCAGAAACCCCAACACAGTAAGCTGCATGGAATTCTCAATTTATCTGACTTGGAAGAATGAAGTGGCTGAGTTGGGAGTTGAACCTGTGCTCCCATGTATCAAAAATGCCAAGAGATGGTAGATAAGAAGGGGGAAAAAGAATGAATCTGTCCACGCTCTGTACATCCTTCTTGGTCAGAGCTATGCATATGATGTGCCATGTTTGTGCATGGCTAAGAGGGCACAGTCAGTGGGGTTGCTCACATGCTGTACTGATTACATTCTTGTAGATGTCTGTGAGGGAGGCTGAGCCTAGAGCCAAAGGCAGATGGGACAGGAGCTGCAAATAATGCTGCTACAGCCACATGAAATTGTGCATTGCTTGGAGCTTGCTCCCAGAAACTGAAATGTGATCAGGAACTACAGTCATTTCAACAGCTTATCCACTATCTAGGTCAATTCATCAGGAGAGCTTCAGTGGATACAGATCCACAAACCTCTTATAAAATTTCAGGACATGGACTAGCGCTACTTACCTAAATCATCACCGGAAGAGAATATGGCTGACCCAAGGCGGGAGCTGTAGTGGCTATTTGCAAAGGCAGTGAAGCTGTTCTGTAGTCTTCTGTGTCTCATGTATAATACAACAAACCCTATCCCCACGGTCAAAAGCAATAGGAATAATATCGGGACCACGATGGCAGCTACATCTGTGGATTTACCAGTTTTAGACGCAGAGGCATCTTCACCTATGAAAGGGGGGAAAAACTGCCATTTGCAACTGCAGCTTTACAGAGTTCAGGTAACTGCTATGTATTCAGTTTCCTGAAGATCTGCCAGTGGAATAATGAATCTGCATGGTGTAAAATCACAATAACATTTAAATCCTGCTAACTGTGGTGATCTCCCTCTAGATGCCCTCTAGCAGAACACAAATATAGATTTTATTAACAATATTGTATTTCATTAAGTCCTTGGCCTGAAGAGCACACAGTAAAAAAAACAAAACAGCTTTTGTTCTCATATTTAAAAGTTAGTCTTTGATCATGTCTGGGTGAAGGCAGAAACACAATGAATGAAAACGTACCAGTTCCTAGTTCATCGTACAGAAGAGTAGCAGGCTCCCCACACATCTGTCCGCTATAAAGACATCTGGCCTGAACTGTGAATGAATAGTTGTGGCCTATCTTCAGGTTGGAAATTTTGAAGACGTTCTCTGTGGTGTTCCCAAGATAGGCTGTGATATTCATCGTGCTGTCAAACATGTGTATCTCGTAACCCTGATATACGGGGGGGTAGGGGGTGAGGGGGGACACAGAGAATAAAACCCAGATCACTCAGTTCTTCAACTAAATGAGCACTCCCGTTCAGGGCTTGCTACTTCTGACACCGTTTTAAACTTCTTTTTGCTAGTGAATTTAGCCCTGTTGATACCCCATTGACAGCAATAGTGCAAGCTTCCTTCAGGAAACCCTGTCAATAAGCTTCACCCCTGACCTGGAGAGACTAGTCTAGAACTGAGAGATTTCAGCCTCCATGGATTACTCAATGCTTAGCATCTCCCTGAAATTGCCGAAGAGGGAATGACACTTCTGTGACATGGACCCCCATCCACTAGGAACTAGACTGAGAGCACCAGTAATTCATTTCCCATAGATCTTCTATCAGTCTTTAGATACTAACACTTTTCAGGCACTACTTCTGTGGTGACCTACATGTGAAAGGCTCTGTGTCCTACTCCCATTCCCTTAGACGATTTGATTGCCCCATGTAGTAGAGATTTTCAGGAGGAGAGCGATGTCTTCAAAAGCCAATGGAATGGGTCTCGTATCATTAATGAATAAACAAAGCTACCTGCATGCAGGAGGAATATCAGGAAAACTTTGTGGAATAGGGTGTACTGCCCTTCTAATGACTTTATGAAGACATCCCTCCTAGGCCCGTGCTACTCCATTCCAGGTTTTCCTTGAACAATACCTGTAGGATGGGGATCTGGGTCAGTGAGGGGGAAGAACTGGCAAGGAGCCATCTGGAGTTCATTAAAAACACCAGAATGCTGACCCTAGCTCTGAGTCCTGAGGGTGGTGTTCCATGAGCAGGGAGGGTGGGTTGGAACTTGCCTCTCCCTTCAGTCTATCCTGGTTCCTGGTGGATCTAGGTGTCTCACCTCCAACAACAGGAAAGCAAGGCAGGTTGGGTAATGAAGTCTACTGGAACAGCTGTATTGCAGTGCTAGTGTGGGGCAAGGCATGCTGGGAAATAAGGGAGCTACTTCTCTATCTATCCACACACACACAGAGGCATGTATATGCATTTACAGACACGCACGTCAGTGTATTGTGTTCTCAAGCCATTCTGTAAAACGTCACCCATTTCACCTCTAACCAAACCAGCATCTTATTTAAAAATAAATAAATAAATAAAAACCAAAGCAACCCCTGGGACTTACCCGGCTTTCATTAAAATTACTTTCTTTCAAGGCTAAACTCTTCCAAAAAAGCAGAACGTGATCATTTTCTGTGATAATTTTTAAGGCATCTGGTGCAGAGAGTGAAACTGCAAATGGGGAAAATGAGCAAACACGTTCCTTATCAATAATGTCTCTGTTT
Source organism: Dermochelys coriacea (assembly GCF_009764565.3). Classification (NCBI taxonomy): domain Eukaryota; kingdom Metazoa; phylum Chordata; order Testudines; family Dermochelyidae; genus Dermochelys; species Dermochelys coriacea. Next base: position 11,019,191 of record NC_050089.1, read on the forward strand.
TTAGAAACTGCACTAAACAAACTCACTACTGAGCATTTATATCTATCTATCTTCTATTCAGCACGGCATTCTGTGTACACTGACTTGATACACATAGGACTTGCACCATTGAAATCAATGAGAGTTTTGCAACTGGTATGAATAGGAGGGGCAGAGGCTTACTAGGTATTCTGTTTCCTCACTATGACAAAAAGGACATTTTTAATTCCTCCATTTAAGCAGGTGAAAAATTCCCTGCCTGCCACTTCACTGACTGCCCTCTATTAAAGGGCTGGGTTTTTTTATTGCTTTCCCTGGAAGTTGCAGGTGCTCAGTATCTCTCAGGATCAAGCCTCAAGTATGGAAGATGGACTGGATGACATAGGAAACAGAAGTCTCATACCAGATCAGATCAGTGGTCCATCTAGCCCTGGATCCTGCCTCAAACTATGGGCAGTATTGGGTGTTTTGGTGAAAGGTGCTAGGTTCCTCTAGTGGACAACCATGCAATAACCTGCCACACTATCCAATGTTAATACTCTTTCCTTACCTGTGGTAATTTTCATGCTTGATTCTTTGCTCATGTTTCCGAGCTGAACAATTATATGGTATTTTCCTCCTGGCTCCAGCTTTTTAATGGTGTATTCCACTGTGCTGTTACGGGTTTTCACCTTGTAGATTTTATCTGTTTTTTTAATTAAATCTTTTACTGCGACAGCATACAGCTGCAGGGAGGAAAGTGACACACAGTGAATGACGGAAGCTCCTACTTCCCATCCAGAGGCTGGTGATATAAAATGCCACTTAGCACACGAGATTTGGGGAAAGAACCAAATTTAACAAAGTCTTTTATGTGTTGGAAAGCTATAAAGCCAAATGGGATTTCAAACTTCTTATAGTACATTATTAGCAGCAGATAGACCAACACCCCAGAAAGCGATTTACTGACTCACTAAATCTAGCAGCTGAGGAATAAGATAATTTTTCTTTTTTTCAAATCTGCGCTTTGTGTTGTAGTTCAATGTAAAATAAAATCTTTTCCCATGTTTACATTCAATTTAAGATACCAGTTTTACAAGGATGATTTATAACTCTTGTATTATTATATATACAATAGTAATAACCCAGCTCTTTCATACCACTTTTCATTAGCAGATCAGCATTATTTCAAAGAGCTTTACAAAGGAGGTTGGCGGCATATACCCATTTTACAGATAGGGAAACTGAGGCACAGGGAGGTGACATCACTGACCCAGCCCGCCAATGGCCTAGGGCCTAATTCTGATCTGAATGCCCCTTTGCAAATGCATTGACTTCAGTGGAGTTAGTCCTGAGTTACCCCAAAGCATGTGAGATCAGAATCAGGACCATTAAGATGCTGAACGCTCTCCGTTAGTAGGGCTCTGATCTTGCAGTTAGAGTAAGTGTCTCCCAAATGAATTCGAAAGCATCTTTACAGAGTTGAATATCCTTTTCCAACAGCATAAGTCATGTGCGCAAAGGTATTACCATATCCTGGTCAGGCGAATCGTAGGGCGACTCCCACTTGATGACAGCAAATGTCTTTCTGGTGAGCACAGAATGCAGATGACGAGGGGGAAGCCTGTTGTCCGGTATCATCTTCACCACGATGTAGTCGGAAGGTGGTCCTTGGTACGGAGACATCACACGGACCTTAAAATGACAGCATGCTGGTTAATATCATGTCTTAAGATTTCAGTAGCAAACGTTAGTCCAAGCTGTGTGTGTGTGAAAAGTAAACAGAAAAGCAACCTACCAGAAACAGGTACTGCTCGTCCCTGTTCACGATCACAGTGATGTTGTGTAAAGCAGTGGTGGTGTTATGAGGGTTTCTATATAGTTCTAGGAACGATGTGGCATAGAAAACACCATAGACCTGTAGAGAAGAACAAAGAAGAGACTATTCAGCAGCTGTGCTCTGCAGCTGTATGGATACAACCTACCAAATGACCCAGACTGTGTGATGAAATCTAAGGACATGTATTACTGTCCAGGACAAAAGAGGTGCTGGAAATTTAGCATGTGGCACAGCCTCCCTCTCTTTGAATCTATAATGACCCAATGTCACAGCGTGGTGTTTTATTTTGGAGTGGAGGTGTTCCTGTCCTTTTGAGGAGACAAAACACTTTGGTCCAGACCAACTAGGGTCATGAAAGGTCCCATGAAACCTCTGATAGATTGAGGGAGTTAAATGTGTATATTTCAGTTGTCCATGTTACAGCATAGACATCCACAGTCTAACTAAATTCCCTAGCTGGATGCTGCCTTCTTCACTCCCTGTCTTAACTGCTGTGCGCTGCTCTGCCTCTGGTATCTACCAAGGATGGCCATATAGCCTTACAAAGACCTCATCCACTTTAGTTAATTATATTCGAGATTGCATATGGTGGTACGGTGAACCTAATCACAGCCCGCAGAGCAGTGATACTCAGACCTCAGTGATTCCCGAGCCAAATTAGTAATCAACATTACCCATAAGAGCCACTGTCGCATGAATTTGCTGTTTCATTTACTGTACTACTAGACATTCATATTTAAATAGTGCGAAAGGGGAAATATTTAGCTTAGCTATTTATATATACATAAAAATAAAAACTAAATATATATATTATTCTCACAGCAAAATGACTGACCAAGGATTCTTATTTTATCAACTACAATTGGTTAATGACATAAAAAAAGCATTCTGATTGGTTAACAACTTAGATTGATTAATAATTAAATCACACCGTGTTTTAATATCATGCGCTGCAAAGAACCACAGGAGACACATTAAAGAGCCACTCGTAGCTCACAAGCCTCAGTCTGAGCATCGCTGATTAAGAGGCCAGGGGCCTGTTGTGTTAGGTGATGGGCAAATACCTGAAACAAAGACAGTCCTTGCCCCAAAGAGCTTACAATCTAAGAGGATACTTGATGTGATTTGCATCATTTTTCAGACAAGTGTTTTGCAGAGTCCATGATGCAAATCACTATAAATGGTGCAAAGTTCACCACGCTTTTCCTAGGGGATGGGACTGGATGTCCACACAAGCCTATCAAACAATTCTGTTCAAATGGCTTATGTCCTGAGGTTCCAAGGCTAAACCGAAGACAAGTCATGACTGGTAAGAAAAGAATGGAGCCTTACGACATTCCTCGGTCCGGTCCAGTTACACTCCACAGCAGTCTGATTGATGGCTTTGGCTTTGAGGCTTGGCGACACGGGTCTCGTACCGCTGGTCACAACATGTGCAAAAGACAAAGGGCTGTCACCCAGTGCAGTCTTGGCCCAAGCAGAAATTTCATACGGTGTGTGCGCTGTCAAATTACCAACTGAACAAGAAGAGAAAGTTGAGCCATTTCGTTAAGCGAATTATTTATAATCACTTGGACAGTAGATGAATGCTTTAATAAATATTAAGCACTAATACACAGTCACCTGGCCATTTGTTTTCTATGTTCATTCATTAGGAGTCATTTTTTATTACAGTTGCACCTAGGAACATGTCACTTAATCAAAACAGTTGTTTTACTGGGATGACAGTAAATGGAAATGATTTCTCCTTAACTGATTAGCAGGGACACATCTGATTAGCTTCAGTGATGCTTTGACCCAATGCTGAGAAGGTACGAATTTCTAAGCTGCAGTCTTAATATGAAGGTAAAATGTTCAACCTCATCTAGCCAATCTGGGCTTTTAGACATCTAAGTTGCTTAAAATACACCGGCAAATACTCATGGGGTGCAAAATTGCACCTCCTTTGCTCATAATTTGTGTCCACAACAGGAGCCAGTGTCTGAAAATCTGGCTCATCATCTGGCATTTTCTGCAGATCTTTTTTTTTTTGTTTGTTTCCACTTGTGTTTAATCCTTCCTCCTTCCCAGAATGATTCAATTGTGTATTGGCAGGGGAGAACAGAGCCAGCAGCAGAGCCTGTGCCGAACTCTGCACATCCATGGGTGCATGCTCCCACTGTGGCAGTGCAGAGCAGTGCAAGGGGGAGGAATGAGGGTATGGGTTCATGACCACCCCACTGCAGTGGCCATAACCCCATGTAAAGGAAAAGGGCAGGGGCTACACGTGCCAATATCGCTCTGAGGCTGGTGGCTTCATCCCAACTTACCTGGGGTTTTCACAAAGGTCAAGGATTTGCAGCCCAGCCCTGAAATCCCTTGCTCACAGGAGTAATTCCTACTTACATGATTAATCATCCTAAGCTAAGGACTGCTCAGTTGAGCCTTATTTGCAGGACAAGCCCTGAACCCCCCAATGCCAAACTGCTCATCGGGATATCTGAAGGCAAGATAGCTCCAGCTACAGGTTTTACCTGTTTGTGCTGACTTTTCGCCATCTAGGAACAAAGTCCTTTTTTCTTGCCTGTGGGTATCGAAGGTCCAGAAGAAGTTCACAATATAACCATTCACCTGTCAAGGAGCAACACCACAGAGAATGGATGATCTGTTTGTTATGCTATTTTTATATGCTATTGAATGAAAGTTTAAGTCTTCATATTATATTTTCTGTAACAACTAAGGGACCTGGTTTAGTCAAAAATGGAGTTTATTTACTCTCCCCATCCACTATCTCTGGGTTTCTTAATCCATTCCCCGTCTTTCCTCCCCTAAGGTTCAGAGGCACTATAATAGAGGAGCATCAGGGAAACCAGACTGTGGAAAAAGGGCTGAGTGTTTTTAATAGAGCTGGTTGGCAATTTTGGTCAGAAAATGTTGATTTGTTGAAACCGGAACTGCAAGAAATCGTCTGTTTCGCCGAATCTCCCAAATCAAAATTAAAAAAAAAAAAGTTTTGAAATGAAAAGTTTTCACTTTTTGATTCAAAATATTTTTGTTTGAAAATATTAGTTAATTTATACTTCTAAGAAGTTATTTCAATACCAAGTTTTTGTTATTTTTTAAAACAATTGACCCAATCTGAAATGTGTTTTTCAGATTATTAGTTGATAAAATTTGTTGATATTTTGACTTTTCGCATCCCAAAACAGGACAATTTCTACCCCCCCGAAATCTCACTCTAGCAGGCTGGGAAAACCATTTCCCTGTCATTTTTAATGGTGAAGGCAAGGGAAAGCTATTTTTTGTTCTTGCTTTGCTGGCTTGTTGTTATTAGGATTCCAACACATACAAATATCTATCAAACAATTCACAGCCCATGCAATAAATGCAGGTGCCTTCGTTGTGTTCTGAGTGAAGACTGATTATACAGGATAGAAAAAAAGCCCCACTTCTCTGTCTTTCCCTAGTGCTCATCTGAAACTCTCCAGGAAACGCCTACCTCAGGTAGACCCACCTTCTCACATGAGATGAACTGTGTTAGCCCGCAGCATAAGTAAATGTCATTACTTCTCTAAATTACAAGGCATACATAATTCTACCAGCATCCTCTGCCTTTGTATGGGAGCTGGGAACCCTATCATTACATGGTAAATACCAGACTGAAGCAAGGTACTTACACATTAAGTATTAAATAATTCTTAAAACAAAAACCCCAAACCCTCAGTGACAGTATATTTGTTTTCTAATCAGGTGATTTGCTTGAGGACAGGATTATTTTTGGCCGAACAAGTCTCGGACTGTCGTTCTCGTTCATGTTTGCAGTGTTGTTGCAGCCATGTTATATCCTGCCAAATATTTGTGACTCTGATCTAGCTCCCTCTGCTCTAGTTATAGTCAGGAAGTTCAAACTTTACCTTAATGTTAGTGTCCACTTTCAGGGTGAAACTTATGGAGTTTTCATTGCAACTCTCAATACGGATGGTAGGCGGTGGGATAACTGAAGGGAAAGGAAGAAACAGACATGAATTAAACGCCAAAAACATAAAACACAATCCTATCTTTATGGGGCTGGATAAATGCAGATTTTCAGTTACTAACTATCATGAAGGTTTTTTCCAAAAAAGAGTTTCCCCATCGATAAAAGTTGCTAGAATCTTTCTAGCACCCATCATTGCTCCTACAGGAACCTGTTGGAGTAGCGTGCCGACACTTGGAAGGTATATCTTAAAGGGAAGTTACTGTTTTAACCTGGGGTTGTTTAAATGCAAGGGATCCTATACACCAGGTCATCCTAAAATACAGCCCTAGGCTTCCCTGTCTTTCTAACCACAGGATGAAGACAGAGTGGATCGGATGTAGGTTTTTTATTGCTTGTGAATTCAAACGAGCAATTATTTGCTCTTGCAACTCCTGAAGTAAATGGCACAACTCCCACTGACTTCAATGAAGCAGAATCAGGATTGTATTGAGAAAGATATAAATATCACTAACACATTTCTTCCAAGAGGCCCCAAGGCCTTGGCCCTTCCCTTGAAGGAAAGTTTAATAAAAGCAGGATGCATGGCAAACACCTCTGTTCGAGTCTTATCATCTTACTTCCCATCTGCTGCCCTAGTGTATTTGTTTAGATTGCTATTATGTCCCCTAGGTGTTGTAAAATATCCCGCCCTTTCCTACAGCAGACGATAGGCAAACTGTCCTCTCTGCTACAAAAAGGCCTAATTGTGGAAGGAAAGATAGACTTCTGCTTCCAAATGTATTAAGACAAGACATGATGGGGCCAGTACTTTAGAGCAATGGGTAAAGAGAGGAGAATGAGGTTAGAAAAAGCAGAGTTGGTTGAAAAATTCAGATGAAAAAAATGCAGATGAAAATTGTTGCAATTTATTCCTCCTCTGTTTTCCCAACTAGTTCTAACAATTAGTTACTGGTTGCTCTTCATGTTACCAAGGATACTGCATTTTCAGTAGCATCCTTTCCTCTTCTCTGGCTTTGTTACAATGGGGAGAGAGCACTTAGGGCTTGTCTACATTACCCCCTCCAGTGTAGACCAGGCCTTAGATCTAACAAGTTAATGCTGAATTTTTAAAAAAGGACACTGTCGGCAATTTAGGGATGAAAACGTATGTTTTATTTCAAAAAAGTTGATATAAAACTTGATAATTTAAATGATTTCATGATTTAAAAAAATGCCACAGAAACAGGGTTTTGTTGTATTTAAACAATATCTGTGATCTAACCATTGCAACCTTGTTCTAAAAAAAATGCCACAGAAACAAGGTTTGGTTGTTGTATTTGAACATTACCCTGCAATGTCTGCAATCTAACCACTGCACCCTTGTTCTAATGCATGGGATCCTGAATGAAACTGACTCGTCTACGTTGACAAGCTACATGAAATACAGAAGGCAAAATCAACAGAGCCTAACCCCAACCAAATAGATTTTAAAAGTTCTTCAGTATAAATAACCAAATGATTTATTAGTAATGGGAGTATGGAATTTCATTGTCTAGAGCTATGATTTTTAATTTGACAGTCTACGTTCTTTTTAAGGTTTCAGAGTAGCAGCCGTGTTAGTCTGTATCCTCAAAAAGAACAGGAGTACTTGCGGCACCTTAGAGACTAACAAATTTATTTGAGCATAAGCTTTCGTGAGCGACAGCTCACTACATCTGTAGCTCACAAAAGCTTATTCTCAAATAAATTTGTTAGTCTCTAAGGTGCCACAAGTACTCCTGTTCTTTTTAAGGTGTAAATGCTATAGCTCCTCTTAATACAAAATACAGCAAATTCAGTACAGATATTAAATCACTAAGGAAAAGACAGAAAACTACAATTCATGCTAATGCTTATGTTCAAGTTTTTTTTCTGTGTTGTCCGAGTCCATTTAAACTGAAACCCAGAAAAATGTTTACCTTTGCCTTTCATGGTGGTTATGGATTTGGAATCACTCCAGTTTCCTACGCCCCGACTAGTTACTGCAGCAACCTTTTTCAAATTAGAAGGTGAGTTAAAATTTTATAATGAGAACAATGAATGAGTTTAGAAAAGGGTTATTAGTGCAGTGGAACTGATGAAAAATAGACTTTGAAACAAAACACAACAGCTTGTTTAATGACTTGGTAATATAAGGTTTGTGAACAGAGATAAAGCAGAGCTGCTTACAGTTAATTAAAGTAATCTATTGAGATACACTGCAGATAACAGACAATGGCGAGATCTTTACAAAAAAAGCATGTAAAGTAAGGGGGGCTGGAATAATTCTGCCCAGTATAACCTAGCACAACTCCCATGAAATCCATGCTGGCAGCAGTTTTGGCCCCAACAATTTATTAGAAAGTGTCCTGTATACAGAAGTGATAGTGCATATATTAAAAGGTACCCACTTCTTGCACACACATGGGATTATACAAGTAACAGTAAGAATAACTTTGATTCATAAGGGTTGTATCCTGCTATCTGAATTGCCATTAATATCAATGAGAGTTTAGCATGTGGAAAATTGGCAAGTTAAGGCTGTACTCTTCGCAGTGTTCGCTTTGCAGGCTTGCCTCTCAAACTCAAATTCTATCTGATTTTAATCTAGCCTTTAGCCCTCCCTAGCATCTCTCCTGCCCCATCCCCAACCTAGAAATATAGGGCTGGAAGGGACCTTGAGATGTCATCATTACTTGCTGTCCTACCATCAGTGGACAGAAAACAACTGATCACAGTCCTCTTTACAACAGCCCTTAACATATTTGAAGACTGATATGAGTTCTGTTTCTTTCTCCCATGATACAATTAGAGCCAAATCTGTCTCTGACCTATATCCTGTGCAACCAAAGTAACTTCAGAATTGTGCCATCCGTGGATGACATTTAGAACTGCAACCTGGGTTTCTTGGATGGGGTGCAAATCTAAGAACAGAATTTGATCCTTTACTTTTGCCTTTTCTTGTCAGTACACAATGAAGGAGTCCACAAATGTGCTGGCCTTCTATGTACTTTTAGCAATACAGTGTCTTAACTTGCCACAGTGGCACTAGTCTGTCAGTTAACTCAGTGCAGTACTCAGATCATACAGTAAAAGAAAACCCACTTGAGAATGTGTGCAGTACACCTAGAATCACCGGCTTTGAAAATACTCACTCTTAGGGTGTATAATTTGTTGACCTGCAAATTCTCAATCTTGGTATAGTTCTTACTGGCTCTAAGTGAGGACCACTCCTTGGAACCATTTCTACTGTATTCCACCTAACAGGGTGAAAAGAAGAGATCGGAGGGTCACAGTCAACAATACAAAAGGGTGGGATGGGGGATGGATGGGTAGCTAGCTTTAAAGTACCATGGACCATTAAAATTACACAAGGGCCAGAACTCAAACCCTCAATCTGAATGCTCAGATCTGGGGTGGGACACAGCACACTTGTAATCAAAACCATGCAACATTTTCCCCGTCTTGTCTAACTCCAGAGATGGGGAGAGACTGTCTTTACAGTACTTGCTATGTGGAACCCTTTCTGCAGAGTATAGGGATCCATGGCTGCATTTCTCCTATGAGAAAGTGGATGGAAGATTCCACTCTGCTCCACTGTACCCAAAGGCAGAACCTGGTCTTTATCAATGATCAACAAGGCTATTCATTCAGGGGCCCCATCAAGCACCTTAATATAATTGATTAAAGAACTAATACAAGCTTCATCTTACCAGCTCTGACAAGTATAAAGGTTGGATTTATTCTGTGTTTAGGAGACAGGTGCATCTTAAAGTTGCCAAGTTTTTTGAACTATTATTTTTTATCATAGCCTAACTCAGGGGTAGGCAAACTTTTTTGGGCCGAGGGCCACATCTGGATGGGGAAATTGTATGCAGGGCTGGGGAAGGGGGTTGGGGTGCGAGAGGGAGTGCAGTGTCTATGAACGGGCTCAGGGCAAGGAACTGGTGCAAAGGAGGGGTGCGGGCTGTATGAGGGGGCTCAGGGCAGAGGGTTGGGGTGCAGGGTGCGATGGGGCTCAGGGCAGGGAGCTGAGGTGCAGGAGAGGTGCGAGGTGCAGGCAGGGAGTTGGGGGATGGGGTACAAGAGGGGTTCAGGCTCTGGCCCAGCGCCGCTTACCTAAAGTGGCTCCGGGGTGGCAGCGGCATGCCCCGGGGCAGGGCAGGCTCCCTGCCAACCTACCCCAGCCCCACACTGTGTCGCTCCGGGAAGCGGCCACACCATGTCCCAGTGCGGCCCCTGGCGGGGGGCGCCCACAGGGCTCCACATGCTGCCCTTGCCACTCCTCCAGGTACCTCCCCCGAAGCTCTCATTGGCCACAGTTCCCCATTCCCGGCCAATGGGAGCTGCGGGAGGCAGTGCCTGGAGGCAAGGGCAATGCACGGAGCCCTCTGCCCCCGGGGCTGCAGGGATGTTGTGCCGAACACTTCTGAGAGAGATGCGGGGCCTTCGGCACTACGGGGGGCAATCCCACGGGCTGGATCCAAAACCCTGAGGGGCCGGATCCGGCCCGTGGGCTGTAGTTTGCCCACCCCTGGTCGAACTGAAAGCAAAAGGAATCCACCCCACAAAAACAGGGACAATCACGGTCTGCCCATATGTCTCTAATAAATGCAGACGACTTTCTTACATTATTAAATCTGAACTGGAATTTCAGTGACTATGTATAGAAGCGATTTTGCCTGAGCTCCCCCAATAAAACTCAATTTTCCATCGTCCGCACCTCAAAATCATTTATTCATCTTCCTCCATATTATTGTAATGGACCTGGAAAAAAATATTTACATGATCTTTGCAATAACTGCACTGTATCTTCTGCTCCTGTTTCGACTCCGTCTCTCATCATTGAGAAACTAGCTAATTGTCAAAGAACACGCTCACAATCTAAATTAACTGAGCTGAAATTCATTCTAATCTCCAATTACTTGAATTGTAAGCTCTGTGAGGCAGGGACCATCTTTCTGCTCTATGTTTCTACAGTGCCTAGCACAACAGGATCCTTGTCCATGACTAGGGCTCCCAGGTGCTAGACTAATACAAGTAATTAACTGTAATAGTTCAGGAAAACATTTTAGCATATGTTTAAATCCCATTGATTTAAATAAGATTCAATCAATGCTTACAATTGAACATGTGCTTAAGTGCTTTGCTGAATTGGGACTTCTGTGCAAAGGGGCTCACACAGGCCGTGTTAAGGGCTTGAGTTGTGCTGAATCTTCCTGCAGATGGTATGTATATGCACGGGGGGGGAGGGAGGGGGGCGAAACATACCTCTGGCCACTTCAGTCTCACTTAAGTGCATAAAACAGGCCTCTGTGGAACTTAAGGTGATGCATAGGCCTTGCACAGATGTGATTTTCATCATGAGTGAACAGCTGCAGATAGTTTTGTTCAGAAGGGTCAAATTCCCAGAGCCAAAACCACTGATGCCCTTTGCAGTGAGGAAGGAATCCTTCCTTCTGCTGCACATGCAGGGCTCCCATTCAGCTTTGGGTCTGGAATGAGGAACAAGTGGCAGAATAATACTTACGATGTACTCTCGGATCATGCCGTGGGCATACATGGGCGGAGCCCAGTGGGCGATCACCACGCCTTCCACCTCTTTCTTTAGGGACAGCTGAAGATGAAGGGGCGGATCGGGTACTACCAAAGAAACAAGTGAGTTAGGGACAGACTGACCACAGGGATCTGTTCATCAGAAGCATAAGGGGAAAAAAGTAAAGAACAAGTGTCCAGATATTAGTGAGCAGCTTATTCCCTACTGGAGCTTGGTCACACCATGGAGCCAGTGGGCGCGGTCAATATAAAAGCGCACCCTTCCCATGGATCCTCAGCCAGCAGTGTGCCCTCAAAAGAGGCAACTAACAACCTATTGCTCATGGGAAGTGGAGACCCACATATGGTAGGCTGCCTTCTGTGTGCAGATCTGCAGGGAGAGGATCCGGATTCTGAATGTGCACCACTCATCCCTTAGAGATGCTGTAACTAGAGGGTGCAATCTGGCTCCAGTGGAGTCAACGGGGGTTGTTCTGTTGACTGCAATGAAGCCAGGATTTTGCCCAATGTGGTCAGCATCAAACTTTATTTTGTACCTTTCCCTACCCCCACCCCCAAAAAAAGCACAGATAAAATGGAGGAATATCACTGTATTCCCTCCACAGAGCTCTTCACGGCACTGTAAGAGATGAATTTCCCAGGAACACCTTTGTTTTGGGTAGATCCTTGAATCAGTGGAATTATTAAAATTTACCCCAGTTGAGGCTCTGTCCCCTTGCCTTCTGCAAAAAGTTGTGGGATGCTATTCAGAAAGCACGTCTCCACCTTCCTTTTGTGGAAGCACAGTGCTGTGGCTACTTGACGGATTAGAAGTGTTACATATCCAGGAACTTAGAACAGAACATGCAAAGACCACTTACAGCCCTCCGGCGTACGCAGAGTGATAAAGTCATTGGTGTTGTACACTTTGCTGAGGCACTGGACCTGAACTTTGACCTGATAGGTGCAATCTGGCTTGAGGACTTTTAAGACACTGTTTGTTTTGTTACTGTGAGTTTCTAAAGTTTTCCAAATGCTTTCGCCAACCATCCTGTGGGAGAGAATAAAACCACTTATCTCAGGAAGTATTTCAGTATCCAGAGGTGTCAGCTTGTTCTAAGAGCACCCATCATCTAATGACACTTTAAAGGCCTGCTTAAAGGGATACTATTAACTTAAAGCTAGTCCACTTCAAAATATGAGTTAAAAGTCACTGAAAGTTTTACACTTGCCACTTTCTAAATTTTTTTACAACACTGCCTTAACTTCTTGACACTTTTTCTTTCATGGTAGCTCTGTGCTACACAAAGGCCTAAACAAACAAAAGGGGAAACTGACTACACACAAATGGCTGGAAGTTGAAGCTAGTCAAATTCAAGGGTCATGGTGGATTCTACATTACCGGCAGATTTTAATGTCACAACTGGCTTTTTTAAAAAGAGATATGATCTAGTTCACACATTAATCATTTTGGGGAAGTTGTACAGGATGTGTTATACAGGACCCCTGACTAGACTGTCACAGTGGTCCTTTCTGGCATTAGAAAGTATTAATTTAGAAAATGCTGGCAAATGCACAAGGTAAACAATCTGAAAAACACACAGACAAATAATTTTTCTGTAATCTCTTCTAGCTAAAGCCATTTCAAGTCTTGTTGGTAACAATAATAGGTAAAACAGAAATGAAGTTTTTAAGTTGACTTCACAAGGTGCTTAAGAGAGTGCCTGTCTACCTTTAAACCAGGGTGGACTGACTTAAAATGAAGTGATTTAAATTATCAATTTTAATGAACTTTTCCATTTGTACATCACTTATTTTCTAAAGAGCGGTGCATTCTCACTGGTTGATATAACCGTTTTGATTTGGTACATCTTTTTGCTATCCAGGGGGTATATATGTATAACTATATACATTTATTTAAGCAATTATATAGCTTAATATTTTCAGATTCTTATTTATTGTACATGTTAGTATGTTAGAAAATGGTAAAAGATATATTACTTATTTACTTGATACTTAACTTTTTGCTTATGATGAGGATGGTAACTAATTTAACACAAAATGGTATATACAAATATTTGTATTAAACAAAGCAGCCTTGCATATTTTGGATGCATAAACTTCCTTTATCAAAACATGTTTCACATTTACAACTAAATGATTTATTAAACAGAGGGGTTAGCTGTGTAGTCAGTTGATTAAACATTATTTCAGGTCAACCTGGGAAAATTTTCAAATATGCCTAAGTGAAAATGACTGGCCCTTAAGTGCCTAGTCTCACCAGAGCCTCTTGAAAATAAGAGAGTCTCCTTTGTTACTTAGGCTGAGCTATTGCACCTTATTTACAAAGCCTGACCTCAAAAGTTTTCCCCCATTTTCTTTGTATAGAAAAGCATCCTTTAACTCAAAGTTTTTGATAGAGGCTCATGGATTTATCATATTTATTTTGTATTAAAATTGTATTTAAATATTGTAAGCTATTATAATAAATTTAGGCCTTAATGTGTTTTGTATTAAATTCAGATTTCATTTTAAACAAAAACAATTTATAATTTAAATAACAAAATTAAAAAAAAATCTAATCTAAATTAAAGAATCACAGATTTTTATCTACCCTGCTTTTAAACATAAATAGTCACAATGAATTTAGGATTACTCGCATGCTTCATCCGATAAAAAAAAATAATCAAGATTTGTGAAATTTACCTGTAATAGACATTATACACACAGGCTGTTGAGGACATTTTTTTAGGTCGAGCCCATGTTAAAGTGACATCACCAGAGAAATCAGCTGTCCACTGGAGATTCTGGACTTTGTACACAATTGTGTCATCTAATCAGACAATAGCAAATACTATTTTAGAGAGGAAAATAAAAGCAGTGCTTTACAGAATGGGGGTAAAGGGTTACGTGGCACAATTAGTGCATAAAGCTGTAGACTGAAGCATACACTTAAATAATCAATGCCCATGGACAAAGCACCATCTGAAATTATTCAGAAGAGCAATGGTCCTGGATTGGCCCTTCTCACCAATCTGATCTAAGAAGTCACTTCTCTACTTGTGGAACACATCTAGGTCATGAATCTCTACGAAGTTTGTGAACTGTCCGGATCATGGACCTTTTCTGCATGCTTTTCTTTATAATGCCTATAACACAGAGGGAGGATGGCGAAGAAGGCTGGTCTTGGGGCCAAGGCAGTGAGACTCAGGTGATCTGGATTCTGTAGCTTGCTTTGCCGGAGTCTCCCTCTGTGACCTTGGGCCGGTCATTTAGTTTCTCTGTGCCTCAGTTTCCCCCCTTGTAAAAAGGAGGAAAATTTGCACTTCATTACCGCACAGACACGCTGGGAGGATCCATTCACTGATGTTTGTGGGACACGTGGATAATACAGTGCTGAGGGCTGCATAAGCGTCTAGACAGATAGCTGGTGCTAACCAGCAGTGTTCAGATAGTGTCATTTATTCCTTTAGGTCACTTGCTTCTTTCTCCTTATTGGAGAATGTGTGCGAGGCTCAGTGTCTGAGTAAGCCTGGCTGCCAATCAGCTCTACAGTTCGGCTGTGTGGAAGGTAGCGTGCTCTAGTGGCTGCAACAGGGGACTTGCAACCAGGATACATCGTTTCTAATTCTAGCTAGTGCCCTGCCCTTCTCTGTGCTTCACTTTCTCCATCTGAAACACATGAGGCTTAATCACTTGCTGTTCATTAAGTACTTTGAGATCCTCAGTTGGAAAGCCCTAGAAATATTATCAAAGCTACCCAATGTCTGGTAGTTCCACACTCTCCACTCGCTGCTCCTGTATGTGATCCCCTGCAAATACAACCCTCACCTATATCTGCAGGCCACCTTATTCCCCTTTATGTGCAATCTGTCGCGCTCTGTGTCCCACTTCCCCCCTGCCTCATTGCTCAGCTGCCAGGCCTCTAAGCTGTGGACTCCAGCTCCGCTCCCAGGGCCCTACGTAGCCCGCTGGTTTCATTTCCAGTTTATTAAGGAAACTAAACAGAGAGCTCTGATCTGCTCCTGATAGAGTTTCCTAATCAGCTGAAAATTAAACCAATGAGCCTGCCAGCCCACGGGGGAGGAGATGAAATCTCCCAGCACCAGGAAGTCTAGCAGAATAAAGCAAGGGTTTCTTGCCTCACTTCAGCATTCCAGCCCAGCTGTGGGTCTCAGTGGCTCCTTGGCCTCCAGTCTGGGCCGCTTCTCAGAATCAATATTTAATTAAAGAACTACAAACTGATTGATGTTCAGTACCCCAAGCAGTTTACTGGGAAAATGGCTGAATCTCACATCTGGGAAAAGACAGTGATCGATGTTGTTATTATCTACCCAGAACGGACCAGGACTTCCAATCAACGTGTAACACGTCTGGCTCCAGGGGTAATGATGGAGGGGAAAATTGAAAGTGGGGGAGCGAGGGAGCTTAGCTCTGTGCCTGTGCACTCAGGGATATGTTTTCAGAGCAGGACACAGTGGGCAAAATGCACCCACTTGTTGGCTGTGCTAATCAGGGAATGTCCTGTATTTGTGTGCCACTAAATGACTGTTATTTGCCTACGTCTGCAATTGCTGTAGATGCACTGAAGGAAATTATGTGTGTGGAAGCAGGAAGGGAGGTGTCTGATTGTGAGCAGGAGGGGAGATGGACCATACAACTGTGAACAAAGGAGGGTTGATCAAGGTGATTGTGAATGAAGGACAGGAACCTGTGAGACAATGTCTGTATTATAACGTGGTCTGTGCTATGGAAAACATGAGAACTTCCGTGATAGCGCATTTACTTACCGGTGCAGTTTCTCTCGTCGCTACTATCTGAACAGTCAAGAAATCCATCACACCGTTCTGTTGTCATGATACAGGCTTCCCCATCTTCACACTTATAACCATTCGGGCACGATAGTGTGCTGTGAGTAGCTGGAAGATGGAAAAGCACTGCATGATCCAAAGCAGGAGAACTCATTTACAAGTTTTCTGTCCGGAACATCTTGCACAGTGCTGTCAAGCACACCGCTAAACCGCAGCCATACTGAAATGCAGAGGTGGCCGCATCTCGTTCATAGGTAAAGTGATCCCAGTGTAGAATACGTAATTGTTATTGTTACTATGTCCATATTAGAATATCTTACTGAGATCTTTTGGGGTGAATGGCGTGACAGTGTCAATCACTAACCATGCTGGTAACTAGAGTGCTCTAGGAGGGTTTTATTTTGCACCCTGAGGTTAAGAAACTAATCTTCAATTATGCCAAACGGTAATTTAAAAAAAGCAAGTGATAAGTAATGGTTTTATTGTGAGCTTTTAGCATAAACACAGAAATTTTAATGCATCTCTCTATAGATGAAGGGACTGAGCTTAATTTTCAAATTTGGGAAGTTGAGGAAAAATGGGAGTCTGGCACCTAAAAAGGTGCCCATGTTTGTATGAGTCTCTAAGCCCAATTTTCAAACATTGAGTCAGATTTTCAAAAGTGTTCAGCCCCTAGCAGCTCCAATAGTTCTCTGAGCATGTCTGAAAATCTGGTGCTATATCTTTCTGTCTATACTTAAAAAGAAAAAGAGTACTTGTGGCACCTTAGAGACTAACAAATTTATTAGAGCATAAGCTTTCGTGAGCTACAGCTCACTTCATCGGATGCAGTTGACAGATTTCCACTCTATACGGCTAAATTCAGTGCCTTGCATAATGACAGGTTTCAGAGTAGCAGCCGTGTTAGTCTGTATTCGCAAAAAGAAAAGGAGTACTTGTGGCACCTTAGAGACTTACAAATTTATTAGAGCATAAGTGAGCTGTAGCTCACGAAAGCTTATGCTCTAATAAATTTGTAAGTCTCTAAGGTGCCACAAGTACTCCTTTTCTTTTTGCAACTACAGACTAACACGGCTGCTACTCTGAAACCTGTCTATACTTAATATATATATTCATATATATTTCCCCGCCGCGTGAATTCTGAATGTGACGTCTGCCTTTGTATTGTTTTCCATATCCTTATCACATTTTCACACTAGGCCAGCAAGAACTTGACAGTGCCCCAGTGAAGTCAATAGCAAAACTCCCAATGAGAGCAATATCACACTATGAAGCTATCAACTACCATCCTGTTTTAATTAATGTTTTCTGATCAACTCACATAAAATTGTCGGGGTATGATGTTATAAACCGACCCAAACCGAGTCTCTCTCAAAACTTATTTTTCCAATAGGAGGGAGGGACAGGCACCCAAGCATTAGTCTTTTCGCAACATACCCTTGCTATTTCTCTGATGTTAAAGCCATATAAAGAGGGCAGTCTTGTCTAGTGATTAGCGCAGTACGCTAAGTCACACAAACTGGGCTCTACTTCTTTTTCTGCCCTTGACTTGCTGTGTGAATTTGCACAAATCACTTCCTCTCTCTGTGCACATTTCCAGTTCTGCTCTTTGTCTACCTTGTCTGTAGAGATAATGAGCTCTATGGGGGCAAGGACCATCTCTCATTAACTATCTACAGCATCTAGTACCGTGATGCTCTAACCTATGCGCTACCATAACACTGCTAATAAATGTGTGTTTGTTTTTACATTGGTACTGCACTAAATGCATTACAATGCATTGTTCATTGCATACCACTAGCATGGATTCCACTTGCACTGACGCGATTTTCTGTGGTCTTTTCTTTGAAGAAAGCCTTGCTCCGAGAGAGCTAAAGCACTGCTCAGCCTGTGGGAAATGAGCACTTACGACAGTTCATTTCATCTGTGCCATCCTGGCAGTCTCTCAAACCATCACATCGCTTCCAGTTAGGGATGCACTTCCTCAGTTGCTGACACTCAAACTCAAACCTGCTGCACCGGCCAAGGGAGGTGGTGGAAGTCGTAGTTACGTTGACTACTGGAAACCACGAGAAAGAGGAAGAGAATAGTCAGCAAATTACACAAGCAGTAGCAGAACCCCCCACTGGGCAATGGCAATGACCGACAGACTGAGTTGTCTATTGGTTCCTCTAGTTCAGAATCGGTTCGCATCTCCCCACTCCACCAGATGGCAGCTGCTTCCTGTATAAAGAAGTAACTAAATCCACTGCTGCCTCCTTTATCCAAATCCTACATGTCCTAACCAGGGCCAGCTCCACTCACTCTTTCAGGGGTTACAGTGCAAAAGCTGGCCTGCTACTCTAAAGGCAACCTACAAATGGAGATGCTGGCATGTGCATAGGCTTCTAAGTCTGGAAAGGAACCAACCGCAGCATGCTCCCACCTGAAAGTCTCAGGTGTCTCTTCCTATACACAATCAGAGATTGTTATGGCTGCAAGCATGTAACCACCTAGTTTGAGCTGGGACAGAGATGTGTCTTCTAAGCAGCCACTGCTCCATGGCAAATATTTCCACTGATTCTCAGAACTCAGAGTGAGTGAGCCAAATTCTCCCCTGATACAAGTGGGTGCAACTCCATGTGAGTGAACAGATTGGCACCCTTTAACCCAGCATATACTTTGGCCCAAATCTTCAGGAACACATTTGCAGGGAATAACCACCACTGCGTGTAAAACGAAGCGGCAGGGGAGGAGAAAACCTTACATAAAGTAGGGCAGGCTTCCTCATCTGAGCCATCTGTGCAGTCCTGATATCCATCGCAAGCCCAGCTGTTCATGATGCAGGCGCCACTGTTGCAACGGAAGTGGTTAGGTAAACACGTCGCTGGGGCAGATGTCGTAAAGGGAAGGATCTGTGAACCTAAAAATAAACCAGTGAGAGTTGAACTTACTGGACATGTTCCTACGAATGATTATGTGCTAAAAGCTTTTTCTGTTCCTAGGAGACTGAAAGGCAAAATCCCAGGACATCAGTTGGAAAAGGAGGAGGATGGGGAATATGTCACAAGCACAGTGTTTTTATTCTAACAGCACAAAGCTGGCTCCGAGAGCCAGACCTAAACTTAAAACAAAGCTGCAGTCAAAGGACAGGAACCCGAGGGTGAAAACACAGTGATGCATCTTACTGACGTGTTTTTTAAAGGGTAGCACCACTTTAAGCGCGGGAAGGTGCACAGTGATTACAGTGAGCTTTGTACCCTCGGTCCCTGCAGGATGCAGACTATTCTACTGCTCCCTAGGTTTCCTGCAGACATTTCCCTGTAGCAGCTTCCAATATACATGGGCCCGCTCCTATGCGCCCTCCCCATAAGTGGATACAGACAAGCCACAGCCTGGTCAACACAGAGAACTCCAGTAGGTCAACATAGGACAAAGTATGCATTCTGGCTCAGCACAGAAACCTTCTCCACATGCTAAAGCCATGGTCCCGCAAATCAGATCTACCTGGGAGGACCCTTATATAATCCCGAGGTTCCACTAAAATCAAGGTTTTTCCATGAACAGATCTGATTTCAGCATTGGGGCCTTGATCAAGACAGCTCAGATGCCTTGTTGACCAGATAAAACGGTCAGGAAAAGGTGAAGGGCTTACCTGTCTGTCACACAACTTAGCAGGGGATTTAACGGAAGGGTGTGCTTTCCTCCTAGCAGGAGAAATAGGCAAGGAGAAGACCTCTACAGACTGCAGGCCAGGTGGGGAAGGGGAACTGTTTTGATGTTACTCGAGTTTTCAACTTAACCAATATTGTGCCTGAGGGAAGGAGCTGTAACGGACACAGAGACCACCAGCTGACACGACAGCACGCAATCCAAAGAGGCCGGTCTACATGCCGCATGTGTGCCGATTTCACTAAATCTGTTTAAAAACCAATTCAGTTAACTCTGTGCAGCCTCCTATTGTGAACGTGCTCAAACTGGTTTAGGTGCATCCACGCTAGGGAACTGCATCTATTTAACTACCCTGGTTTCTAAACAGATTATGTGAAATGGGTGCACATACTTGTCTGTAAACCACGCTAAAAGATTCTCTGCTGGACAGGAAGCTTCTGTACCATTTATTTAAACAAACATACTGTGTAAAAATGAGTCAGGGTACTTTTGTTTTGTGCTACGATCAATGTAAAACATGGAACTCGCTGCTTGAACAAGGCAATTATAAGGACTCAGCAGAGGGCTAAGTGCTACAACTGTGATGTATCAGCTATTTTAAAAATGAGTGGTTAGATAGAACATAAAATCATCACTGATAAAGTCTCCAGATGACACAGAGATTCAGGGAGTGGTAAATAAGGAAGAGGACAGGTCACTGATACAAAGCAATCTAAATTGCTTGGTAATCTGGACACAAGCAAACAATATGTGTCTTAATAGCTAAACGTAAAATTATACATTGAGGAACAAAGAATGTAGGCATACTTACAAGAGGGGAGACTCTATCCCGAGAAGCAGTGACTGAAAAAGACTTGGGGTCATAGTGAATAATCAACTCTCATTGTGAAGCTGTGGCCATTAAGGCTAAGGTGTGATCCTTGGACATATAAACAGGGGAATCTCGAGTAGGAGTAGAGGCTATTTTACCTCAGCATTTGCCATTCATGCGACCACTGCTAGAATACTGTGTTCTGTTTTGGAGTCCACATTCCAGAAGGATGTTGATAAATTGGAGAAGGCTCAGAGAAGACCCATGAGAATGATTAAAGGATTGGAAAACATGCCTTAGAGAGAGAGATTCAAGGAGCTCAATCTATTTAGCTGAGCAAAAATTTAAATTTAAATTTAAAGAGTGACTTGATCACAGTCTATAAGTACCTACATGAGGAGCAAAAATTTGATAATGGGCTCTTCAGTCTAACTGAGAAAGGTATAGCAACAGCTGGAAGTTGAAATTAGACAAATCCAGAGTGGAAATAAGATGTAAATGTTTAACAGTGAGCATTATTAGCTTTTGGAACAATTTACCACTAATTGTAATCTCCATCACTGGCAATTTTTAAATCAAGATATGGGATGTTTTTCTAAACGTTGTGCTCTAGTTCACACAGGAATTAATTCAGGGAAGTCCTATGGCCTGTGTTATGCAGGAGGTCAGAGTAGATGATGGCACAGTGGTCCCTTCTGGCTTTATAATCTATGGAACAGGTAACTGAGGCTGCGGGCCCCTTGCTCTTACCCCCACATTCCTTTTCGTCAGACCAATCACCACAGTCGTTCTCCTCATCGCATTTCCACCGGTTAGGGATGCAGTGGCCATTGTCACACTGGAACTGGTAGTAGCGAGAGCAGTTCGGCACTTCCGTTGGGTTTTCTAACAACAACAGGAAATTGTCATGAGGTCCAGCATTCCCGACTCCTCGATGACCCAGGCTCTGTCCATCCTACAGGTGAAGCCTGACTAGTGGTGCTCCATAGCTCACAGAAGCAGTGCTGTTTCCCTGAGAAGCAAACCCCCATCCCTCACCATCTCCACTAGGGTTTTGTCATTGTTATTTACGCAGCACCCAAAGTGGGCTAGGTGGTGTATGGACAGGGAACAGAAGCAGCCTCTGCTCAACGGAGCTTACCATTGAAAACGAGATCACGCACAGTAACGCAAGAGATGAGGCAGGGGAGAATGGAGTGGAGAACGTGGCTAACACAGTCTGAACGTGTGGTTGGCTGTGCATGTTTTCCTAAGGCTTGCAGGGAATAATTACTAACCCTGCTCTCAGATATAAGACCTGTCTGCACTGGATTGGGAATCTGTGCAGCAAATGTGCTCACATATGGCTTCAAGTCAACCACAGTATAGAGAAGGCCCGATATCAGATTATCAAGAATTCAGTGGATATGGTCATGGGAGGCAGCGCGGTCTAGTGGATAGACACGGGACTGGCATTCAGGAGACCCGAATTCTGTCTGCAGTTCTGCCACTGGACTGCAGGGTAGCCTTAAGCAAGCTAAGTTACTGCTCCGTGCCTCAGTTTCCCTAATGGTAAAATAGGGATGATGATACTGATCTCATTAAAACAATGAAATCGACAAATAAAAAACGCTATCCATCTCTCTCTCTATAAAGTGATTGCAGTCTTCCCCATGGTGACCACTTGGTATCTTAGGGTAAGGCAATGCTGTTAATACGCAAAATAAGACTGAGCTGAGGTAGGAAGGGTTAATGATCCTCTCTGCTCACCACAGTTTGCTTCATCAGAGTAATCCCCACAGTCATCCATCCCGTCACATTTCCACACCAAACTGATGCACACGCCATTCTGGCACTGGAAGTTGAACTGGTCGCAGGTCCGGTGAAACTCTGAGTCTTGAGCTAAAAGGGACAAAGCGAAGTTAAAAAAATAAAAAGTCAAATGCAGCTGTTCTTTCTGAGAGCTTAGTACAAAGGGCTCAGATCGTGGCTTGCTGCGGGGAGGAGAGGGCAGGGCACAGAGAATCCAATCTGCCTCATTGCAGAATGGTTCCTTGTGCATGGTTGTGCAATGGTTCCTTGTGCATCTGGCCTGCAAGGACTGGCACTGCTTCACACAGACAATGCCGCTAGGAACCTATAGGAGATGGAGCAGCTTTCTGGCCAGACAGGTGGAATGGGGAGAAGCACCAGCTGCACCTTTACAAAGAGTTGAAGCAAATTCCTTATACAGCCTACATCAAACACTAACTGCCTAGAGCTTGGAAGAAACATCCCGTGCACGCAGAATAGCCCATAACTGTCTATTATGGGCTTCCCTGCACCCTCCTCTGAAGCTTCTGGCACTGGCCACCAGAGGAAAGAGGATACAGCACTAGATGGACCACTGGTCCAGTTTGGCAGTCCCTATGTTTACACACAGACGTACACTCCTCCAGCTGCCCTGGGTGGCATTACATTGACTCAGCTGGAATGATCTGCGAGAGAGGATGTATGCACCCCCTGGCCCCAAAGCAGCCTCTGGCTGTAAAAGCCAGGTTAGAGTCCTATGGGCCAAAAGCCCAGCTTTGTCAAACATGCTGGTGAAACAACTGGTCCCACTGAACTTGGACTGTAAGCATCCCAGGGATAAAAAGTAATTGCTTGGATTTTGGTGACAACCCACCCAAAACAGCGGCCAACAGAAACCAGGATTTTTAATGTCAACGAAATGCTATTCAGGTCATTTACATCCAGAATGGGCCTGATTTAAAGGAACATACAAGTGGCTTGGTATGTCATTGACACAGTCCAGAAATGACACACTAAACCCCTCTGCGCTCTCCCTAAGGACGCTTATTTATTCCCTTCTGGTATCTCTTCAGAGCGGTGTTGCCTAGCGGATGGAGCACTGGACTGGGGTGGGGCTCTGCAGACCGTGGTTTCTAATCACAGTTTTGCCACTGGCCTACTGGGTGATATGGGGCAAGATATTTCACTGCCTGGTGCCTCTATTCCCCCCCAAGATAATGGTACTGACCTTTGTAAAGTGCTTTGAGATCTACTGATGAAAAGCACTAGGTATTAGGTAAATGCTAGGTTATTGGTATTACTATCACACTTACAGCATCCAGCATAGTTGGCATCTTCATCCGAGCCATCCCGACACTGCACAATGCCGTCACACACCATAGAGTGGAACAAGCACTGCTGCCGGTTCTTACACACAAAGTCCATGTAACGCGTGCACAGGGGGTCTGGAGGAATCAAAGGGATTGCAGGGGGAAATGACAGCATTTCAGTGCATGGCGGTAAGAAACATTTGTACAGAGCCTAGCACAATGCGATCCTGGTCTATGACTAGGCTCCTACATGCTATGGTAATACAAATAATATGTAATAACTACACTGTACACCAAGTTATTTTGTTGTCTAATCTATGTGTACTTAACCACCCTCTCTGACTTACAGAGAGTTAAATACAGTGGCTAGATCTTATCAAGAGTTGGATAATTTTGATGACCAATAATACAAGCTACGCAGCTATTCAAGCTTATTGTGTGTCATGTGTCAGGATGAAAGCGATATGCACTAGGTATTAAGAAGGAATCGCCCGCCACCCTGTCTATAGAGCTACATAGGTGGCTATGTACATTATACAGGGAACTTTTGCTTTCCTTTGAAGCATGAGGTGTTCCAGACGGGATGTGGTATTCAATTGACCCATCTGGTGCTGCAAATTCCAAGTCCCTGTGTGTACCCACCGCAGTGCTGTTCATCAGAGCCATCAGAGCAGTCATGCAGCCCATCACAGTGCTTGCTATTTGGGATGCAGGTTCCATTCGGACACTGGAAACCGTTGCACTTTTTTTCTAAAATTCATTTGGAAAAGCAGCCTTAAGTATGGAAGAACTTCAGCACAGAGGAACGTAATTAGGGTTTGGCTTTGTTTGTTAGTCCAGAATGGCCAAATCCCAGGGGCATTCGACACCACGAAGAAAACCCCCAGGATCAGCTGCACCCTTTGTCCATATAGTCTATTCAGATTGGAGGCTCTTTGGGGCAAGGACTGCGCATGCAAAGGGGCCCTGGTCTTGGGCGTGTGCCACAATCAACCAATCAATAATGATGTGGTTTTAGGGCTCCCCAAGTTTGCTGCTGTTCTGTTGTGTCCGTTTAAGAGTGACAAAGCTAGTGTGCATTCCATAAGACGACAGGCCAGTGACTTAGAAAATAACAACTGTAACTCCCCCCCACCCCACAGGCGAGATGAGAGCTCTCACCACACTTGACAGGGTCCTCGTCGGAGCCATCCTGACAGTCGGCGTCACCATCACAAGCCCACCTCTGGGGAATGCACTGCCCATTGTGGCACTGGAAACTGGAGGTTTCACACGTATGGTATACTGCTGAAAACAAAAAGAAAGCATTTACAGACTCATTGATTTCATTTGGGCTCCATGGAAATAAACCACCATTCTTTTCTTTTGTTAAGTTTATTTGTGACACATTTAAATATATGTTCACATACATACTATTATTAATAATTATTATTTGTATTGTGGCAGCATCTACGAGCCAGAGTCATGGGCCAGGACTCCAGTGTGGTAGGCACTCTACATGTTGATTTATCGTCCTCTTATGAGTGTCAGGGCTCCAGGGTCCCATTTGGCCGGCTTACTGACTTGCTCTGTGATCCTGAGCAAGTCATCTTATCCGCTTGTGCCTCAGTTTCTCCACCTGTAGAATAGGGACAGTACTTACCGACCTACTGTACCTCATAAGGTTGACTATGGAGGTTAATGAATGTTTCTAAAGCTCTCTGAGACCTCTGGAGTCAGCCCTTTCTTATTGTTTCAGTCCTTTGGGTCAGCTGGCAAAGGTAATGATGTCTGGCCCTTGCTGAAACAGCAACTGACAAACCTTGGTGAGCTGGCACCCCCCTTTATATAGGGGGTGATACCACCAAAAGGGTTTTGAGCACCACTGCCATCTGCTGGCAGGGAGGATCTGCACACAAAAGTCTGACTTGGCACTGAGTATCAAAAAGAGAACTTGTTTGTATTTTAGGTTCTCAAAGATATTCTTAACTAGACTTAGGATGGGATTTTCAAAGTTTCCTAGGAGACTTAGACACCAGATTCCCAGTGGATATCAATAGAACTTGGGCACCCACCTCCCTTAAGCTCCCACTTTGAAAATCTCTGCCTAAAATATGTTTTTTTTAAATAAGTCATTTTGGAGCCTAATTTATGTGCCGTACCTCTTCAAATAAAAAAAAACACGCTAACATGAGAGAATACTCTTCGTTATCTAGAAAAAGAGCAACATTTGACTTAATTAAATTGCATGCTACTACATTTTAGTCTAGCTAGTGACATGAACTTCCAGATATTTTAAAATACTAGTCATCTGGTATGAATATTCTATTAGGTATTCACTGTGAAATATTATTATTTTAGATAAGAGCAATAAATGCAGCCAGCAGAGTTAGAAGACAGGTTTCTCAAATAATTGTGATTCTTATCGATAATTTCAATTTTAAGCTTAAAAAACCAATACGCTTTCTGAAGTAGGTTCACTTCTTCCTCTAGTAATTCTCACTCAGAAAGTCATAAGAGATCAGTGATACCAAAATATATCTCCTTTCACACCCACACATTTGGAATACCAACTACTGGAATCCCCAAGCTAAACAGTTCCAACCATATATAATGATGAAATTCTGTAATGGATTTAGTAATTACATATGTCTAAATTCTGTGGTTATGGTGTAAGCATAACTCCCATTGATATAAAAGGGAGTTTGCTCAAGTAAATTCTCCAGAACTTGATCCAGAACCAGGGCATTTATTGTTTAAAAATATGTCTGTTTGGAAAACTGCATTTAAACACTGAAGAATTTACACTGTATAACTTTAAAGCCAAAAGAGACTATGCTGATAATCTAATCTGATTTCCTGCATAACCAGATTAGAGACCTTCACCCAGTAATTTCTGCATCTAACCTATACCCTATATCTATTTGGGTTAGGGCATATCTTTTAGAAAGACAGCTTGTCTTGACTTAAAGATTTCAAGTGATGGAGAATCCACCACATCTATAAATAAGTTAAATAGCCTCCATGACACTGTACCCTGTATTTTTCATAATGATATTATGATATGATTATGATGTATTTTATGAAAGGTAAGTGACGTGAGGTGTCATTGGAAAAGTTATATTTGCTGAATATGATTATCCTATTTGTACGCATGTATCATTTTTGTATCTGAAGTTATGAATATTGACTATGTAACTGTATTTCAAATGTAGTCACAACTTGGTAACGCCCACTAGACAAGATGTTTTCAGCCTAGATAGTCGGTGGGGAAGGGCCTATTCAGGGCAATGGGCCATTAGGAAAAAACAAAAGCCATTAGGAGAAGCTTATCTCCCACCTGGGGAGCCTTCCCGAAAACGCTACAGACAGCCTCTGAGTAATGGCTGCTATGACTCTACAAGGACATGTGATGAAACCATATGTCTCTGGACTTTATCTTGGGATGTCAGTATTTTTCCACAGACTTGTCTGGGAACCACGCTTTGGAAACACAGGGTTCCCGCCCTATGCAAAAGCTATATAAGGCAGGGAGTGACATCATCTGGGATTCTTCATTCCCCGCACAAGGAGACTCCTGGAAACACATGAGGAACAAAGACTGAATTTGGGGAAGTGCTGGACCCAGGTTAAAAGGATTTTTAGCCTATGAATGAGACACCTGGGGATTCCAAGCTGTAAAGCAAGTGCAGCTTGCCCTTAAGAATCTGCAGCCTGTTTGTATCAGCTCTTAGCGTGAGAATCTGCTAATTCATATCCAATCTATTTCGTAGATTAAGCTTAGTTTGCATTTTTTGTTTATTTGCTAGGAAATCTGCTTTGATCTGTTTGCTATCACTTATAATCACTTAAAATCTATCTTTTGTAGTTAATAAACTTGGTTCTGCTTTATCTAAACCAGTGAGTTGGAGTAAAGTATATGGGAATCATAACTCAGGGGCAAAGGCTGTTGCATGTTCCTTTCCACACTGAGGGAGGGGGCGAATTTTATGAGCTTATGCTGTACAATTCCCTGTGCTGTGCAAGATGGTATAATTTTGTGTTTATACTCCAGATGGGGTGTGTGCCTGGGAAACGAGGAGTTGCCTTATCTGTAGCTTTCCTATGCAGAGGCTGGTCAGAGAGCATGCATATAACTGCAGCTGGGTGTGTCCCTACCTCTGTGTATGCTGGTGAAAGTGAAGGCTAGAGGGCTTTGCAGGTGATCACAGCAGTACAATGGGAGAAGGAGCCCAGGCTGGTGGGAAAGGGGCCTAGTGGTACCCCAGTTCCAGGTGGCACCCCAGGGGGAACCTGCCACAGCCTCCCTCAAAAATCTTCATCTTGTTTCTAGTCTGAATTTGTCTAGCTTCAACTTCCAACCACCAAATATCATTATACCTTTTTCTGCTAGATTAAACAGCCTTCTACAATCAGAATTCTCTTCACTGTGCAGATACATGAAGACTGTTTAACTGAAAATATCAGAGCAGATGTAATGTATAAAAAGTGGGGACTGAATTTTAGTATGTTCTTAGGACTCTTCTCACTTATATCCACTAGTGTAAACTCCGTTGTTATCACTGGGTTGACTCCAGTGTATGAGTAGAGAATCCGGACCACTAATTCAAGGCCTGATGTAAAAGTGTCAATCCGGAGTGACTCTATTTTTCTCCAGCTGAGTTGCACTGGTGTAAATCAGTTGTCAGTAAAAGGGGAATCAGGTCCTTAGCGTACGACTTTGCATAAATTACATCCTCTTTATAGCTCAATCACCGCAGCTGGAATGCTAGGTAAAAAGGCAAGGCCATGCTGAAGAGCAGTCACTATTGGAGCCGAGCATCCCTTCTCTGAGATAAATAGTTTAGAAACTGCTAAGAAAATCCTTCTTTTCCGCAATGCGTTTTACTGTTACAAAACAATCAGAGTCCAAGCTGTAAAATTAGGTCAGTGCACACCCAGCCTATTTTCAGTCTGTACATGTTGTAACAACTGCGCACTTTTCAGGGAGAAGTATTCTTATTAGTTAACATCTTGATCTTCAGGACCAATGGTTACAATTATGCCTCCTTATTTTTCAGATCTTCAAAGGTAGGGGAATCCTGTTTTTATAGCAGACCACGTGGTAATACATTTTTTAAGCAAGTTTTGAAGCACTGTCAGGTGTAAACGGCACTACAGATGAATGACCTCAATGTTGATTTGATTCCATCAGTGTAATTTTGCAAATATAAGCAAAAATGAATCACTGCGCACATCAAAAAACAGTCAGCACTTTCAGAAACGCAGCAATTAAGTTGCTAAAATCAACAGATCATAAGCTAGATGCTTATTCTCTCAGGAATATGATCTTATTAGTTTCCTGGCCCAATTTGTACATGCTGGGTCACCCACAGCTCCAACTGACAAGTTGTTCAGCGCCTGTGAAAAACAGGGCATGTAGCAACATGTTTTGTAGGGCTTTATGCAAAAAGGGCATTTGCTGGTGAGAGGTTTTTATTTTTAATAATTTCGAAAATCATGTTTCTCCCTTACTATTTATAAGTCTACAGAAATTTAAAACCAAAATTTGTTTCCCTGAAATTATTTCCTCTATTGCTTGTATTTGCCCTGGTTTGTTATTGTAAGGTCACTCATAAGTAATGGGCTCCTACCACGGTTTGAGTTTTAGACTGTATTTCATATGCACTGTGACAGGGTCGGGCAGATGGCTATAGGAGAGTAATAGAAGGCAGATATATTAGCCCCAGGTTAAGTAGGTCCCTTTTCCCTGGGTAAGGTAAGAGGGAAGGTTCCAGAAAAATCAGGAACTTGCTGGAGACAATTAAGACAGACAGGCTGATTAGAACACCTGCAGCCAATCAAGAAGCTGCCAGAATCAATTAAGGAAGGCTAATCAGGGCACCTGGGTTTAAAAAGGAGCTTACTTCAGTTTGTGGTGCGCATGTAAGGAGCTGGGAGAAAGAGGCGCTAGGAGCTGAGAGTGAGAATGCGGACTGTTGGAGGACTGAGGTGTACAAGCATTATCAGACACCAGGAGGAAGGTCCTATGGTGAGGATAAAGAAGGTGTTGGGAGGAGGCCATGGGGAAGTAGCCCAGGGAGTTGTAGCTGTCGCACAGCTGTTCCAGGAGGCACTCTAGACAGCTGCATTTCACAGGGCCCTGCACTGGGACCTGGAGTAGAGGGTGGGCCCGGGTTCCCCCCAAACCTCCCACCTCCTGGTCAGACACAGGAGGAGTCGACCTGGACTCTGAATTCAGAAAAACGGCCAAGCTGAGGGCTGCCGTGAAGCTCCAAGGCGAGCAAATCCGCCAATAAGCGCAAGACCCACCAAGGTAGAGCAGGAACTTTGTCACAGCAAAAATGATACATAGTTTGCCAATAAATATTAAGGTGAAAAGGGGAGATGATCCACATTTTCTGTCTGCCAACTAACCTGGAGCATGTTTTAAATACAGGAGAGTATTGTAAAGGTAGGGTAGACACTTGAGCTAAGAAGAGAGAGAATTCAGAGCTAAGGCTCTCACTGCATTCTTCATTCATGCCAGAACAAATACTTAACAGGTACCTTATTTTCAAATCACATTAACGTACTCATTTTCAAAAACCCTTGCAAGGCAGGTGACTATTATCCCACTTTTACAGATGAGGAAACTGAGGCCTGGAGGTTAAACAATTTAGCCAAGGTCTCGGGGCAAATTACTGTCAGCCATGGGATTAGAAATTGGTTCTGGCTCCATGCTCAATCCACTAGCCTGTTTGCTGCTATATTAGGATCTAGTGCAGTGGTTTCCAAAGTGGGCCATGAGTTTGTTTTAATGGGGGGGCCAGGCCCAGCTTTACACTCCCCGCTGCCCCAGGGATGAAGCCAAAGCCAAAGCAACTTAGCTTTGCAGGGTCCCTTGTGGCATGGGGGCCCCCTGATTCTGGACTTTGGAATCTAGAGTAATACAGGGCACTGGGATCACGTAGTAATTTTTGTTGTCAGAAGTGGGTTGCAGTGCAATGAAGTCTGAGAACTGCTGATCTAGTCCAAAACCCACAGGTATCTCTCCACTGACTTCAGCCCACGCTGGCTCCGTTCTTCTGTTGCTGCAGTGTTTCCATCTTAACTTCTATGTCACTGCCCATCAGGATTTCCCTGCAGTAGCCACTAGCACAAAATACAGGAGCAATAGGACAATGGAAGATCCAGTCTCATGACACGGCAGGGTTAACACCTTCCTGCGCAGCATGTACTCTTCTGCACAGAGCTACCCTAATGCAAACCCTTTAAAAACACAGCAGCTGACAGCTAGCAACGAGCAACTCCAGCAGAGGGTTTCTCGAGCACATCCCAATGCTTACCAGTGCAGTTCGCTTCATCTGACCAGTCTCTGCAGTCGTTATCGCCATCACACATCCAAGAAAGACGAATGCACATCCCCGAGCTGCAGCTGAATTCATCACTTCTACACTGGTGAGCGTCTACAAACAAGTCACCCAAAGTTCAGATGGGGTGATGGGGGTGGGGGGGATTGAACACAAGCTGTTGACTTAGAATAAAGAGCTGACATTTCATAACCGGCAGCCTAAGCAGCTCAGAAAATCTGTTCTGGGCTTGAAAGTATTTTTAGTGCATTGTTTCTAGCCCTGAAAGATCAAAAGCTACCACGTCACTCTGATTCCCATCTTCTGTTCTTCCCGTGGATTTAACAGTCTGCTGCTCAGGAACTATTAGCCTTAGAGGTTGACAGCCTCACCCACAACCCATTCAAGAGGCTGGGAGCTGCAAATGCTCAGCTGCCTTTGAAAAATCAGGCCAGAATCTCCTTTGAAATGAGGGATTCTGAGCTCCTTAGGAAGTGCTGCAAAGAACTGGCTAGTGTGTGCCTGCACCACTGCCCTCTGCTGGATGGAGGTGGAGCTGCTCGACACTGTGCCATACACCCTAGACTGCACACAAGTAATGGAGACTCCCCTTTCGGTTAGGAGCCTGTGCTGTTAATGCAGGAGACTGAGTCCTAACCCTGCTATTACTGTGCTCATGATGTGCAGCCATGAACTTGCTAAATGGCCAAGGATTTCTTACCAGTATGAAGCAACTGGGGGAGGGTGAAGGGGAACCTACTGTTGCAGCACTTGAATTTGCAGCCCCAAAGGCTTTAGGAAATACCAGATCTTGGAGCTGTCTAGCCTGTCCGGGTGCTTTGAGGCAGCTGTGTTTTTACCCTTCTCCAAGACCGAACACATCAACTCTCAGAAACTGCATGCGTATAATTTTTAATCCCTGCCCGATTATTTTGTTTTATGGCAGATGTGCATGGCAGGTGAAGGGAGCTGGGAACATCTGATATCAGTGCCTCCCTGCCAGCTCAAGACGTCACACCTCGGGTGGGGTGGATATGGGCTGTCATTGCTCTTTATTGCTCTTTTGTCCTATGCATCTCATCCCCTCCCCTGGACCACATCTGCACTAGCTGCCTGACGGCATCCAGGAAGGGGCTAGTAAGCCCTGGACAGTGCGCAAAGTGGGTCCCCTTCAGTGATCTCCTGAGAGCCAGAGACGCTGCCTTGCCCTGTCTCCATCCGGGCAGGCTCACGCCCTGCCTGGTGGAGAGAACAGTGATATTCTTCCTAAGGGGGGAAAGGGAAAGGACATCCAACTGAGACAAACAGCTCGCTCCTTATCATGCTTACCGCAGTGGCTTTCATCGCTGTTATCTCCACAGTCGTCTTCCAGGTCACATTTATAGGACAGCGGGATGCAGGTCCCTGAGCCCTGGCAGCGGAACTGAGTCTCGCTATCACAGACTGTTGTGGCTAAAACAAGGAGGGGGATGGAGGGAAAGAAGAGAGAGGTTTCAAGGCCACCAATTAAATAATTCTGCCCCTGACCCAAACTTGCATGTTCTAATAAAAGCAAGGGGAATAACATGGAGGGAAAGAGCTTCCTCGGAGATATTCTTGCTACAGATTCTGGCTATGTGCTGGATGAATTTCTCCTAGTTCAGGGCAGTAAGGGCTTAATGGTCTGACCCAGAGATGGGACTGAAACCAGTTCCACACTGCAATACCAAGCCCGGAGAAAGTACCCTCCAACTGGACAGAAGAAAAGATGAGGAATTTGGTTTCATGGCTGGCTTGGCCTGATGTGGGGGACCTTGAGTCTAAGCAGCCATCAGTTAGGAACCTTAGGAGCAGCTAAGCCTGGGGAGACGGTTTGGCCTGGACTTTATTGTCTTATTGTTCAGTTGCTTGACATTCGGTCCCAAATCCAGGTCCTAACTTTGAACCTGGCCCTGTTTCTGTAATGGGCTGAGCCATACCTCTATGACTTGGGGACAGCTCGGCCAGATGGCTGTTTCTTCCCTTCATAAGCTCATTGGGCTCTTTGTCTGATTTTCATTCAGAGGATGGCTTGCTCCTTGAATGTACCTGAACTAGCTTCATTAGGATATACCACACCACAAGGGCTTGTAGGAAGGGTGGAAAGACCATATTCATTATTACTAATCCCCTCTCCATCACTGGTGGAAGCCTTTTGCTCCCCAGGCAGGCTTGATAAATGATTACCGATCAGGACGCATACACAAAGTGACCACAGAAGGACACTTACGGCAATTCTTCTCATCACTCATGTCTCCGCAATCGTTATCGTTGTCACACTGCCAAATGCTGTTGATGCAATTCCCGTTGAAGCATCTATACTGGTTAGGCAGACAGGTGTTATCTAGTGCCCAGCGTGTTAAAAAAAACAAACAAACAAGCTACAATTAGGCACAGCACCATTATCTTTGCCAAAAGAAAAGGAGTACTTGTGGCACCTTAGAGACTAACAGATTTATATGAGCATAAGCTTTCGTGAGTTACAGAGCTGTAGCTCACGAAAGCTTATGCTCAAATAAATCTGTTAGTCTCTGAGGTGCCACAAGTTCTCCTTTTCTTTTTGCGGATACAGACTAACACTGCTGCTACTCTGAAACCTATCTTTGCCAAGTGATCATCACTCTTTCTAAGCTTTACACTGCAGGTCAAAAGGTAAAGTCAAGCTGACCTATCTCCCAACTAAGGAATTTATCATTTTTCAGGATTAAATAGCAGCAGGAGTTAAATAGGGTTTTACCTTCCTTGATGCAGGTGTTGTTCTTCATCACGTATCTATGTGGACAATCACACTTCACTTCCCCTGATGGGAGCACGGTGCTGGAGACTCCCTCAGGACACTTGCAGCTTCTGCTGTTGTTTGATTTGGGCAAACACAACAAACTGCAAGGCTTGGTGATGCAGGCATTCCGCCCTGTCGGGAGGGAACAAAGTAACTATCTGGCACTGCAGTACAGGGCAGGGAACCTGCCACCACGTCTCCGATCATCCCCTTGATTCAGGCTGCTATGCAGGCTCTCTGGGCACCTGGGTGTCAGCTTCACTTGGTTACGTATTTAGTCTGGCCTTGGGAGATGCCAAGAGCACTCCACACCCACTGATTTCAATGAGGCTTGAATGCACGCTCAGTGCCCTACTAGATCAGGCCCTTCGATCCTAGTGAGAGGTGGTTTTCAGATTAATAAGTAAACAGGATACACCACGCAGATCCCCCACTGCCTTATATAGTCGTGAAATATGAATAATTGAATGGAGGTTTTTTTCCTCGCCTCAAATGAGATGGTGAAGTCAAACCACGCTCTTTGGGACAGAAACCATGTTTCTATTTTGTGTTTGTACAGCGCCTAGCACAACGGGGTCTTTGTCTACGACGGAGGCTTCTAGACACGGCTACAATACAAATAAATAATAATTAATAATAGACCAACACTGAGAATGCAGTGCTCTCTCACTTGAGCTTGGGGAAGATTTAATTTAATTCCCTAGAACACAAGTTTCAACTAGGGCTCGGGACCACCTTCCATTTCTTAAGCGCTTGATGGGAAGAGTCACAGAGCTTAAGACCAGAAGGAACCACCAAATCATGAAGTATGATCTTCTGCATATCACAGGCCACCAAAACTACCAACCACAAATACACTAAACTCAACAGCGAAAATGAGACCAAAGGATTACAGCCCACAGGCGCCAAGACTATTATGTGTCACAGGCAGAGAATAGGAGGGACCAAGGTGCACCAATGCCCGAGGACCCTGCAATGGCAGGAAACTGATGGAGATAAACTCAGATGATTCTGGCAAGCGGTCCCTTCTAACCCTATGATTCATGCTGCAGACGGAAGGCAAAAAAATCCTGCAGAGGGTCCCAAAACTTCTTCCTGTCCTGACAAGTTGTGGCAGCCTGGAAAGGGTTGAGAAGCACCATCCTGGAGACCTTTCTGAAGGCCACCCCAGGAAGCATTACTTTCCAAAGGCTCGCTAATAAACCTCATTAAAGTGTCAGGGAGGAAGCAGGGGCTTCTCATCAGCAGCTCCATGCTAACAAGAGCATTTCAGAAAACACAGCGACTTAAGGGCCAGTTAATCGGCACTTAACAGCCTCCTGATCAGGCTGAGCACCTGCTGAGGCTTAAACACAACTGAACAGCCTTTTGTTTCAGAGGGATCAGATGAAGTCCACAGCATCTCCTGGAAACTAAGGGGTCACTGACTTTCTGCTCGGGTGGGCTCATTTTAAGATGCTACTTTAAATTCATTCTAAGCCATCTGGAGGCCTCTCAGTCACGGGTTTATCAAGTCTATGGCTCTGAACTCTTAAATATTCGTGCTACTGTTTCATCTAAAGACAGTTCACTCTCAAAGCCCATTCAATCCCTGACCTCTCCGCTTGGAACTGTCAACATGGGCTCCAGCAAGGCCGGTGATTTTGTAATGGGTGCACACCTGGCCTTTAGCTTGAGACCCAACAAATCCTTTCATGTAGGTCACTAAGGAGCTGTCGGACGGTAACAACTGCTACCTAATGAGACCTGCACTGGACTCAAACCAGTGACCTCGAGGTGACAGAGAGATTTTAGGATTTTAAAGCTGAGATGTGATAAAGAGATCGTGATGTACATCTATCTTACTGAAATTTACCGTCAGCAAGCACCATTCACAAAAGATAGACAACGCTTAGTTCTATGGCTGAGAGCTGCAAAGTCACCTTCGGAATTTGGATGCATTTGGACTCAAAAAGTTTGAGGAAGGATGGCCCAGTGGTTAGGGCACTAGACTGGACTTTGGAGACTTGGGCACAATTCCCTACTTTGCCAACCCTCTCCCCCCCCCCCGGGGTGATTTCCCTCCCTCTGTGTCTCACTTCTTCATCTGTACAATGGGATAACAGCTTTTCCCTACCTCAGGGTGTTCTGGGGATAAAATACATTAAAGATGGTGAGGCACTCAGATACTATGGTGATGGGGGACCATATAAGCAGTTAAGATAGACAGACTCCCAAACCCCATTCAATGGGAATTAAGCAGCCAAACACCCTAGATGGCTTTTGAAAACCTCTGCATGCAGTCTACTTAGAAAAGATCTTTACAAACACTCCACATTACCTGTTGTCTTTCCTCGGTAGAAGATTTTCATATCCATGATCCCATTTAATCGACCAACTAAAATCTCCATTCTCGACCCACTGTATTTAGATGCTCTAAAAATACTCAGCTGCGACCAATCATTCCAGTAGATTTCATTCTGAAACATAAGCTTTGTTCCTTAGTCCATGCTTTGGTGGAGAAAGGCAAATAACATGACCTCTGCAAACATATTCTTTTCCAAATTCAGGATCCTACAGATCAGGATCTCCCAGTTAATCCTGATTTTTCATTGAACTAGCCAATGCAGAAGACCAATTTCATAAAGTCAGTTTCAACTGAAAACCAAGGGTAATATTTTGCATGGACGTTGCCTGTGCCCCCTAAGGTTTCATATACCGCCAATACTACTTTGCACTTATATATTGCTCTTCATGTGGCTTCAAAGCGCTCTGCAAGGCTGGGTCAGTGTCATTACCCCCATTTTATAGATGGGGAAAGTAGGATTGTATTAGGGTTCAATGACTTTCCCAATGGAGTCATAAAGTGAGTCAACAGCAGGGTCTGGAACAGAACCCAGGTCTTCTGAATCCCAGCCCCAACTTGCTCGTGTCTGCTTGTATGGACACAGCTGTACAAACAAGAATTAGTAAAGCGCAAACATGAACCTGGGTTCAGATAAGCAGACAGACATCTGTGAGACGTTAGCCAAAGGTTATCCAGATTACTGCGGCTCTCAAACCTACGAATCTCAGAACAGGATTGTCAGAATGTTTCTTAAGTCCAAAGGAAAGAAGCTAACAAAGGCTTAAAACTGGACCTGTGCAGAACCTGAAACAAAAGCCACGTGTGTGCGTTAAGGCTGCAAACCATTTGGTGAACTGGGTCAGAGTTCATGGTGAGCTTGGGGCCTCTCAACACAGCTCAGCGTCTATCACAGTCCCAAACTGGACAGTTTGGGTTGAGCCCCTATATCTACTATACTTATCTCCACACACACTGTATAAATACCTTAAATACAGCAATAGCATAGGGATGAGGAAGACTATGCAGTATCACGGATCTCTGCATCCCACTGAAATCAATCCTCTCGATTCTATCCATATAGGCTTCCGTCCAATAAATCCAGTGATCATCCACAGAAATGCCATTTGGCCATCTCACTCCCTCAGAGACGATGCAACTGGCTGACGAACCATCCATATCGCTTCTGTAAATGCCAGGTCTAGAGTCTCCCCAGTCTGTCCAGAACATCAACCTGATTATGTCCATAAGCAGAGTTAATTTAAAATAATAATACAAAGCCTCATCTAAACAGGTGTCCACACAAAACAGTGAGCTCCACTCTTTAAATCCTATCTCACAGAAAGAGTATGTCTTTTTAACAGGAACTCAATGGAATTCAATGGAATGCACCTGGCAGGGGGAATATCAAGGCTCCAGGACTGTGTTTAAATACACATGAACCACAAGTAAAGAAGTGATTCAGCAAACAGTCAGCTTCGGAAAGGTCAACTTCTCACATATCAGCACAGTGACTCCCAATGAAGAGACCAGTGTTCTGCCTTCTCTGCTGAATAACCAGTGGCCGCTATGCAGGTTCTTACCCAAGGAATGTTATTGTGAGGGAAATGGAAAATTGCTCCCAATCTCAATTGAACTGAAGCCCAGTTACCCGGATCAGACTATTTAGGTGAGAAAGAGCCACGCAGGGAAACAGCTTTCAAAACAGCACATGGAGGAGCGCACTACTTTGATCTTGTATGAATTTAGTCCTGACGAAAAGTGCAGGATTTACTTGGTTTTAATTGGTTTTTATACAAATTAACACGACTATTCACAGATAGGTCCTACTCACCCTTCTTTAGGCACCAAAGCTAGGGCTCTGGGTCGTTCGAGTACAGAGGAATTCAGAACAGTAAATCGCAAGTCTCCATCTGGGTTGGCAACCTAGCACAAGACGTAGAGGTGTGGTTTTTGTTTGCAATATGAAGAGCAATTGCATTGTTTAAAATTAAATGAAATTCTGCAGCATTTAATTACAACCACTTAGCAAATGACAGTTCAACGTATACATACTTGACAAACAGTTATCTTAAGGCAAGTGATAAAAGTTTATGGGCTTCATTTACTTATGTGATTTCCACAATGCTGAACCAATTGCTTACTGCTGTAATGCACTATGTGCAGCTAATTCTATCCCGCCACATTACAGAGAGGAAATTGTTCCATTTAATGCAGTTCAAATAACCTGTTAAATTACCTGACAAATTTATCCCTTATGTTTGCCAGTCGCTCACAACTTGTCCTTAATTTTGATGAGTGTGTTTGTTATTGGGCCATAGTTGAAGAACAGCTTATGCAAGCAAATTTGAGGCTATGGGCTCTGCTGAGAACTCTTCATTTGAACCATTTGCAGTCTGTAATTTGTCACCAACCATAAACCACATAATATTGTTTCTGCTCACTGACTGGATGAGTAAAACTTTTAACTAGGAGAATGAGGAAGAGTGATGCACAAAATTTGGGGGGAGTAAGAGTGATCCAAGTGATGCACAAAATTTGGGGGGGAGTAAGCTTTTGTCATAACATTCGTGCATCTTTCACGGTTCACTGCTGTTTTCCTGAAGGAACCAGCAGTTATCCAAATACTGGTGAACAACAGAGCAAACTTGCCACGTTTATTTATGAGCATACTTGTGAATCCCTTTTTGGACTGTTCAGTCTTCCCTGAATGTGTCATATCGATCTGAAAGTGTCAAACTGATCTACAGTGTAAGCCCTCTTCCATCATCATCATAGCAAATCCTAAAGGGATGTAGTCTCCTTGCAGATCGAGCACCAAGCAGATTGATCTCTACCTAGGTTCATAAGACAGTCTGTGTCCCTCACTAGCGATCTTACTGCAGCTTTTCATGCCTACATGATTACCGATGGTGGAGCGTCATTCCTTGGTAAATGCATTTTGTAATTCACTGATCTTCCATTTTAAATATAAAAGGCTGAATTCTACTCTGCCTTATGCATGAGTAGTTGCAATAAGCCCTTGGATGAGAAGGCTGGATGGCCTTACTGTCCCTAATATGTCAGCCAACATTCAGCTGCCCCCTCCCCCCCATCCTCCAGGAATGGGGACTCAAAGCTACACATGGTCAAACGGATTGAAGGCCTGGTAAACACAAAGCAATGGGGCTACAGCTACCTGTTATCATGAAGATCGGTTGCAGACCTACCTCAATTTTTGGAATACCAGCGTTCACCCAGTAAAGCAACTGACTGAGAGGTTCAAAGGCCAAAGCTTCCACTGTTTCTAGGCCAGTGCTAATGATTATCTCCTGTCCAGAGCTGCCGTTTAGACAAAGACGCTAAAACAAACAAATAAATAGAAAATTCTAAGCATCAAGGTTAGTGCACCCAGCTGTTCGGGGTGGGGAATTAGAAAAGGAGCCACTAACGAGAAAAACCTACCAGCAGTATTTGCATTGCAAAGCGTATCTATTACAGCTCCCCTGAGATACATCCATTTCTGGGATGCAGGGAGGCCAGGAGATAAACAGGAGTCCAACACAAGAGAGGGAATAGGAGACATTTTTGGCTTAAAAGGGAAAATGCTCCTCTTGTGATATGTGCCACCTTTCATTTCCATTCACAACAGAAGATAGGCGCTTTGAAAAGTGCTTTGTAATGGTTTTCAAGGTCTCACCCACAAGGACAAGACTAACTCAATTTAGACAAGACAAAGACAAGACAAAACTCAATCTCCACCTCGGTAGAAGGTTCTCTGCTTCAGTAGAAAATTCCAAACCTGGGGTTTAACCAATGAAATCCTCTCATGTGGCTTCAAATAAATATTAACTTTTTCCTCTTATCATTTTCAGTAGCTGCAAAAAGAACAGGAGGACTTGTAGCACCATAGAGACTAACAAATTTATTAGAGCATAAATTGTTGTGGGCTACAGCACTGGATGCATAGAATGGAACATGTGGGAAGAAGGAAGATAGATACATACAGAGAAGGTGAAAGTTGCCATACAAACTGTAAGAGGCTAATTATTATAATAATCATCATCTTAGTTAATTAGCCTCTTACAGTTTGTATACCAACTTCCACCTTCTCTGTATGTATATATATACCTTCTTACTATATGTTCCATTCTATGCATCCGATGAAGTGGGCTGTAGCCCATGAAAGCTTATGCTCTAATAAATTTGTTACTCTCTAAGGTGCCACAAGTACTCCTTTTCTTTTTGCGGATACAGACTAATACAGCTGCTACTCTGAAATCTGTCTTTAAGTAGCTGCTATCTTACAAATCAGATATACAGGGCCAGATCCTCCGCTGGTATAAATCAATGAAAAGTCATTTACACCAGCTCAGGATCTGGCCCTTAGACCCTAAAGGACATTCATGACCAGACTAGCCCTTTTAAGATAGGTTACATGAGGGTCTCAAAGACAGAAAAACATAGCTCCTGGCTACGGCTGTGTTTTTCATTAATAATAAAGATGCTTCCTTCTTATACAGGGCTTCTCATCAACAGACCTTAAAGCACTCTACAAAGGACGTCAGTAGCATTCTCTCCATTTTACAGATTGGTAAATCGAGGCACAAGAATGTGAAGCAATTTACCTAAGGTCATCCAGCAGGCCAGTGGCAGGAATAGTACCCCAGTCTCCTGAATCCCAGTCCACTGCTTAATCCACTCGGCTCTAATATCACACAAGGTATACGCTCTTCTAGGAAAACATCCCAGAGCATTGTGCTAGGCAGGGACTGCCCAGAACCCCGCTCACCTGTATAATG
The DNA here is from genome assembly GCF_009764565.3 of Dermochelys coriacea. NCBI lineage: Eukaryota > Metazoa > Chordata > Testudines > Dermochelyidae > Dermochelys > Dermochelys coriacea. The sequence goes on from NC_050089.1 coordinate 11,060,043, forward strand.
TCAAGCGTCACATCCGCCCAGTACAAACAGTTGTGGTCGTAATCAAAGTCCAGAGCCACTGCCCCTCGCAATCCAGTCAGAGGCAACTCCTCGCTGATTCCAGAAGAGAGATCGTACCGGTGGATGGAGTAGCGCGTGGCATACAGAATAAACTCATTCTCTTCTAGAGGTACAGAGAAATATTTATGTAGAAGCCTTTTCCCACGTGTTCCCTTGGGGATAAGGTGAATAAATGGGGTCTTCTTCATTTCTGACCAAAACCACACAGTTAGGACCTTATCATAAATGAGAATCAGGCCCTTGTTTTTGGAGAGAGACGATTTTAATTGGTGTATGTCACTAGCCATAGATTTCTGTAACTCACCCACAAAAGTGAAAAAATATTATTACCGCTATTATTTATTCCGGTTGGTGGAAAAAGAGGGTGAAAATTGCAAAAGTAGATTCTTTCTTTTATTTATAATGTTAAATTTTGTCAATATTAAAAAAAAAATTAACCAGCTCAAAACATTGCCAAAAAAAAAATTGTCCAAGTGCTTTCTCCGGAGCCTAAATGCATTTAATGTTTGTGAGCCATAAAAGTGCCGAAGTCGACAGATCCCGATGGGAGTCTTTGGGGTCTAATGTAACATAAATACTTATCATGTAAGAACTTGGGGACCATCCGTCTGTTTTGTACAACACCTAGCGCAACGGGGTCCTGGCCCAGGGCTGGGACTCCTAGGAACAGGAGTCTGTACCCAAACCCCAAACCAAGTGAGGTTGGGTCATGTAGAGAACATTTCATGCCTCTCTGATTACCACTCGGCCCTTCCCTAAGACTCCAGTCAGGCTGGGGGCTGGGCGGAGGGAGGGAAAAGAGTAGGGGATCTTGATTCACACCAAGAGAATAACTCCCATTGATTTTGGCTTGCTTTGGATCATGCTCTACCTTCTTCCTTGCAGATACCTCTCCCCCTCTCTCTCTTGCACATTAATCACGTTGCGCATGACGCAAGATTCCATTAAGGCTCTAATGATCAGCATGCAAATTACGTTGGCAGCACATGGGTGAATGAGATCACTGCAGGGCCCTCATGTCTGGAAAGAGAAGGGGAGGAGGCGATATCTTCGTGTGACTTGTCTGGCTCACACCACTGAAGTGCTAAGGCATAAATTTTGCTCTGCGTGGGCACAGAAAGCCCCAAATGGCTGACAGACTCAGTGGGGGCAGGACGGGGAGCAGTGACTGTCTGGGGGCTCTGCAGGCTGGGTAAAGGGACGGAGAGGTAGAATTCTTGCTCTATTTGTTCTGTTTTAATCTTATTCTAAACCTACTACAGTATGAGTCAGGAAATCATGGAGGAGTTTGGTTCCCAGTTATCACCTATTTTCATGTCTTCAGCTCCCCTCAGTGAGCAAAGGGTGTTTAGCACCATGTGGAATTGAGCCCTTACTCTGACACCCAATCAAGTGGATTTGGGGCATCCAAACTCCATGTCACTTAAAAGTGTAAATTCAAACCTGCTCCCATGTCAGAAACTCTCACTGACTCCAGTGTGAGCAGGGCTAAATCCTCAAAAACTGCATAAGGGACCCAGAAGGAAGAAAAGACTTTTTATGTGCTCAGATATTTCAGATGCAGTTCCATTACCTTTCTCAGATTTCTGAGAGCCTCACGGGAATCTGTGGATAGTCCCTAAACAGGCAGCGAAAGGAACACAGATTTTGCAAGGAAGCCACCAGAGTGGCAGTGCTCCCACAGAGACTTACCTGCTAGAGGGCATGGCACCAGTTCCCCTTCTAGCCGTGATTCAATGTCTCCTCCTACACAGGTGTCCCCAGAGATCTTCCGGTAGCTGGAAAATATATATATATATATATATATATATATATATATACACACACACACACACACACACACACATTCATTTCTTAAAGGAAAAAGCTAGCATACTCTCATGTGCAACCAACCGGTTCTTGTAGGATTTAGAATTAAGAGGGTTGTTAAATCACATTATATTGTGTACTCCATGGGTGCATTCCCCTTAATCACTTATTAATATGATTCTTCTTTTAATACCATTCAAATAAATTTCAAAAACTTAGATTGTAAACTCCTCGGGGTAGGAACCCTCTTTTTCTTCTGCATTTGTACAGCACCTAGCACCATGGGGGTCTGACTTGGGGGTCCAAGGAACTATAGTAATGCAAATATTTAATAATAATTTGAAAAGTCAAGTTTCTTGCCCATGTGCAGTACGTACCCTCTAGTCTTTCTATAAGTCGAGCCAACGGGACAAGGCACAGGTGGGGAATATGGTTTCCCAGCAAATTCGGGATCAGGGATGCAAACTTCTAATAATAAATCATCGCTCAGTTTAAAACCAAAATCACTGCGGCAGAGGGGAGAAAAAAAGGAAATGCTATCAAGTTATATTGCTACTTTCATGTATTCTTTGCAACAGTGTTAGAAACACAATGTGTTGGGAAGACCATTAATGGTAACATTCAAATTAATAACAATGTTTTGCAATCAGACAGCAGCTTGTATCGAAAAACTTCAAAACATTTTACATGCATTAAGTAATTAAGCCTCACAATCATCAAAACACATTAGGGCATGGGTGCCAGCACTGGACTCGGACTCCAGATATCCACGTTCCATGCCCAACTCTGCCACAGGATTATTGGGTGACGTTGGGCAAGTCCCTGTGCCTCAGTTTCCCATCTGTACAATGGGGATGCAGTAGAACCTCAGAGTTACGAACACCAGAGTTAGGAACTGACCAGTCAACCACATACATAATTTGGAACCGGAAGTACACAATCAGGCAGCAGCAGAGACCCCACTCACCCCAAAAAATGAATCGAGTACAGTACTGTGATAAACAAACTACTAAAAAAAAATGGAAAGCAGCATTTTGCTTCTGCATAGTACAGTTTCAGAGCTGAATTAAGTCAATGTTCAGTTGTAAACTTTTGAAAGAACCATAACGTTTTGTTCAGAGTTATGAACATTTCAAAGTTACGAACACCTCAATTCCCAAGGTGTTCATAACTCCAAAGTTCTACTGTAATGATGTTTACCTCCTTTGCAATCTATACATAAAAAGTGCTAGATAAAAGCATTATTGTTACATTATCTTAATTTTACAGATGGGTAAACCGAGGCACAAACTGGTCAAGTGACCTGTCCAAGCTTACACAATGAGTTAGTTGCAAAACTGGAAACCAATCCCACAGTCCTTATTCCCCTTCTGACCAGCTCTAACCAAATTCATCATTATTCCTTATTTAGGTGCCTAACAGGGAGCAGAACTCTTTATAAAAATCTGACCCCTGCCCAACAATTCACACATTAACGAATAACCTTTACAAGTGATTGTCAAAGCAAAGCTTCTTTATCTTGACAGCTGTTTAGTTTCACCGATATCTAAATTAAAAATAAAATTACATAGCAGTGCCAATCACATCCATCTAGTTAAATGGTCTCTTAACTTTTCTATAGTAGCTTTTTGTCTTTGGAAATCATCCGTATCCATTTTAAGGGAGAAGTGATGCGATAATAATACTTTGCTTTTCTATTGCACTTTTCAGAGTCTCTCAAAGTGCTTCAAAGACCTGAATGAAACCTCTTACCTCCTATTAATGAAAGGATGTTTTCAGTCTATTTAGTCTGTTTGCTATAAAACCAGGCCATAGATACAAAGAGATAAATAAATGGGATCTGTTTGTTTGCTCACTGTTGTTAGTTACTGATATTTATAACTGAATAACAACCCAGACTAAAGAGAATTAATTGGTACTTACCATTCAAAGTCTTCTCTTGTACATGAGCAGTTGGAGACCATAACTGGTCTATCAAAATCTTCGCCATTGAAGCAAGTCGCATGAGGAGTCCTCCTTTTGAAAACTGTCTTCTGCCCCAGTAAGCACTCATTACCTCGCTCATCGGAGGGTGACCACAGTTTGTAATCGTTTTCTGTGCAAGGGACGCCTATGATAAATGACATGGTTGGGTTAAATAAAAAAAGTCACCATGACCTACATACCCAAAACTTGAGATTTAAAAAGAGGGGGCCTGATTTTCCTCTGCCCTTGTACCAGGAGTTGTCTTTTACCCCTGTGCAGAATGGGTGCAAGATGCTGGGAGGCTGAAGATACTAACCACCACTGGAAGCCAGTTGATCTGCTAGCATTTTAATCTTCGCACAGCTGCCAATAAGCACACAAGGTGCAAAGCTGTGGAGAATCAGGCCTAGTGTTTTGTCTTTGCAGGAGTCTGAGTTGCATCGTATGAACATGCACATTCCCTGCCGCTTCTATTCCAAGAACAGCACCTCAGGCTAATGTCACTGAGTCCCACATACTCCGCCCCTCTCTCTGCGGTGCTGGGGTTTCACAATATAAAGGGCTCCTAGAAGCCTATACGGGGATATGAGCACATTTTTTGTGCTGCAGAGCAGGCTCTTAGCATGGATTTATGGACTAGAATATCTATTGCTACATGGATTTTCTGAGGCTTCGCCCTACAGAGCAGGCGGGCAGGGGGAAGGAGGTGATTCCCAGGTCTCAGTGCTCCAGTGGCAATTTGCAGTGGGATTCCTCTCCACCATGCCCTGCCGAGTTCTGCAGATTCCTGGCCCAGTTTACAGGCCCGGTGCTGCGGAGAAAGAGTTGCATGTTAATACCTTTTATGCCTTGGGTTTAAAAGAGGGAACTGGCTAGCTCAAAGGCTTGCCAATGCAGCCTTTCCACTTCCTCCAGGTTAGCTGTTCCGTTCTGGACAAAGTTGGTAGTGCCTGAAATCCTCTTATGGAGCCAGTTTTCCCTCTCTTTCACACCAGGGGGAATCAGGGGTCACTCCATAGGAATCAGTGGAGTAGGACCCACTTGCCCAAAACAAATAGAAAAAGAGACACTATTCCAATTCAAGGCGCACAGCGTACGGAAGAGGAGAGATGTTCAGTGACAGAAGGCAATAAAGGACTCCGAAGCAATGACAGTGCCTTTGCGACGACTTACTTAAATGAAGTCAATTTGATCCCCAAACCGATCCATTTATAACAAAACATCAAGGGAATCGGTTATAAATTTTAGTCAGGCAAATTCCTCTGTCAAGTGTAACTGTCTTTTCATTAAAATGCTGCTGCACAATCAAAGCTGAAATTGGTTATAAAACATTCATTGGCCTGGCTTTCAGAAGTGGGTTGCTGGGGTGTTTTGTTCTTGTTTTCCCTTTTTAAAATCCTTCAATTCCCAGAGAGGAGATTTTAGCTAGAGAGGAAAAATGCAAATGTCCTTGGCAGGCATTTCAATCTAAAAACTCCGTCAATGGGCATGAAGGGGCACAGAACCTGAGGAAGGGGAACAGTATCACTGAAGTTCCTGGCATCTGAAGGTGAGCCTCTCTTAGGGTACATCCACGCTGCAATGAAAGACTTCTGGCACGGGCCGCCGCTGGCCTGGCTCAGCTGACTCAGGCTCACGGGACTATAAAACTTCAGTGTGGACTTTCAGGCTTGGGCTGGAGCCTGAGATTTGAGACCCTGCAAAGGGGGGTGGGTCTCAGGCCAAGCCCAAATGTCCACACTGCTGTTTTTAGCTGTACAGCCCAAGCCCTGTGAGCCCGAGTCAACTGACCCTGGCTCTGACATTCGGTGGCAAGAGTTTTTATTGCAGTGTAGACATACCCTTAGGCTCTGAGCCTGCAAAAAGGACCACGTGGGTGGCATCCTTGAGCCTTGCAGAGCCCTGCTGAAGAGCTGACTTGCCTTTCAATTAGACTTGGGCTCCTAAGTTACTTTTGAAAACAAGACTAATGCCCATAAGTGAGTTAGGTGCTTCTGAAAACGTTATCGTAGCGCTCAGATGACTAGGTTGTACTTCCTCTTTCTCCCTCTCAGCAGATAAGCAATGAGAGCCCATGAGTATATGAACTTTTAAAGGCCCTGCTTGTCCCTACCTTAATAGTAAATGGGGGAAGTTGCAAGGATCTGCTGCTTTTCAATGAATGACAGGTTTCAGAGTAGCAGCCGTGTTAGTCTGTATTTGCAAAAAGAAAAGGAGTACTTGTGGCACCTTAGAGACTAACAAATTTATTAGAGCATAAGCTTTCGTGAGCTACAGCTCACTTCATGTGTGTTTGAAAAGCAAGGCGTTGGGATAAACAGACACCGTACGTGCAAACCTCAACGCCACATTAGTACACCAGGTCCCTTACCAAGCACGTCAGTGGTGTTGATCTGCAGTATCAGCCAGCTGTGGCCGTTCTCTTTATAGGAGCCGAAGATGGTGAACACGGTGCTCTTCTCCCCCGGCTCGGTGAGAAGCCCATACACAAATACTGGTTTCTCTGAGAAGGTGAACATTTTCCAGGTCTCCCCTTCATTTGTGCTGTACCTAGAGGGGGAGAGACAAGGACGGTGGGACTGCTGCAAATAAACTCCTGGTGGCCTCCTGGTTGGGATTTATTTGCTCATTTCTAAATTTACACAAAACCAGGTACTTTCAAAACCTTACTAAGGTCATGGTCATGACTAGTAACACTTCGCTTTTCCATCCCATAGATCTCAAAGTGCTTTACTAAGAAAGATCAGTGTCATTAGCCCCCTTCTGCAGGTAGGGAAATTGAGGCACAAAGAGATGTGACTTGCTCAAGGTCAGTGATAGAGCCAGGATTAGAAGACAGATTTCTCAATTCCAAGTCTACTGGACCACACTCATCACAAAACAGAAACAAGCAGCTGCATAATTTATCTGGACGATATCTTTTTTTCATAGATACACCTGCACACGTATGTAATAGGACAGTGACAGCTGCTTGCAACTATGTGGCTTAAAATTCTGTCAGTGAGAAAAGCCAAAGCTTGTGAGAGTCTGTGCACAAAAGGAAGAACGTGGCAGAAGCTAATCTGTAGATGGTAGTTGGTTTCCCAACACCACAGATGTGAACCAGAACATATTCAAATTCTCTGCAGGGCTCTCTGACCTTTTTAAGAGAGACTGACCATGAAGCAGTCAAGGGACATTGGTATGAGGCAACACATGTGCTTCCTTGACACAACAGTGATGCTCATATCATAGACTAAGTTTTGGACCTAAGTTTTTGGACACCAAAGCTATGTCAGAGGGGATGCTCCCTTTCAATGTACATCTCTGTAGCATATTTAACTTTTGTAGGAATCCATGCTCTTAGTCATGTTGAAACCTTTCCTGTATAATATTTAAATTAAGCTTTTAAGTTAGTTCACTGTCAGAACAGCTGAGAAAAGCAGCCCTTCCAGTGCAAAAAGAAAAAAAAAGGGAAATTAAGCCAAAGCATTTAATGGCTTCGGGAGAAAACAGGCTAGACTTCTTCCACGTCTCTTTGCAGTTATCTAAAACAGTGGGCTGTAAACTGATCCTGCAAACTGTTACGCATGCAAGTTACCCATGCTCATGCTAGCTGCCCCCAAGGGCTCAGAGGGACCATCCGCACACGAGTAAATGCTTGCAGGATCAGTACCTATGCCGGTAGAGCGAACATAGTAATTACATGCTCAATGACCCACTGTCAATGGCGGGTGTTAAATATTTGGGGTCTCAGGCACACATGTAAAGGGCAAGGGAGACTGGGATTGTACAGGGGAGAAAATGGGGAATGTGTAAAATCAAAACAATAATTTAAAAAATCCTTTCCTCTGTTCTATCGTAATATATAGCTCCGTCCCTGAGAAGCTGGGGATGTGTGTGTAAAAAAAAAAAATCCTAAAAAATATATATATCCTAGTCCAAAGTGTGGCAATGCTACAAACCCTCATACGCATTCCAGTTCTATTGTACGGGGGCTGACCTGCCGCTGCGTTGCAACAGCATACCTTCACTGAAGTTAATGGAATTGCCCTATTGAAAAATGGAAGGATGTATTTGGGGTTAAAGCACTAGGTTAGAGCTTAGGTGACCTTGGTTCAATTTCTAGCTCTGCCAGGGATCTCTTGTTGGACACTTAATGGCCCAATGCCTCAGTTTCCCATCTGTAAAACGGGGATAATGCCATCTCACCTCACAGAAGCTGTGAGAATAAAGCCTGTTGTGTTGGTCATGCACTCAGACACTTTGCCTATAGGGGCCATATAAGCAGCAAGGCAAAGAGAGAACAGTGAAGAATAAGGCACAGAGCCATGGAAATACAGCACTGTACCACAAACAGATGTCCTGTATACCTCAGCCTATTCCTGTTCGTGAGAAGTTTCTTTAAAATTTTTAGAAAGGGGCAGGGGAGAGGGTGATGAATTAGCATATCAAGGATATGTTAAGGGCAAAATCAAGGGTCACTTGCTAGTCTATTGTTTTTGTTGGCTCACATCTCTTGGGAAGTCATCTGCTTCTGTCAGACAGTTTGAAAGAAAACCTATCCACCCCAGTAACTTACTTGAGCTGGTCTGTCTCTGTGCCCTGCGTTATTGCTACGAGAATGCCACCATGGTCACCCCAAGTGTAGTAATGGGGTCCGGACAGTGCCTGAGAAAAGAAACACCGACACAGGGAGCTTAATGAGAGAATGTTGAGGTGGCTTGGATATGAGATTATAAAGCATCACATGAACCATAAAATATAACCACAAAGGCTCTCGTTCATCTGAGTCCTTAAGTATATTCATCGTGTGTTGAAGTCCCATTGAAGCTTTGCTGAATCAGGGCTGAAATCCTTGCTATGAAACACGCTCTATATGAACTGGGTATTTGAACTGTGCTGACTTTCAGGTCTTCTGGGCTCCAGCAATAGAGACTCAAGTGTTTACAGGCTGTGGTCTAGGGTCAACTGGAATCATCGGACTGGAAGGGACCTCGACAGATCATCTAGTCCAGTGGTTCTCAACCAGGGGTCCAGGGTCATCAAAAACAGACCTGAAAGCAGGGCCAGCATTACTCATTGGAGCTGGGGCTCAAGCCGAAGCCCGAGCCCCACTACCCTAGGCTCAAGCTGAAGCCTGAGCAACTTAGCTTTGCGGGGGCCCCCCAGGGCATGGGGCCCCAGACAATTGCCCTGCTTGCGACCCCCTAATGTCAGCTGCAGCTTTTAAAAATCTGCTGGATATGCAAAAAAAGAGTTATTGAGGCACAGGTGGGCCATGGAGTTTTTATAGCATGTTGGGGGGGCCTCAGAGAGAAAAGGGATGAAAACCCCTGATCCAGTCCAGTCCCCTGCACTCATGGCAGAACTAAATATTATCTAGACTGCAGCAGAGTTAATCTGAATTTGCACACCTGTAATCAAGAGCAGAATAGGACCCTGGACCCTTATTCTCCTCTCACTTAAATTGGTGGAAAACAGGAATAATGTCAACGAAGTGAAAGGAGCTGCAACAGTGTAAACGAAATCTAGAGGAGTTTGTTATGTTTGCAAAACCTTCCGGTGAGCTGAGTGGAGACTGGTTGGTTTCCCAGGATTTCAGCCAATTTTATGTTTGAGTCTGTGAGGTTTCTTCAATACTAAGAAGCCAAAGGGTGCTTGGAAACCACATGTTAAATGGTCCAACAGCCAGTTCACACATCCATCATGTGAAGAACTGTCGTGTGTCAGACCCACCCACAGCTCTGTTTTGAAACAATATCAGAATTCGACAGACTGCTACGCTTTTCAGGCTGGAGCAGATGATTTTCACATAGCTGCTTGCCAAAACCGAGAGGCAGAAACCGAGGTCACTGCTGCACAGCTGCATACTCGAAAGTGCTGAGTCATTCCCCTTCTGCTCCCCTCTTTGCACCAAAAGGAAGATTTAGACAATCCCAACGAGTAACTCTGAAGCCAGGGTCTTGTGAACTAAAGCTCCCTCTTGCTCATCACATTTTTACCTTGTACTTTTACATGGAGCCCTCCCCGTGCAAGGTCAAGTCAGAACAGGAAGCACGCATGTGGCTATCTCGCTTTTAAAGATCAAACACTTCCACGTCACCCCAGAAGTTCCTACGTGAAGAAACACGGCTCCCCCATTGCCTTTCCTAGGTTGAATCTTTGATATGTACATGCTTTCAAGGACAGGGGTTCTTTGGACAAGGCTGTATCTCGGCAGTAACAAAAACAGCGGCATGTTCCCACTGCTGCCCCAGCAGCCCAAATGTTAACCAAACCACACAGCATTTACTGGGAGGAAAAGGAGGCCATTTTATTCACAGGATTAAACAGTTTACAGATGTTGAAACACCATATTACACTAACAGCAAAATGTACAGACAGACCACAAACCATGCCACAGACCAGAACACCCAGTCAGTAAAGAACATTCAACACCCATAAACTGAGAACAACATCTCTTTCCACTGGAAGATGCCAAGGGGTTTCTCAGCCACTCAAACAGGCAGAAAGCACTGGCTTTTCTCTGAGTTTTGTCTGCATTTTAAGAGGGCAGCACTCAAACATAGAAGACATATAAATAGGTATATCAAAAGCTTTAATCCAACATGTCTGACGCCTCTGAAAATCCAGAGGAAAACAGCACTAAGCGCAAGAGGAATGTAAACATTATTCTTGCTTCCCCGGGTCCCCTGAATTCAGCAATCCTCAGTGATGCCCCAGTATGTGCTATTATTATTATTTCCATTACAATAGCACCTAGAGGTCCCAACTGACATCAGGTCTCCACTATGCTAGGTACTGCCCCAAAGAATTTGCTATCTAGAGAGACAAGAAAAACAGAGGAAATTATACTGTCTCTCTTTGCAGATGGGGACTGAAGTTTAAGCTCTCTTGACTAAAAGAAAAGGAGTACTTGTGGCACCTTAGAGACTAACAAATTTATTAGAGCATAAGCTTTCGTGAGCTACAGCTCACTTCATCAGATGCATTTGGTGGAAAAAACAGAGGGGATATTGATATACACACACAGAGAACATGAAACAATGGGTTTATCATATACACTGTAAGGAGAGTGATCACTTAAGATACGCCATCACCAGCAGCGAGGGGGGGGGAAAGGAGGAAAACCTTTCATGGTGACAAGCAAGGTAGGCTATTTCCAGAAGTTAACAAGAATATGAGGAACAGTGGGGGGTGGGTAGGGTGGGGGGGGAGAAATAACACGGGGAAATAGTTTTACTTTGTGTAGTGACAAAGGAGGTGCTGTCGTCATCATGAATAGGTCGGAGTATGAACAAGAGGCCACTAGGCAGCTCTCCAACACCACTTTCTACAAGCCATTACCCTCTGATCCCACTGAGAGTTACCAAAAGAAACTACAGCATTTGCTCAAGAAACTCCCTGAAAAAGCACAAGAACAAATCCGCACAGACACACCCCTGGAACCCTGACCTGGGGTATTCTATCTGCTACCCAAGATCCATAAACCTGGAAATCCTGGACGCCCCATCATCTCAGGCATTGGCACCCTGACAGCAGGATTGTCTGGCTATGTAGACTCCCTCCTCAGGCCCTACGCTACCAGCACTCCTAGCTATCTTCGAGACACCACTGACTTCCTGAGGAAACTACAGTCCATTGGTGATCTTCCTAAAAACAACATCCTAGCCACTATGGATGTAGAAGCCTCTACACCAACATTCCACACAAAGATGGACTACAAGCCGTCAGGAACAGTATCCCCGATACTGTCACGGCTAACCTGGTGGCAGAACTTTGTGACTTTGTCCTCACCCATAACTATTTCACATTTGGGGACAATGTATACCTTCAAATCAGCGGCACTGCGATGGGTACCCGCAGAACGCCACTAGCCATCACCTTCAGCCCCCAACGCATCATCAAGGATCTACAACCTATCCTGAAGGACGACCCATCACTCTCACAGATTTTGGGAGACAGGCCAGTCCTTGCCTACAGACAGCCCCCCAATCTGAAGCAAATACTCACGAGCAACCACACACCACACAACAGAACCACCAACCCAGGAACCTATCCTTGCAACAAAGCCCATTCCCAACTCTGTCCACATATCTATTCAGGGGATACCATCATAGGGCCTAATCACATCAGCCACACTATCAGAGGCTCGTTCACCTGCGCATCTACCAATGTGATATATGCCATCATGTGCCAGCAATGCCCCTCTGCCATGTACATTGGTCAAACTGGACAGTCTCTACGTAAAAGAATGAATGGACACAAATCAGACGTCAAGAATTATAACATTCAAAAACCAGTTGGAGAACACTTCAATCTCTCTGGTCACTCGATTACAGACCTAAGAGTGGCTATCCTTCAATAAAAAAGCTTCAAAAACAGACTCCAACGAGAGACTGCTGAATTGGAATTAATTTGCAAACTGGATACAATTAACTTAGGCTTGAATAGAGACTGGGAGTGGATGGGTCATTACACAAAGTAAAACTATTTCCCCATGTTATTTCTCCCCCCCACCCCACCCCACCCCACCCCCCACTGTTCCTCAGATATTCTTGTTAACTGCTGGAAATAGCCTACCTTGCTTGTCACCATGAAAGGTTTTCCTCCTTTCCCCCCCTGCTGCTGGTGATGGCTTATCTTAAGTGATCACTCTCCTTACAGTGTATGATAAACCCATTGTTTCATGTTCTCTGTGTGTGTATATCAATCTCCCCTCTGTTTTTTCCACCAAATGCATCCGATGAAGTGAGCTGTAGCTCACGAAAGCTTATGCTCTAATAAATTTGTTAGTCTCTAAGGTGCCACAAGTACTCCTTTTCTTTTTGCGAATACAGACTAACACGGCTGCTACTCTGAAACCTCTCTTGACTAAGTGACTTGACCAAGTTTGCAAGCAAGGAGTCTGTAGCAGAGCTAGGAATTGAATGTAGATCTTCTGAGTTCACTGCCTTTAACACAAGGCCAACCTTCCTAACCACCCACGCTGACCGACGGTCCAGCTGCATCATGCTGGTCTTGGTAAGTTCAGCCACAGAAGGCTCTAGCTGTATGTTGTGACAGATTTTAACTCTATATTGTTTAGTTCTTCCAATTTTTACATGGTTTTTAATTATTTTAATAAATGATGCTTTGCATACCTATGGTACATGTGGGCATCTTTAACACACTTGGAAAACGTCTTGCAGAACCGTGCAATACAGAAAGAGAAATCTGGTGCTTTCTACTGTTCCAAGCTCTTCCATGGTTGAAATGACATCACCAGAATAATAGCATCTGTCAGAGTAAGTAGGACCAAGAAACATTGGTTGGATGCTCAAAGCCCTTTTTAATTCCATTTCTAGGGTCTTCAGTACATTTCAACAAAAGCTACTTGGTTTGTGCTTTAATTAAGGATGTATCGGTCACCTTTAATACATAACGTACTGTGTAATAGTTATAGACTAATATAGCAATGCTTGCCCCACAGAGGTGCCTTCTTGGCCAAACCGCCATGCAAGTTCAACACAAATGGCATCCTTACCTCTCTCCACCTCGCTCCTGCACTGCTTGAAACGTACACGTTCGTTTTGCTTGCCATATTCTTGCCAACTGAGCCTAAGAGAATGAGAGCGTCATTTTTCTTGATATTTCTTAACACAAACTCAGCCCCCTCTGAGCTATTTTTTAACTTGTAATCAAATGAGTTGTTTTTGAGGAGCTGATTTTTCATACTATCAATGAGTTACTTTAAATAAGAAGTTTTAAAAGATGATTACAGGTTTTAAAAGCAAGCAGGAAAACGACATCAAGGTAAGTACGGCCAGATGAAATCGGCTCTGTTTGAAATGTTCAATAGAGCGAGCCTTCTGCAATAGAATAGTGAATCAGATACGAGTCCCTGTATGTTTTTAAAAAGCCTTCCTCTTGAGAGAGGCAGGAACAGACTACAAAGCATGTAATGGGTTTCTACCTCGAGAAATAGGGTGGTGAAATTTATATGCAGTAATAATTATAGGAGGAGTGCTGAGGACAAAGGATTGCAAAATTCATATTTTAATTGATTTTTTTGTAACGTGTTTTTAATAGATGCAATGGCTCCGACCCGCAATGTGCTGAACGCCTGCAAGTCAACAGGAACTGCGGACAGTACTCACAGGATCAAGCACTTGAGAAAAATATACCTGTGGCAATGATGAGTCCTGGAGCAGATTCTTTGGAGAGAATGGGCATCCTACGCAACTGGAAGTTAAGCAGCTGACTCAGTCGCTGGGCCAGATGAAGAGAGCAGCCCTTTGAAAACTGGAACAGAAAAAACACACTATGCCACTTGCTAGTGCAAAATGCATTTCATGTGCCATGATCCTATGTGAGCATCTCAAAATGCTTCCCAAACCTTTGTAAATTCAATCTTCCAACACCCCCCTAAGGTAGAGAAGAAACCTTGGTCACCTCTCAGCTGTACTACAGCAATGTGATATATCTGCGCATAAAGCCTTCAGCGTTTAAGAAACTCCACTTGGTACAGTCCGCTGCAGCGTGTCACCTCAAGGTATCACAAGCACATCACACCTGCCCTCCACTCCCTACACTGAGCTCCCACAAAATATCAAATCAAGTTCATGGTCTTGGTCCTTCAAGGCATCCAATGGCCTGGGCCCAGGATATCTAAAAGACCCATTAAGGATCCAGTATGAAGACCACCGTGGAAATTTTTACTCCTCTGGCAAAATGGAAATCTCTTCAATAAGGGTAAAGCTTGTCTATACAGCAGAGAGAGGTGGCCCAAGACTGTGCAATGAACTCCCCCAGGAACTAACATCACAAACCTCCGAGCCTCAGTTTCCCCATCAAGAAGAAGAAGAATGCTTCCCTACCTCCCAGGAGTGTTGTGAGGATAAATTCACAGGTCTACGTGAGGTGCTCAGATACTACAAAGACACCACCATAGAAAAGCCAAAAACCAATAAGACTGTATGATGTAAAATCTGCCTATAGTCAACTCTTACGATGAAATTCCTTTTACAGGGGATGTGTTCTGGGTTTTTTCAGTGCCCTGCAAAATGTAACTAAACATATCATTTATTTCTTCTGAATAATAAAAAAAATAAAAGGGGCCTCCAATGTAATCTTTACAAAGCCTAGAAAAACTGTGACCTTCAAAACATTAATTAAAAGCTACATTTGGAAGAAGAAAAATCTCGAAGAACACAAGGGAAAAAAACTCCCAGCACTGTAATCAAAAAGCCACTAACAGACACACAGAAAGTGTTCTATTGTCCAGTCTAATCTGCTTCATGTTTAAGAGACTTTCACAATGAGGAGGCCTTTTAAATATGTCATGCTTGTTCAGTGCATCAAGCCACTTCCCCATGCCAGGTTCTTGTGCCTGGCCCCCAACTGGGGGGGCTAGACTTGGCAGTGAAGGCGGCTTGAGCTCTCCAAAGACAGAGTACATCCATTCATATGCGGGATTCACAAAGACAGGGCACTCCTTAAACCCTCTTACCCCACGCTAAGCGACATCGAGCCCTACATTTTTAGCATCTGTGTGATTTGATATTGAGACAACAGGTGGAATCCTGGCCCTACTGACGTCAATGGAAGTTTTGTCACTGACTTCAACAGGGCCGGGAGTACACCTACAATGTCTTCAAACTGGTACCACCTCAGATCCTTTCAACCGACTCCGTTGTAACAGGCATTTCCTTTCTTTACAATAGACACACAGGAGCCTCATCAACAATCAAGGCTAACATCGGCCTCCTGTAACCAGCCGGCTAGGGACATGAGTGGAAAGGCTCTAGCCCCAGTACTGACCCAGTGCTCCAGGATGATGCTGGGGGCTGTTGGAGGTGCCATCGTTCTGACCGCAACATCAAACCAAGGTCCTGTCTCCCAAGATCCTCAGACACTTTTAGTACTGTAGGGTGCTTAAGTCTGGTCTCCACCCTTCCTGTTTGTAATCTAATTCCCTTTAAAATGATCATTCAACCACAGTCTGTACCACGGGGACTGATGACTGGGTATTTCATAAATCAGATTACATTTTCATTTTTGTCACCTTTCTTTTCCTTTTTATTCTTGCACTGATCCTTCCAAGGGAGCAAACGGTTAATGATTGACCCAACAGTTCTTCAAAGGGGAAACAAGGTTAAAAATGGTCCCTCCCTCCCGCAAACACCAGGTTTTGCTCATTGTTACCTCACAATCTATTTTTTCTCCATAACCTGTATACGCTGGAGCCTGCAGGAATTCCCAGGTTCCACCTTTGTCAAAGGTGATGACAGACCTCATGTTCTCTTCGCTAAACGAGCCGTTTATCAGGGTGGCGATGTACACTCCTCTCACACCCTCGACCCGGTGGAAGTCTGCAAAAGGCTCGTTGGCAAAATACCTGCAACGGCACACACGAGTGGGTCATTTGGTTAACTGCAATAAGCCCTGGGATTCTGGGGGAGAACGCGCAGGTGTGTTCAACATGAGGGACCTCTCTCCTCAGAGAAATAATCAGATCAAACAAAGCATGGAAAGCCAATTTACTGAGCGAGAGTGACTAATTTACCTCTGTCAACTATACTGAGCCCTTTCATCAAATGCTTCTACTGAGTCACCTCAAAGCCCCCAGTAAAAAGAAGCCTCAACCTCTCTGTACCTTCCTCACAGTGTAGGTTCTTCAGACTGAGAGAGGGAGTAATGCTCTGCTCGCTCACGCTAGTCTTATGCCATTAACACAATGGAGTCATAGGCACCAACGGCATGGGTGCTCCGGGGCTGGAGCACCCACGGGGAAAAATTAATGGGTGCTCTGTACCCACTGGCAGCCAAGCTCCCCTCCCCGCCCCCCGTCCCACCTCACCTCCTCCTCCACCTCCTCCCCTGAGCGCGCCACGTCCCCGCTCCTCCGCCTACCTCCCAGTGCTTACAGCCGGGCTGCGTAGCAAGCCCTGGGAGGGAGCGGGGAGGAGCGGGAATGTGGTGCGCTCAGGGGAGGAGGCGGGGCAGGGTTGGGGATTTGGGGAAAGAGTTGGAATAGGTGCGGGGAGGGGGCGGAGTTGGGACGGGGACTTTGGGGAAGGGGTTGGAATGGGGTCGGGCCAGGGGAAGGGTGGAATCAGGGCAGGGGGCAGAAGGGGGGTCGAGCACCCATCGGCTCGAGTGGAAGTCGGCACCTATCAATGGAGTTACACCTAAGGACCTGGTCTAAACATAGGAGCGGGAGCCCAGAACTCCTGAGACCTAATCCCAGCTCTACTACTAACTTCTTCTGTCATCTTGGATGAACCACTTAACAACTCCACCTCCTCTGTAAAATGAGCATAATGCCTACCTTTTAGGGAGTTGTGAGGTTAAATGCTCATTACCTGCTACCCACTGTTGCATCCTCTCTCATCTTGAGTTCCTTAAGCCACCTAGCCCGGGAGTCCCATCAAGCCAGCCCAGCCCTCCTTACCTGACCAGGGTATCACTGCCCGCACCTCCAGGGCTGTAGTACAGCACATTTTCTAAAGACAGAGAAAACTTCAGGCCTTCTGCTTCTGAGATGTAGAGGTTGGTGCTGTTGTTACTGTGGCTGACACACACGAACACCTGGTCCTCAGATGCATCCGCAATGTAGTATTCCTTAGTGGGGGGTCAGGCGGAGGGGTTAATGACATTAATTCACTCAGCCTAGCCATCACTTACATAGATACACGCTGGGAGGTTTTCCCATCCTCCATTGTTTGTCGTTTCCCCTTAGATGCCTAAAAATAAATCCTCCTCCCTCCACCAAAAACAGCTTTTCTACTTGGCAAACAAATTTCTCCCCTATGCTTCTTGCACGTGTCATCTCTCTCTCCCGCTCTCCCCCTCCACCAAAACCCTCCTCCAAGCACAGTCTGTCCACAAAGAAGTCCAACAAAGATTATTAGCGTGGCAGCATACTTAAAATTCATCCTGCTCACATTGGTTCGCCAAGCCGTATCTCTGTCTGGCCCATTTCTGTTTGGATCTGAACAAGGCTGTCAGCGCCTCGAGCACGGAATGTGCCCCTGGGCATACTCCTCAGCAAATACCACAAAGGCAGCAGGGCACTTGTCTGTGAGCTCCTGCTTTGGGAAGCGGCAGAATCAGCGGTGCCAGACCATCTCGGGGTTTGAACCCGATTGATCCATTGTGCCCCTTCTGCATGGCAGAGCGTGAAACAATCCAGACCAGACTGTTCTTTCAAAAGCACTGGCCCACACTGAGCATACGCACACATTCAGGAGGCACAATCCTTCCCCCCAGTTCCCCCCTCCCAAGGGGAACACGTGTACGCTGCACCGTCCTTTTGCAAAGTGCTAGCGGGGAGCAGTCCCCACACTGGCCCGGATTATTGTGGCAGGCCCTTGCATGAGGGGAGAGAAGGCCCCCCCTACCGACAATGATTTTCTGGGACACAGCAATGCTGTCAGTATTTAGAATCCAGAGGCCATTCCCCTCTAGATGACACTAATTTAAAAATCTATGCCTAAAAAAAATGGTCAGAACTATTTATATCGACTCTATCAGGCTCGATCCTGCAAACACGTATGCACGAGTGATTTTACTCTTGTCTGTAGCCCCATTTATATCCATAGGCATCACGCACACAGGTAAAGTTAATCCTGTGTAAACAGCAGGATCATTGTAACACTTTGCTTCCATTCCATTCCAAACATGAGACGGCCAAACTGTTTTGAACTAAGTATAGAATAAGGGTACTTTTGCTACCCATCTAGCTAATGTAGTTACTAGTTAACAAGTAAAAAATGCTATTTGGATCCTAAGGTGCCTTTGGCTGAAGGAGGAATAAGTAGATGCCATAAATCGACTCCATTTTACCTTAACTGGATGTCTGGTTACAAACTGCGCAGCTCGCATTGGCCTGCGGTTGAAGGAAACCCAGAGCTGGACTGAAGTTTGCTGCTGGCTGCCCAATAAATGCTGTGAAGAGGGGGGAAAAACGATAGGAATCTTTTTTTATTCCTAAATTCATAATTCCATAGAGAACAAGTTAAAGACAGACCAGATACAAATTAACAAACTCAACAGTACAAAAGGCAAGCAAGTACCTTACCCACTCTCCAAAAAACCACAACACAATTACTTGATGGCGAGTTTGGATGGGATCCTGAGGTACTAGGATACCACAAACATTAAAATGGCTTAACTGTTCCCTGTGATTGTGAAACCTGAAAACTGTATGCCCCCTTATACCAGTACATGAGATATTATTATTGGTAACATAGCAACCTCTCTGCAATTTATTCATCTATTTGCCCCATATATTGTCAGTGCTAACTAAGGAGACAGGAGCCTTGGAAATCCCAAAGATTGGCTATATGGCTAGAAAACTAGCTTGAACCTGTTGGGGATTTCTGTCCTTTTGAGAAAGGAGAATGAGACCCCTTTCAAATGCACAGCATTAAGTCTTTAGATTCTTCATTGTCCTGAGCACTCTTTCGGAAGTTGGAAACAACCCCACCTTTCAACCGATTAGCCAGGTTTTCAAAGGCTGATGTTTTCCTCCCATAGTTCTTCCAACCAGACTGCATGAAATTAACATGTCTGTTTTTATGTATGCCTTTTGCAGGTTAGCCTCAATACTTTAATGTTGATGTTTACTGTTTTAGGGATGAGTATCACATTTATAAAAATCATGGCCAAAATTTCCATACATGGGATGTCTAAGTTAGGCACCTAAATCTGTATCTAGGCTCCAAAATAAGTGGCCTAATTTTCTGAGTTGCTGAAAACCCACAATTCCCACTGAAATCAATAGGAGTCAAGGGTGCTCAGGACCCAGGCAATGAAGGTGCCTGTAATCAGATGTACCAAACCCCCACTGAGCAAACAGAAGCTGACCAATCACTGTGGGCCTAGGAGACCACACCCTTTGCCCCTGCTGCACATGCTCCAGGTGGAGGGGACAGATAAAAGGAGGCAGCCCAGCTCAGTTGGGGCTAATGGAGGAGGGAAAAGGACATATGTTGCAGGTGCCTGGAGAGGAACTATTGACTTCCCAGGTTGTTGGGACTATGGAGCTGGATTATGCTGTGCATGACTGGCTGACCACAGAGACTGGCATGCTGAGTCACTGCTAGCCCAGGAGATGCCTGAGATGGGCTTTATGGTAGGAAGTGACCCAGGGAATGTATTAGGAGCTGATGCTTGAACCCTTAATGTGGAGTTTACTGTCTTCATCGGGCCCTGGGTCAGAACCCAGTGGCCTAGGGTGGGCCTGGGTTCCCCTCCCCCAGCATTTACCACTAGGCATGGCTACTGGGGGCTCCTGATTTAGACTGATTGCTCACTCTGCCCTGCACAGAAGGTCAGACTCTCCCCTCCCCTACCCCAAACTACTTTTATTTGCCTCAGCCAGGAGGCTGAGGGGCTGCAGACTGATAGCTTGCTCAGTCCCGCAAGGAGTCCTGGGCCCCTGGATCATGATTGACTCAACAGAGAATCCTGATAACTGTGTGATGAGGTGTATCAACCCCACAGTGAGCAAATGAGGGTGGCCCTGCTCATAATGCTGAGCCCCGGTTACAATGTCTAAATATGGATTTAGGTGCCTAACTCAGTGTTGCCCACTCACCCAACTTTATTGCAATTCTCACAATAGTAATTGTTTGACTTAAAGCCCAAGCTCCAGGAGTCATGGGATTATGTGAGACTTGACTTGTTTTTACTAATCCTTATGGTTGCAGAGGAAAAATTGAAAATGTAACCCAAGTGAATCCTAAAGGCTAAAAATCCAGCAGGCAAACAAAAAAGAAAATTAAATTTTATTACATTGTTAAAAATCTCATGATTTTTTTGGGGCCTGACTTGGGAATTTTGAACATTTAGGATTGGCGATGCTGCTAAACTTCATGCTCCCAAGTTAGATATTTAAAAATAGCAAATTTTCTTCTGTTACTCAAAAGTGCTCAGATTGTTATAACTGCATTGCCAAGGGGAACAGGCAGAGGGACATCCTGAAAACCTCTCTTCCCCAAATCTGCAGTGCTGGGGACTGATCTCATGCCACTTTGACAGCAGTAAGGAAGACTGATCCAATGATTGAGGCACTGGTCTGGGGTTCAGGTTCAATTCCCTGCTCCACCACAGACTCATGGTATGTCTGTGGTCAAGTCATTTAGACTCTCCATGCCTTAGCTTCCCAGCTGTAAAATAGGGATAATAGCACTACCCTCCCTCAAAGGATTGTTGTGAGAAAAAATGCATTAAAGATTGAGGAGCTTAGATACTAAGATAATGGGGGCAATATAAGGAAGATGTGGGGGACAAAGGCCTGTATCTCACAGAACAAGACAGGAGTACAAATTAGCAATGTCTGCTTCCTATTTGGGTTAATTTAGCACTAAAAAGCATGCAGCTCCCATTGACAAAGCAAGAAAGAATATCTTAATTCTCCCATATGATGCAGGGCCTGATCCTGCTTTGGAATAGGCCCAGTGCCAGCTCAATATATTCAAAAAGTTGAGGGTTCAGTTTTTGTAGGACTTAACTTTTAGCAATTTAAAGTGTCCTTCAAACCATTCTCTTCAGACATGCTTTTATCTGTTGAGCATTCACATGGCTAAAGGTAAACATTACTCCTGCTCCAGTGTAGGCTTGTGACTTAATGCTGCAGAATCCACAGAAGCCTTAAACATTTGGGGGAACCACAGAGAAGTGGCTAGGGGCTGACTTGTTAAAAAGTCTTGATAGTGTTAGGATAAAAACATCATGTGGTGTTCTGGGGGGGGGGGAATAAAGCTTTTCATATCACATTAGAATAATTTTGAAGTCTGTCAATTTAGTGGCCTTAATCTATTTGAAACGTCCTAACTAAATTATTGCAGGTATATATCCTCTTTTCTTAGCTCCACCCCATTATCGTAATTCTGCCTTCCCTTTACTTATAAGCGTTTAGTTCTTTCCTGCCAGAATTCCAGCCCTTTGCAGCCTGACCTAGTTCTGCCTAACTCACTAAAATCAAATAAATCTATAAAAATACTGCTGTTCCAAGCAGGGCTCCTATTAATCCTGCACTGCAAATTGTTAGGCCAAGTGTCAGCATTTTTCTTTATCTGGTCATTTTAGACCATGCCTTTCCAAAGAGCCATTTAGCCATTCTTGTTCATGTATGCTACGGTAAGATACCAGATGAACAGCCCTGGAGACTGGACTCCTGTATTTATCCATGCAGCATGGTGGTGCTTTTACAGTGGGCTCAATAAAACATCTCAAAGTACTTTGATGCAGCAGTAGGCAAAGTTTTAGACCTACTAAATGCTCTAATCATCTCTCTAGACGATTCATTTGAATGTGTGTCAGCTCTCAGCAGAAGTCCTGACTGGCATGTCCAGGGTGCTGTTTGTTAATATGCTGTGGGTTTTTTAATTTTCACCCCTGGTGTCAGAAGCTGTATTTCTCTTAGAAAGCACAAGGCTGAGCGCCAGTCACTAAAGGACAATCAAGTCAGCTCACTAACTCCAGCCAATTTTTCTTTCTCAAACTGACAATAACCTTACACAATCTTTAATGCTTTGCCTCAAGGCTTGAAGTATATTCCCTTACTTTTGTTCTGTCATTAATGGAGCCTGACTAGCTAAGCATTGTCTGTTACTATACTGCATGTTCAGAGCCCAATTCAGTTCTGTGAAATCAGAGCCCTTCCACTGACTTCAGAGGGTGTTAGATGGGATTCAAATAATCATAATACCTAGATCCTTATATAGTGCTTTTCATCTATAGATCTCAAAGCGCTTTACAAAGTAGGTCAGTATCACTATCCCTGTGTTCAGAAGGGGAAACCAACGCAGTGAAGTGACTTGCCCAAGCTCACCCAGCAGATCAATGTATTGCATAAGCCTACACAGTGATTTTTCTTACATGCTACTTACCACAGTCTTTGTGGCAAACAGATACTTGTCCCTGAGCTGGAAGTCTTCAACCTCTTCTAGAATGATTTCTTTATTTTCCCTGGTTTGAAAGAAATCTGTGCTGCGAATTATAGTTGAGGACCCTGTAGGCTCATGTCGTTCTATGTAAACTGTCTTCAGCTTATCGTACGGGTCAATGCCCCTTGTATTCAAAAAAAAAAGCAGGTATATATTTTTTTGTGCTCACACCACGATCAAGATAGCACCAGGTATTTATAAGCAAGTCATTTAACAAGAGACGGGTTCAAACATCAAAACCTGGATTAGAATTTTGAACACCCCGAAGCTGGATAATGAGATCTGGGGTTTTGGCTCACCTCATAAAGAGGTTATGTGCAAAATTTGGATCTAAATTCTGATTTGGATTTTTCAAACCACTCACAGAACAGCTGGTCAAAATAAAGGGTACAACTGCAAAAAATATCTGACATTCCCCCCTGCATTTTTTAATTGATCAAGATGTATTGAAAAGACCAATTTCAACAGCTGGTTGAAAACCAAGGAAATTGCAATGTTTTGTTTTTTTTCCTCGTTTGTTCATAATCCATCTGAAAGTCAATCGTTTTCTCCCCAACTGCCAGACAAGTTAAGAGGAGTATTTTATTAAATTTAATAACATTCAAGATGTAGAGAGATGGTTTTGGTTCAGTCCCATGTGCATGTTTCAGAGACTTATCAAGGCAAGTTACTTATCACTAGAATGTAAAAAAACCTGCAAGTTAGAAACTGATGGTTTCTTGTACTGAACAACAAAAGTAATCACAATGGAAGAGCAACTGATAACTGGAGAGCATGTACTATTTTTTGTTTACTACTCTGAAATCTCTTTAGTGACCACTCAAGGAACCAGCAAAAAATCACCTTCCATTCAGAAATTGGGCCCTTAGTGCAAGTTTCACTGCAAATTGGTGGCATGAAATAGATGTAAGTAGTTTTGATATCCAGGGACTTTCATTAGCTCTAAGGCCTGATCATGTGCCATTTATGTCAATAAGAGTTTAAATCTTGAGATCTTTCATTCAAAAGACTCTCATTGCAGTTAATGATTAGAGTAAAACTGACCCTCGGACCCACAACAGATCTTGAGTCTGATATTCTGCTGCAGCTGTCTAACAGTGCACAAAACAATTTAGGACAGGAAGCAAAGGAGAATAGTCTCTACCTGAAACTGCAGGAGTTCAGGGAATAACTGCATGAGCTAGATTTGGGGGGGGGGGCGGCAAGACACCCCTACTCAATGAACAGTAAGTTTTAAAAATGGTTTTTAAATGTCCCTCTTAGTATTATGTTTTGCTACAATGCTTAGGGGCTCCAGTCCTAGATCAGTATTCCAGGTACTGTACAAACATGGAAGAAAAAGATAATCCATGTCCCTTAGCCTCATGGGTCAAAACCTACCGACAGGACAACCTACTGACCCACCAACACCAGCTATATGCTGGTTTTTCCTTCACAGACTCTATCCAAATACCAACACAGCTTCATAATCCTTAGCTTGTGAAAGCTGTGGGGGCATAATATGGGTCAAGCTGGAGAAGCTCCAAGTACTATTAGCTTTCTTCTGTCATGCTTCTGCCCCATATCTCCATGGTAAACTGCTGTGATCTGATTGCCATTTATTACGGGGTTAACTTTGGGGGTGAATAGAGTTCTGTATCTCAATACTTGCCAGCATCTTCTATGCCTGAGTTCTTGGCAAAGGATGGGGGAGAAGTAAGGAGGCCTGGGAGGACATAAAGGGGGAAAGGTTTGATAGTGACTCAAAGATCCAGTACATACCAAGAAAAAGATTTCACATGTTCCTGAATCATTATCCAGGTCTGCCCAAAATCGTCAGATTGCCAGAGCTGCAATACAAAATGTCAGACACAGGTGGGACTCAGATACTCTAGGCACTAGAGCAGGGGTGGGCAAACTATGGCCCGTGGGCCACATCCAGCTCTCCAGCCGGTTTAATCTGGCCCTTGAGCTCCCGCTGGAGAGCAAGGACTGGGGCTTGCCCTGCTCCTGCACTCCAGCCGAGGAGCGGGGTCAGAGGCCTCTCCGCATGCCAAGGTTTGGAAGCTAGTGGGAGCTGCAGGGGCAAGGCCTGTGAACAGGGCAGCGTGTGGAGCCGCCTGGCCGCACCTCCAGATCGGAGCTGGAGTGGGGACATGCCGCTGCTTCCAGGAGCTGCGTGAGGTAAGCGCCACCTGGTGCCTGGACCCCTGACCCCCTCCTGTGCCCCAACTCCCTGCCTCAGCTCTGATCCCCCCCACGCCCCAGCCTGGAGCCCCCTCCTGCACCCTGAACTCCTCACTTCTGGCCCCACCCCAGAGCCCACACCCCCAGCCAGAGCCCTCACATGCACACCCCCACCCCAGCCCTGATTCCCCCTTCTGCCCTCTGAACCCCTTGGTCCCAGCCTGAAGCACCCTCCTACACCCCAAATCACACATCCCCAGAGCCCACACCATCAGGCAGAGCCCTCCCCCCTGCACTCCAACCCCAATTTCATGAGCATTCATGGCCCACCATACAATTTCCGTGGCCCTCAGGCCAAAAAGTTTGCCCACCCCTGTACTAGAGCCTAAATCATTGCCCAGGCTGGATTAAAAACTAAAGGGCTAAATTCTGGAAGTCTGTTCTGTTGCTCCCCAAATCATACACTACATAAGCAGGGCTGACTTGGGACCTGGATTCTCACTCAAAGCAGCTCCATGCACTACTACTCTACAAGAGAATGCTGCCAGAAGCAACAATTATCTGCTTGTAAATGTATAGGAGCCAGATGTCAGGTTCAGGTGAATCTGCAATCCCAAAAACCTGGATAGATACCATATTACTGCCTGCAGAGACGTCCTTGCAGGAGGCTAACCAGAATTAGGAATAACTTCTAATGTGAAAGCAATAGCAAGTGACACACCTCAGGGGCGGAGCCAGTCTTGCTCTGTTTCTATTACAATATCAACCACCATGTTGGCGCTTAAATCATAAGAAGTACATTTTTTGCTGGTTTGTGCAAGGAACCAGCCAGATTGCAGACCCAATTTTCAGTGTAACAGTTTGATTTCAAAAGGCAGTGATCACCAATAAATCTAGCAAAAAAGGAGTACTTGTGGCACCTTAGACTTACAAATGTATTTGAGCATAAGCTTTCGTGAGCTACAGCTCACTTCATTGGATGCATTCGATGAAGTGAGCTGTAGCTCACGAAACCTTACACTCAAATAAATTTGTTAGTCTCTAAGGTGCCACAAGTACTCCTTTTCTTTTTTGCAAATACAGACTAACACGGCTGCTACTCTGAAATAAATCTAGCATGACTTATAAAGGCACCATTGCCACCCATTAGCAATGTAGTTCAGCACATTCAGAGCGGAGAATTAAGCTCTTTAGCTCAGAATTAAGAGTACAAGGCTGTAACAGTCTGCAGTACAGTGACTAAGGACTGGTTATTGCCCTTTCACTGATCTAGCAGAATGGTGATGTTTGATTGTGCCTGAAAGAAGTGATGTGTGAGCATTAGTCTTGGTCCTTGCCATTTCAGAGATAAGGCACATTTATTTAATCCTCTAAAATATTACTCTGCTTCCATGGCACCCTTCTTCTGCAGATATCCAAAAGCTTTGCAAATATGCATGTAGACCCTTACAAAGAAAAGTATTATTTGTCTTACAAATAGGTAAATTAGAGTTCAGTGATATGATCTAACCAGTCACACAATGAGTCAGCTGCAAAACAGGGATGAGAACCCAAAAGTTCTGACTCGGACAATTGATCAAACCGCATGATCAACCCTGTCTCTGCATTCTCAGCTGGCCTAGTGACAGCAGCTAATAAAAACACAGGCCAATTCTGAGCCTTATACATCCTTCCAGCTGTGTACGGGGTATGCAAATGAATTGCCAAGTCCTGGGGGTGAATTCCCAAGGTGCAGGAGCAGGTCAGGCAAAGGAGTAGACAGGCTGAGAGTAAGTGCAGGAGTAGTTTATTGAGTTCAGCACTATGCAGGTTGTGAGCACGTGGTAACCCCGAGGAGGCTGCTTTAAGTTAGAGGGGTTTGGGGGCTGCTCTATCTTTTTGTAGGACTCACTTCACACATTCCAGCAGCAGCCCAGAATCAGGACAACACACACAAGTGGCATAAAGCTTACCTTTCTCCAACCTATGCCTGGGTTGTGCCTTCTGTACTGTCTGTCTGATGATGCAGCACAGAATCCAGCCCCTTAGTATGCAACTTAAAGACTGGACTGTAAAGAGCACTAGACTTTCATTTGTGTTTTAGGCGAGGAGGATCTAGCTTTAAAAAGTGCATGCACAAGTATTTAAAAAGCTTTACCACCCACCCCCAGCCCAAAAAGAAGCCATTTGCGCCAAAGCAGCAACCTGCGGTGCAAGGCCAACTGCGAACATCAGCAATGCAAACCTTTGCAATGCAAAACCGCCAGCCCATGGTAAATGATCCAAAGGTCATTGCTGACTTTATGGGCAGCGAACTGGCATGAGTTACTAATGATGCAGTCAGTGGATCAGTAGGACTGCAGGGAAGGGGCATAGGGGAGCCTGTCGAAGGTTGATTCTGCCACCACCCCCCCCCCAAAAAAAACCCCACCACTTTTATCCTTGCTGCCCAAGGCAAAATGCATTTATCTATTTAAAAGGGAGTGTCCTGGCTAAGTAGAGCTGGGACAGTAGTGGATGTTCTGTGTGCTCTACCCTGGGTGAAGAAATCGTCTACTAATTATAGCAAGGAGATATCAAAACACAAACCCACATGATACTGATATGTGACTTTCCAAGACCAACATTTGGCCACTGCCAACCATAAAGCCTGCAGAACATTCAACACCCTAGTATTTCTTAGCCTCCCTGCTTCTTCCCAGGGTAGAGTATAAATAAGGCTCGCTTCTTCTTTGAAGTGGGCTCTAGTTCACCTTCTCTCTATGACCATTCTTAAATTAAGTAAGATTGCTATAGAATGTGCCTGAGGAATGAGCCAGAAAGTCGGAACTCCTGGGTTCACACCCTGGCTTTGTCCCTGATGCACTGTGTGATCTTGGGTGAGTCTCAAGCTCTCCGTGTGCCTCAATTTCCTCATCCAGGATATTTTTACAAGCGGTGTCTTTTGGCCCATACATGTGCTGTAGCTCTCCTCATGCCCTCAATCAAGGACATAAAAGGTGATGCAGCCACTTTCTCATTTCTACTGCAGTCCAAACCATTTGCAGCAAAGAGGACAGAAGGCAGGTAGTGGAATACAAATAGGGACAACACATCCCAAAGAACTTCCAGTTATAGGCTACTAAACTCCATTGCTTCTCTGAGTGATGGTCCAGTGTGTATTCCACAGGTGGGAGATTAACAAGCAGTAGTCCCACACGACCTCTGAATATCTGAGGAGGGGAATGAAGAGGCTTCAATAAAGGGAGCGGGTCTTGACTATCCCATCAAAAGAAACTTCACTAGGGGGTCAGAGTTTGATGTGGCGGTGGATGTTGCAGAGGCTGGGTTCCTGCGTCTATAAACATGTCTCTTGTATGGTGGTTCCTGAGGACGTAGGCGATTTAACACAAGGCTGAGGAGGTGCCCTACACCCCATCAATGATGTTTTCTTTAGAGAATGGGATATAAATGTCCAGTGAGTGAAACTTCATCCTTGAGTCTTTAAGGGAGTGGAAAGACTCATCTGTCTTCTCCTGGAACAGGCTGGTTATACCAAGGGCAGATTCTGGATGGTACCCTGCACCTCTAGGGAAAACCGAGGACTGCAACCATGAGTCTCTTCTCATAACGGCACAGACATCATCCTAGACACTGTATCTGCTGCATCCACCGTGGCCTGGAGGGAACTGTGGAGGCCAATCTGCCCTCATCCACTGAGGCCTGGAAGCAGACTCTATCCTCTTCAGGGAGCTTGTCCTTGCATTCATAAGCTTGGTATAATTGATGAAATCCTGTTTGGCCAAGAGGGCCTGATAATTCAATAAACTGAACTGGGGGGAGGTAGAAGAGCAGACCTTTCTCCCTAGGAAGTAGTCACATATCTCTTATCAGAGGGAGTAGTCTTTGGGTGGTGTTGCTTGGACCGCTCTAAAGCCACCTGAACCACCAAAGAGTTCAGTGGTGGTTGAGAGAACAAAAACTTTTTCCCCCCCACCCCCTTCAATGGAATATGCTCTCGTCCCTCTTGGGAGTGGAAGCAGAACAAGCAGAAGTGCGACAAACTGTCTTTGCTGGTTCATGATGGCCTCGCTGACGTAGAGGGCTGCGTGATTGGGACCACAAGACTGAAGAATGTCTAGTAAACTCTGCTGAGGTTCCTGGACTTCCTCAAGCAAAATCTGTTGCTCTGCCATAACCCTGTACATAAGCTCTTGATATTGCTTGAAGGCACCCGGTAGAGATGGAGAAGATGGAGTTACTGCCTCACTGGAAAGACTACGAGGTTGCTCACGAAACTGTCAGATCTGGCTCACCTTCCTCCTCCAAATACTCAAACAGGACTGTTTGTGGATGGCCAGGCAACAGCAAATAGGACTCGTGAACCAATCCTGGGCAACTAATGTAGGGCTCCCCTGGTCCCCAATATAGCCAGTAGAATGGATCAATCGGCAGAGGAGGACCCCATGGCATAGGAGACCACCTGTCTCTTGGACAACCATGTCTGGTCAGAGGCTGATCTTGCGCTCCTGTCCCATTCCAGCTCCGCTGGATGCTGCAGAGACTTCTGCAGGGCCTGTGACTCTTCCCAAGAGAAATCTGGATCCTGTACCTCCAGTGGAACTAACGTTATCTATGGCTGCGCCTCAAAGGTGGGAGGGAAGAAAGTCTCTTCCTGTCTCAGGAAGAGATGGTCCTGATAGAGATGAATGAGGAGAGGGAAGAGCAAAGACATCCTCTGGGTAGATGTATATCTCAGACTGCCCTAGAGCAAGAGGAGTGACCACTGGTGGCACCACTGGAGCCAGAGATTCCCTGAAAAGAAAAGCAGTACTTCTGGCACCTTAGAGACTAACAAATTTTAAAATTTTGAAATTTAAATTTTAAAATTTGTTAGTCTCTAAGGTGCCACAAGTACTGCTTTTCTTTCTGCGAATACAGACTAACACTGCTGCTACTCTGAAACCTGTCATTATGCAAGAGATTCCCTGGTCACCGTAGCAGTCGGCTCCCTCCACGGCCATGTTACCAGTAAAACATCACCTCTAGAAGTGGATCGGAACACCAGGAGCTGTTTGTTTCAAGTCTTCACCATCAGAGTCCATATTGGAACTGCTGGATGCATACCCTTTGTGCACCTCCTTCTCTTGCCTAGATTTACTTGGGCCAAAATTCTTGGTGCCTGTACATGCCAGCTCTTCTGACTTTGATGGGATTGGAGAGGGATCCTTTCTCTTCAGGGCAGCTTTAGACAAAGATGGCTTGTCCTTGCACCTATGAGTGCCCCATACTCTCTTGTGAAACCTTCTCCTTAGGCTTACAGCCTCAGCCTCCATTCCCTAGCTTGTGCTCGGAGAGCCGCTGCCTGTTTGAGACTGATTTACAGGGGGTGAGGGGTGATCTGATAGGGACTTCATTGCCTCTTCTATCAGATATTTTCTGAGTCTCTTACAGCCCCCATGAATTTTATGAATGTGAAACTGGAGAGGCATCAGCCCGCACCATCTTTTTATGCCCTCCATTCGGAACATAAGAGCTATAGCACATGGGCAGACCAACAGACCCTGCTTGTAAAATAAATATGCATACAAATGCACTCATTCCAGACTCAGGCACAGGGTATGCATGCATATCCCACATGTGGCATGCATGTGCGCGCGCACACGCACCCCATCACTTGAAGTATTATTGCTTACTCAGTTTGACTGAAACGCCAGAGTAAGGATGGAAGATGGATACATGGATAGTTGCCTTATCAAAATGATGGCTGGATAGATGACTGGAGTCAAATGCTTCTCAACCCCATATGCAAAAGGGAAGAGGTGCACTGCACCTCTTCAATCAAGCACATCTCACAGCAAACCTCCCAACATGTATGTAGCAGTTTAGGTACTCGGAAAAGAAACAGAAGCAGCATTACTTGGCACTCGTCTGACTGCAGCTCCTCACCTGTTTGTTGGGATGAGACCTATCTAAGCCCAAAACAAGGTTGGGGATCCTACTGTGTAACAGCAGATCTGCAGCTCTGAATGGAATAGAGAAGCCCTGGATATTGCTGCAGAAGTCCACGGTGATCCAGAGGTACTGGGTGTAGGCATCCACAAAGATGTACTGGAGAGGAGAAACAGGAACAAAAACAGTCAGCCAATGGGAATTATAAGCAGAAGATGATAAAACAGTACAGGACAAGGAAGCCATCATCAGTAGTGGAATATGGACTACAAAGGCAGTGCAGGAGAGCTTACCATCTAAACCTATCTGCCGTGGAATGCATCCTGTATCTGCAATACTCATTCTAGCAGAACTGGAGCTAAGCCACCTGGGACGTTGGCTAGGATACTACCTACACTAGAGACAGCACCTGGAAGAGGCAAGAGCACTGTCTTGGGGGCCTAGCTACTGCACAAGAAACACGCTAACATCTGTTCTGCTCAGGGAAGAAAAGAGAAGCGCCTTGCTGCTTTTTACCCCTGTAAGCACAGCAGGATCAAGACCACTCTAGCAGAGCTAGCTGGAGACTTTGCTGTCCACCCCCCCCCCAACACTATCATCAGGACTGGTAGCTAAGTTTCAATTGCAGGGCCAAGGAACACCTGTGCAACTACACTGAAGACAAGGGAATTGCAAAGGTGTAACTGAAGGCAGAACTTGGTGATGTAGGTTCTCATTCTGTTTCTTGGTTCCTGTGCTCGGGTCCTGTTTTGTCCCCAATGTAAATATCACAGAGGCTTTAGGGGATATACAAGCCAGGAAGGTTCTAACCTGACTCTCTGCTCCCAGAGTAAGTTTTCAGGGCTGGAAGTTGGGGGGGGGAGGGGGGAAGGAGGAATCTTTTTAACTTGCAAACTTGACTTGCGGTCACTGGGGCACAATTAAATGGAATCACACAATGGAGTAACTTCCCAGAGGAAATATGAAGTTTTCCCCCATGGGGATGTTGACAGTCTGTCAGCAGATAAGACTAGGGATGGGTGAAGTCAAGCTGACTGATTACTAAGCCACTTCACCTTTAGCTTTCCAGCTCAGCGTTGAAGGTTATTGGGTTTGTGCGCCACTTAAGAGTGGGATGCAAGAGAAGCCCTGTGGAGTGGGGCCACGTGCTACAGAGGCTTCATGGACCCATTCTGTAGGTGGTAGAGTAGGCTGCATGCCAAAAAGGGGTCATGGACCAATGCCGTAGACTGGCCCTCATCCAACACAGAGGAATTTCAGTTTGTTGCATTTAGCACCTTCCACAAACTGAGAACGGTTGTTGCTCGGACAGCTGTTGAACCCTAAGGTCTCCTTCACCATTCTTGCCTCTAAGCCTTCTTCCTCACCATCCTGTCTCCACCTTCAAGAAACCATTAACCCCACCTTTTCCAGGAAGCATTGAGCTTGGCTGTCTTGTTTGCCTATCTGCCTGCCTTTTTGCCTTTATATTTTAAACCCTGCAGGAGGGGTGTGGGAGGTGGGAACCTGTTTTTGGCTTGCCCCCACTCCCTGGGCACAATTTGCTCCTACAGAATTATACAAATGGCACATAATAACAAAGCTGCCTAAGTTCCTACTAGAGAAACTACAATTACTGGGTGTACATCTTTTTTTTTCCCTAGGAACACAGTCAATTTTCTTGATCAAATTCAATTTATAACTCCCAAGAGACACGTTTTCTCTCTGCTGTAAACTTTGGAGCTACTTTCTGCAACACTAACCAATCCTTTAATAATAAAAAAAAAAGCTAGCAAAGAACATTGTATAAAGACTACTTCTATTTGCAAAAGCACATACAATCTGCTGAGTGCTTTCCTGACATATGGGAAAGCTTGCCCCATTAAAACACCTGGATTGAGACCTGGTGGACAAAACACCTGGATTCTAAAACATGGTGGACTGAGACCTTGATTCTATTCCCACTGGTCTGCTGGGTTCCTTTGGGCAAATCACTATAATGCTCTGTGCCTCAGTTTCTTTATCTGTAAAATGGGGATAATGATACTGACTCCTTTGTAAACCACTTTGAGATCTACTGTTTACCAATGCTACATAAGAATTAGGTATTGTTCCAGTTCACAGACTAAGTCCAGACAGACACTGCGGAAGAGAACAATAAAAAGAATATTCTATACAAATGGACAAGATTCACTATAGCTGGCATGGCAGTACTGGGCTTTTAAGAGTCTTAAAACTGGAGAGGGGAAGCTTTATTTATGTAGCCTATTTAGATTTTTGTACTGGTGTAACTATTTTAGTTAGGGGTGTGAATTTTTACCAGTATCATTATGCTGGCACATCTCCTAGTGTGGATGCAGTTCTACTGCTCTAAAATGGTCTTTATACACCAATAGTTTACTCCCCTTCATACACAGGAATAGAGGTACCAGCATAAAGCACCTGTCCACTGGGATAATTAAAGCTGCACAACTTGTGTGTGATGGGGAGGCCTTATTTATTTCTGCTTGTTCATTTCTTACCCTTTTGTTGTCAGCAGGGCTGTGGTAGAACTGTGAGATGGCCACGTTGCTGGTGTTCCCTGCACCAAAGCTGAATTTCTCCGATATCTTTTTAAAGGTCTTCCCATAGTCATATGACACATAAACCTGCAAAAGAAAAAGCTCCTGCTGTTATGGAGACACAGGTTTAATTTCCGTGATGGCAGTCCCTTCCCCTCTCTTGAGAACAATGGCTTCTTCAAGTTTTATGCAACTATGGGGGAAAAACACACGATACAGAAGGGACAGAGTCCACTCTCCTCTCTATTGGCAACAACAGTGTCGGAAACCAAAGGTAATATACACAGGGTAATGCACAAAGGGAAAGACTGAGAGGCTATAACATGATGAGATTTGCACACTCTGCACCAGCTGTGTGCCAAAAGCCAAGGCAATAAAAGCCTAAGCCAATATTGTTCGTAGTATTATTGTAGTCTTGTTGGGTCAAAGATATTTGAGACAAAGGGGTATGAGGTGATATCTTTTATTGGACCAAATTCTGTTGGTGAAAGAGACGCTTTCAAGCTATGAGGGCCCAAAGAAGAGCTCCATGCAGCTTGAAAGTTGGTTTCTTTCACCAACAGAAGTTGGTCCACCAAAAAATATTACTTACTCACCTTATCCTACTGAGACAGACCTGAAGTAGTTTCCTAAGCAAGCTGTTGCAATTGTTTCTGTCTAGCTGGCAGAACAGACAAGTAGTTATCTATCTACTTACTTTCTCTCTCTCTCTCCAGCCAACAGCCATGAATATTTCAGTGCATGCATTAATATTTATTATTTGCATGACCACAGCATCTAGCAGCCGCAGTCATGGACCAGCACCCTGTTGTGCTAGGTGCTATACAAATACAGAACAAAAAGACAGTCCCTGCCTCCAAAGAGCTTACAATTACTTGTGCATTGTTGTAGTGATAGGAGGAATGGCTTGTCTAGGTGCCTGGAAATGGGATATAGAACTTTTCCTCTCTAGAGAGGGGGCCGTTCAACATTTATCGCCACAGTCATTGACTTTATCACCGGAAATGGGGTATCTGCCATTCTGTGTAGTGGTACCACAGAAGTGCAGTCAGTCACCCCTGCCCTGTACCTTAGGCAGTCATTTATGCCAATGCAAAATCAATGTCAAGTGCTACTCCTTTGACTGGGGTAGTGTTTTACACCTATGGAAAGCAGGTGTAAGCCATGGCTACACAAGGTGCAGGGCAGGGGTGAATCTGGCCCAAAAGCTATAATTAGTAAATGGTGGCTTTTATTTTTATTTTCAGTGGTACCTGCTGGACCTGTATGAATCAAGCCTGAGCTGCTATAAACCAAAAGTCATCACCCTGCGATTCTCGTTTGCTGGCCTGTGTGAAATGCACCAGCAGGGGCTTCTGATTAGTTCATTCTGAGCAGGTGTCCACCTTACAGTAACAGCCACAACAATTAGCGGACTGCTCCCTCTTCTTGACAGGCAGAGATGAGAGGCTAATGCTTTAATGAGGCAGGGAGAATGAACTCCCTTCTTTGCCCTCCAGAGTTGGGTTAAAGCACGTTGGCACAGACCAGTTTGGTGAGGCCCGCACTGTTTGAGAGTGAGCGCGCGCGCACACAAAACAGTTTCTGGGACTATCAATCTGCCACCTCTCTCCAGCACAAATTCACAGAAACAGAAATGGACGGTTTCTAGCAGGCAGATGAATACAGTGAAGTAAGGAGTACTACCACAAAGATTATAAGATAGCCAGATAAACACAGCCCAGTATAAGAGGAAGGGCTAAATAGTGCATTCATGTCTCTGCTTTTCTATTACAGTGCATGGAACGTCTTTCGGGGAAGCCCTGGGGATAGCAGGTGCCATGATGTCCAGCGTGTGGAGGGGGTGGCAAGGAACTGGAATCTAGTATGGAAATATGGCGTCTTGGAAGGAACAATGGGCTTTGGAAGCTGAACGTTGTGATACATTGAGGAGAGACAGATTTCCCCCTCTCACCAAGGGAAAAGACATTCAGGAAACTTGTCAAATCTCAGTTTCCTATCCCCTACTTGCCATTAACAGCACACAGTAAAGGAAATTTTACAAGCACTATGATGCAGATCACTAGGACTCCATTTGTCTGCCTGGGCAGGTTCATGGTTAAGTTAGCCCTAGCCCCTGGGAATCTATGGGGCAAGAAAGTCTATAGGTCTTACACCTGAAGTCCTGATGAATAGGCCATTGTCTTTCAAGCATATAACAGAAAGGCCCCCTCTTACCAACCGGTAGAATAGATTAGATTAAAACATGTCATCTCACAAAAAAGTACCTCTCTCTCTCTCTCTCTAGTAATAATAATAAAAAATCCGCATACTTACATTGCTTTTCTTGGGCCTCAGTAACCCCAGGCTGTCTCTAGCCAAGGCCACAATCACATTGCTCTTTTCTCCTGCCCAGTGAACAACCATCTGATTGTGAGAATCATTCAGGCTGACCTGAAACACAAACGAAATGAATATAAAATGGTGAGCCAGGGCCCTGGACATAGAAATATGTGGACAACCCCCACACAAGTCGATTTCTTTCTCTCTTCCCTAGGAACGTGCGAGGATGGAGAAAAATGTTTGCAGGAACTGATTTAATTCATATAAAGAAACTGAATGTTCAGTGTTAGCATGCAGATGTCTGAATTTAGGACTATGCCCTTGGCGGATAGGACAGCTCAGGAACTGCTGCTTTGACACAGTGCACGGGTTCTCTAGGTCCACATTTCTCAAATGTGGCCACAGCCTCCTGGGGCTGCAAGGAGGGGTTGGGCCCTGCCCCTCTTTGGAGCCACAAGCACCAGAGGAACAGACGACTGGTGTGAGCTCCCCACGTTCCCGGGGGCGGTGGGGCTCAGGCTTCAGACCTAGGTTGGCGGGTGGCAGGCTCCAGCCATGGGCTCTGACCAGGGGGTTTGGGGCTCTGGGTTTTGGCTATGTAGTAGAGAGCTCCGTTTCCCCGGCCTCTGGGCTCGCCACCCCCTCTCATCACCCCTGACCCCCCACTCCTACCTCCAGCCCCTCACCCATCTACCCCATCGGCCTTGGCCCCCACTGTCTCCCTGCCCACCTCCCCATCCAGGGCTTAATTTGTCCCCCAGCTTGCCAGGGCTGAGTAAATCTGCGGTGAAAAGTGGTATATGTATGTTTGTAATTATCACTCATCACTGCCTCAGAGCTAAATAAGTTTGCTCCTGTGAAAAAGTGATATTAACAAATATACGAATATCACCTTTTCACTGCAGAAGACATACTAGCTAGCAAGTCTATAAAAAACCAAAAGCCACAACCAAAAAAAAAACAACCAACCAACCAAAAAGGACAAGAACATGCAAAATCCCTTATCTGTTTTTATTCTGTTTAGGTCCAGTAAAGAGAAGAGACAACTGTACATTATTATTGTTGAGTGTGCAAATAAAAACCCTACATAAATGAATTACTATGATTTGGACTTGTGTATGTGCATATTTGTTTGTTTTTCCTACATTAATTATTTTAGGGAAAATTGTCATAGTGGCCACCAGCAAGATTTGGTGGCCGAACGCTGAGGCCACCAAAAAGTTTGTGGAAAGAACTACTGCTCGAGGTGGCCTGTTCATATTCAATCCAGTTAGTAGGAAGTGGGAGGTGTAATTCTCAGCTAGCTATGTGGATGTTTCTGAGAAATAAATTTGGAGGTGCCCTTCTACTGCTGTAGTACACACCACAAAAGAGTGCCTTCATAACTGGTCTCCCTCAAAGGACTGAGGCTCCCAAAGCACATACCTAGCTTTAAGCCCAGGGGCAGTTCCATTGATTTCAAGGGCACCACTCAGGTACTTAAGTGCTTTGCTGGATCCGGGCCTTAATGAGCTGTTATGACTTGAGTCCTCCTCATGCTGGAGGGTCTTCAACAAGCAGAGGTGAAGCATGTTAACAAAGAACAGTGGTGCAAGCTTCCCCAACACTGATAGCTGTTCTTTGGTTAACTACATTCAATCAGCAGGGTTGTGTGTATAGTGCCTCTCGTCAGTGCTTTTTTTTTTTTTAAAAGAAAAGCAGTTCCTTAAAACAATGCACACACTACAGCAGTTCCTAAACCAAGCTTAAAGGAAAAAGCCAAGAGCGCTTTGTATCTAAAAGTCACTACAGGTTGCTGTGACCCAGAGCAACCCAATTCTTTCCATTCAGTTGTGTAGCTCAGCTCCATTGTTCTCCGGCTCCGCAAGAGGTCATGTATAAAAGTTGGCCTACCGCAATTATGTCAGAGGGATGCCAGCAATTACACCCAGGGCTATCCTGATGCCAATGAAAGGGGAGAGAGTCACAGATATGCATGCTGCCATTCAACCAGAAAGACAGCTTGGAAGGTGACTGGTAAACCTTCCGCCTCAACTAAAACCTCCTCTGTTTTCATAGCAAAGCCCTCCTGTAGAGCTGATCCTTCTGCCATTGCCTTCAACCAGCACCACCTGAAGCAGGCAATTCCTTACCCCCCTGATGATCTCTGGCACTTTAGGACTATTTCTAGCCATAGCACTGAGATTATTAATGGCACTCCAGTTCCCAGATTCCAAGACCAGAAGGGACCATTGTGACCATCTAATCTGACGTTCTGTATGCCACAAACCACATGACTTCCCCCCAGGTAATTCCTAGCACATCGCTTTAGCAAAACATCCAATCGGCAATTAAACATTGTTTGTGATGGAGAATCCAACACAACCCTTGGTAAAATCATTCCGACAGTTAATTACTCTCACCATTAAAAATTTACACCTTGCTGCAGTAATTTGGATAGTAACAGGCCCCAGTCCAGCAAGATACACAAGAATATGCCTAGCAGACGACACCCATACTTAAAGTTTAAGTGCCTTGTTGAACTGGAACCCTAATAACCCATGCTTTAGCTGAAATAAGAGTGTCCATATGGCACTTTAATCCAGTTTAACTAAACTGGTATATGTTTTGAATGTAGACAAGGCCTCAGATTGATTGAAGGGGCCTAGTTACCTACCCTGTGCAGTCATTTACAGCAGTGTGAAGTGAGTGTGAACGGTTACCATTCAGATTTGCATTTTACATCCATTCTGCACCTGTGCATGGTCACAGGTGCTGCAGGGACTGGAGAAACAGGCTCAGGGAGTCGGGGGTCCTGTAAAAAATGCAGGGCCAAATTTGCAAGCCCTCCTCGCACTCTTTACTATGGGAAAGCTCCCCATGTCCACCATAGGACTGCAGCCTGTGTTAAGGCTTTTGGAGAATCTTCTAGCAATTGGAAAATAAGCCTTTAAAACACAAAGCCATTACCCTGAGAGCGCTGCTGGGAAAAAGGAAATGAAATAAAAATTGCACTTATGTAACAGCTACATGCAAGAAAAGAAAAGGAAAATGAAAATGTTCCTATGACCTGGCAGCAGCAGCCCATGGGGTCACATGACCAACTCCCTGATGCACCCTCGCTGAGTCACTGCCTGTCAGTAAGAGGAAACCCCCTGACACAGGAGAGCTGAGCCAAAGCAACATGTCAGCAAATGCTGAGGAGATGTAGGTCAGCAAATAAAGCAAGCACCAGCCTCGCACAGTTTCTAATGAATAAAAGAGCTGGGGGGTGGTCGAGTGTGCAGGGGGGCTCAGAATTTGTGAAGTCTAAGCCCAGCTGTGCCAATGACTCAATGGGCGGCCTGGGACTTTAAATTCGTCACAGTTCTGTGCCTCAGTTTCCCCCAGGCTGTACAAGGAAGGTAATAATACCTATCTCACAGGGGTGTTGTATGGATTAATATTTGTACAGGGCTAGCAACAACAATGGGCCCGATTCTGCCACACTGACTTACATCAGCTATTGTCTCAGTCAATGACTAGCACCAACAAGGCTACTGTTGGTGTGAGTGTGAGGGACTATGGTGCACACACCAAGCAGGCAAAAGCCAGACACTAGATAATTCTGGCAGCACACCCCTCAACCTGCCAAAGTCCAAACATGTGGAAGAGACCCAAAATGAGGGACACACAAAAAAAAAAACCTTATGATTGCAGGGAACCTGAAATGCAGGCTTCCCTCCTGTAGCATAAATAGCTCTCTCTGGACCCTTAGTTCCATGCTGCTTTATTTGCAATCACAATAATTTTCAGCAGCAAAGGTGAGGGGCCATTAAATCTGAAATACGCAACATTCCACGGGATGAGCAACATTTGTGAGGCACAGTGGAGTTTTTTGCTACTAAATAATGCCAAGTTTAAAAGTGGGGCTCTCATGCACCCCAACATTCTCAAGGGTTTGGATCAGAGGTTTTGCTTTAGCCTGCTATGAATTCTCAAAAGCCTCTTCCACACTGAGCCATTATGGAAAACTTTTGGGATTAAACTAACAAGCAGAAAAAGTACACCACCACCCATCACTGCAGTATCAGGGCACTTGCCACCCAAAATCAATACCACCTACTGAAGTCCCTAGTGAATTTCACGGAATTTGTGGCATTTCTCCCTTTTGCGGTCACAACTCTGGGGATAGGGTAGTTTGGTTTTCTGTTTGGGGGATAGATTTTTATGGATTTCCTTTTTTTTTTATTGGTAGTTGGAAGGGATTTAGGGAGGGTGTCAATGGTGTGTCATTCTTATGGCCAAAAGCCCTTTCTGAAGAGGACAGTTTTGCACTGTTCCCTAAAGACAGTCAGATTCTGGATGCACCTGATGTCCTCTGGGAGTGTGTTTCCTACCTGAAGCCCCTCCACTGAAAATGTTCTGGCCCCAACTTGATTCCCCTTGATCATATTTACAGTTGCATTTTCTGTTTCCTTTTCTTTATACTGGGGAAAATTTGGATGAACCCAAGACTGTGATACCATGTACCACAGCCTGTGGTGTGGGCGCAACATCTCACACTGCTGTACACACAGGAACAAACTTCCTTGGTTCTTTCAAATGTTGCTAGGTCATATACCTTGCCCAGGACACTTATGGAAGTTAGGTGCCTAAATCCCTTAGGCTCTAGGCCAAACTCCTGAGGAATGGAGTGGGATGGGGGACTGTGTTTGGGAGGAGAAGGAAGACAGCTGAGTTTTATTACTAACATCAGCCAGTCAGCCCTCAGGTGATCCTGTTACCTTTAACAAGCCTATTTAAGGTTGAGTCTTTATATAAAGGCTGAACTGCTACTCAACAAAGTTGTTGTTTTTTTGTATTTTAGAAGGATCATACAGCTGAGCAGGGTAGTAAGAGTCTTAGAGGGTTAGTTAGTATGTAGGCTCTTTGAGCTATTAGGTAGGGAATCCAGCAAAAGGGCTTTCCCTTTTTCATTCTCAAGCTTCCTGTGAGTTTTCTGTGTAGCGCTGACCCAGAATTAGGAATTCTCTCTGTCTCTCCTTTCATTCCTCCAAGTCCTCTGATCCTCCCTGAAGAGACTACAATCTGCTGCTGTACAGTCTTATGATCCTGGGGGGGGAACTACTAGGAACTGAATGGCTGTGGGGATTAGTAATGGGACCCTAAGCCTTGTTTCTTTGGTTTGCTGGTCTAAGTTATGTCCCAGGTTGGTAACGTCTGAATGCTTTATGAAAAGTGAACTGTAAAGGAAGGTTTATGTTATCCTAGAACCTAACAATCTAACTCTCCTGGTCCTGGGTGTCTTCCTTAAAAACCTTTTAAATCTTGGCAACTCTCCACATGCCAGAGTGCACAGTGCCCTGCTTAACTGGGGAAAATCTCCCCAGGAACTGATTTAGTCTAATGAGAGGGAATGGCAAAGTCTGCTGTTTAATTGAGACAGTATTTGCATCAGTCCCACTTAATGGAGATGTGTTTTGGTCTTTGCCAAGTGATTAAGTAGGTACGAAATCTGCATGAAATTCTAATTATTGTCCTGCTAATACAGAAGCTACTGAAAAGTTCAGAAGGGAAAAATCAAGTCAAAATGCAGTGAAGATTTTCCTGAATTTGTAGTTCAGCATTTTGCTACTGGGTCTCTTCCAGTGTTTTGGTGTGTGTTTTTTTTTTTTTTTTGTATTTAAGTATTTTCTCTTTACTGGAACCACTGCTTAGCTGAAGCAACAAGATGTCCACCCCAGCAGCTCCATCTACAAGCACTGTCCTATGCAGGTTTACAAGCAGGTAATTGCTAATCTAGACCAACAGAATAGCCTGGGGAAACAGCCACTAGGCATCTTTACTGCTCCCGCATTTTGCTTTCTTCTGAGAAAGGGGTAATATTCTCTGACACCCAGCATTCTAATGCAGGTTTCAGAGTAGCAAATGCATCCAATGAAGTGAGCTGTAGCTCACGAAAGCATATGCTCAAATAAATTTGTTAGTCTCTAAGGTGCCACAAGTACTCCCATTCTAATACAGATATCTACCCAGATGAGCAAAGCTAGTTTCTGATCTATTTAGCTTGACCTGTAGAATGGCTCAGGAGAGAAGAGGGGAGAAGGTTTGCAGCAGTGGGAGAGGGGATAAGGTTTGCAGGGATTCAACCACCCTCAACTTCATATTTTAGTACTTCCAACAACTACAAAAATACTGCTGTTTAAACACATTTTATACCCTTAAAAGTTACTACCAGGCTGTGTAGCTGTTGTGAGGCTGCTCTGCACACACAGTTGTACCTATTTAACTAAACTATCATTTTTATACTTATGTTAAATGAGTGCCATTTTCTGTGGATGCTAGGCAGGCTGAACCAGTGTGCCCAGTATGGGGGTTTGCACTCATCTAATTAAACAGGTGCTGTTCTGAAATAAACTGATGAACTTAATCTAATTTGAGGGCAAGTGTCCCCACCACAGCTGACACTGACTGGCCCCTTTGCTAAGGATCTCAGCAGCAGGACTCAATAGATTGTGCCCCCTCTCCTAATGCTATAGAGTTTCTCCAGGCCATAACTGAGACAGTAACTTAATTTAAAAAAATTACAAAGCATAATACTTAAAAACATACAAATGTAGTGGTGGCCAAATACCTGCCATTAAAACTATTCTTAATGGGCTCAGTCATCTGCATCAGTGAATTCATTTTGCTATGAATCAGCAGTCTGACTATGACTCCAACAACAGCATGGGCTCCCCGCTTCCCTCCCCCAACCAACTTTATTAATGAAAATTCTGAAAGAGAAATACTTGGAGGTTGCTGCTATGCACTTCAGACAATCGGCACTGCACAAATGTGCATCTAAGTACTTGATCATCTTCTCCCTTCCTTGTATGGATCTCTTCCAAAAGGTGTCTCAGATTAAAAAAAAAAAAAAATTCTGTTCAGTTTAAGTCATTTGGCAACACTGTTGTAGAGTCCTCTCCTTGTTTCCCATCTCTGTGGACCTTTTATAGGCCAACAGCAGGCGAGAAACACTCAAGCAGACTGTGGTTTTAGGCAGGGCAAGTGCAGTATCTGAAACTGACTAGACTTCCAGCTGTCCACTGACAAGATTTCTATGTCCCTTTAAAAATACTCACAACATCGTAACGGGAATATTCACTCTACTATGCTCCTCCTCAAATATTTAAGCAGTTACCCAAGATATCTCAAACTTGATTGGTGAAGAAAGAATCCCAAGAGAAAACCTTGTAGAAAACATGTTAATGCTTTAAAAAGCTTAGTTATGAGACCTTCGAACAGCCTTCTGAGAAAGTTGTGCAATTTCCTTGTGTGCTACTCTCTAGTGGGTCAGAAGGGAAACTGCTATGACTTGTATTGACAAAAGCAATGGGGCTTTAAGGCAAGGCCATCCTAACCGTCTTCTACTTGTCCTTTAATGCAAGTCCTGCATTAAGTCTGGTAGGTAAATACCACACCCCCTCTTCCTCCTGCTCACTCCTGAGAGTTCTGCAGCATCTTGGCACAGCGGATGCATTAAGATGGAGTGAGTCGTCTCCATGCTAGTGTCTGTGCATGTCACATTCCTCATCACCTCCATCATGGTACCTTCCGCTTTGCTTCCAAGCATCTCTTTCTATCCCTTCCAGTGTGCATCATTTCTTGTGGCACTTGGGTTGAAAACACTCATGTGCCTGGATATGAAACATGGATGATTCATTTCAAAGAACTATCAGGCTAGCCTAATCCTTTTTACAGTGAAGTCATGTTTTCTCCTTGCTCCTAACATCTCTGCTGTCAAGAAATCTTCTCTACCAACCCCTTTTTAAGGTGTATGGACCTCTGAAACATTGGGCTTTTACAAAGGTTAGGGTCCTCTGGGTCCTCAGCTTAGAGAGATGGGAGCAGCACCCTGTTGGAGTTCAGCTCCCAGAAATTGAAGCAATGTTCCGGAGGCCCTCAATTACTCAGCAAGAGTGGAGTCTCCAGGAGCAGAGAGGAAGTTGGTGCAACCCCAGGGAATATAAGGGGGCTTCAGTTATGGGAGCAGGGAAAGTTAAGGCTCTGCTGAGGTCAGTGTATTCTAGAGATGGCTCCACAGAAAGCATTAGATGTAACACCCACCACACTAGGGGGTTGTGACCTCTCTGTTAAAATTGTAGCTAAATGTTTTACTAAGGGCTCTGGCTGAAGGACACAGGGTCAAACTGTGCAGCTAGAGTAACGCCAATGATTGCACCAGCATTACTGCTGACTTACCCCAGTATAAATAAGAGCAGAATTTGCCCAAATGCCAGCCAAACGATAAACGCTGAAACCTGCTGTTGCATAACAAAAATACAATGAAACCTTGAATACTTCTCCCCACCTGCTTTAACTGGAACAGTAGAAACACTGTGACCGAACATGTTCCCAGGTAAACATCTCGCCTGCCAAGTTTCAGTATAAAGCAAGCATCAGAGACAGAGATAAGGCCACCTCTTTCCACCAAAATCCTACTGGTGAGAACTTTCTGCATTTACATTCTGTCATAGCGTTAGCTGCAATGGTATGGTCAAGTTTATAAGAGGCAGTGTTGTCCAGTGGATAAATCTGTGGACTAGGACTTAAGACTTGGGTTGCAGTCCTGTCTTTGCCCCTGGTCTCCTGAGTGCTATTTACCCTATTTATTATTTTCCCTTTTGCAAAATGCTTAATGGGCAGCAGGTTTAAACAAATAAAAGGAAGTGGTTCTTCACTCAGTGCACAGTCAACCTGTGGAACTCCTTGCTGAGGAGGTTGTGAAGGCTAGGACTATGACAGGGTTTAA
Source organism: Dermochelys coriacea (assembly GCF_009764565.3). Taxonomy (NCBI): domain Eukaryota; kingdom Metazoa; phylum Chordata; order Testudines; family Dermochelyidae; genus Dermochelys; species Dermochelys coriacea. Next base: position 11,104,490 of record NC_050089.1, read on the forward strand.
AAGAGAACTAGATAAATTCATGGAGGTTAATAAGTCCATTAATGGCTATTAGACAGGATGGGGTAAGGAATGGTGTCCCTAGCCTCTGTTTGTCAAAGGGTGGAGATGGATGGCAGGAGAAAGATCACTAGATCATTACCTGTTAGGTTCACTCCCTCTGGGCCACTGTCGGCAGACAGGATACTGGGCTGGATGGAACTTTGGTCTGACCCAGTATGGCCGTACTTATGTAAATCAGGGATCACATCATGAAGTTAACAGGCAGCAAGTTTAAAACAAGCAAGAAGTGCTTCTTCACACAATGCACAATTAACCCGTGGAAATCGTTGCCATGGAATGTTGAGGGCCAAAAATGTAACTGGATTCAAAAAAGAACTAAACAAGTTCATGGAGGATAGGTCCATCAATGGCTATTAGCCAAGATGGTCAGGGATGTAACCCTATACTTGGGGTGACCCTAAACCGCCTGCAGCCAGGAGGGGAAGATAGGGATAGATATCTACAGAATTGCCCTGTTCTGTACACTCCCCATGAAGCTCTGGTACTGGCTACTGTCGGAGACAAGATACTGTGCTAGATAGCCCATGGGTCTGATCCAGAGTACCCATTCTTATGTGCCCTTACGTAAATCACTTCACTTTTGTGCCTTTATTGTACCATCTGTATGCAGGGTGTGTGGGGAATGATACTGGAAGCTTTTGTTAACTAACTGATTTATATCAGCTGGGTACTGCTATGATTTTTGGAAATGAATGAGAAAATGGAGCTTTTGGCTAATTTTCTGTACTGCTACAAGTAAGCTTGTCTGAACCATACAAAAGTTACTTTGACAATCCAGACAGACTGGCTACCTAATGCTCAAGGGTTGTTTAATTATTATTTGTATTAGACACCAACAAACACACAGCATAAAAGCTGGATGCTAGAAGGTTAAACTCTGTTCTTGGAAGGACAATTATTGATGGGCTGGCAAATTAGGTCAAAATTAAGTATGGTTCATTTCAAATGTAGTGAAATTGATTTCTGCATTCACATAAGATGGAATTTGCCCTGCCAAGCAGATTTCTATACTCTTCAAAAATAGAATGTTCTCTGTCCACATCACCAAATCTCCTCTCTCCCCCTCCTCCCTCTCACAATCAGATCAGTCCCCAGAAAAGGTTGTTCCCACAGCTACTGGGTTATTTGCCCCTTAAACAAATTAACAAAATGTGATCTGGCAATCCTCAAATGTGATCAAGTTGAAAACAAAACAAAACAAAATACAGTGAAGCAAATTGAGCATGGAGTATCAGCCGGGGACTCCTAAAATCTAACCTTAGCTCTGTTGCTGAAGGCCATGCTGCAATTCAGCTGGTTACTTTATCTCTGTTCTTCTCTCCCCCCCCCCCCGATGAAACCTATCAATCTGATATTTCTGACAGTGCTTTGCAATGGGCGTGTGTGCTACATAACCCAGCTAAAAATACTCTTTAAAAAGCCAGCTGGATATTATTTTATTTATTGGATGTGGGGTGCAGGGGGACTCAAATGATTTTTCTCACCAGCCTTGGCAAATTAACACCTTGAAGACCCAGACTGAGTTTCATTGTAGGGACCTACTACATTGTAATATAATGTAGGTTGCAGTAGGGCTCAGTGCAGTAGGTGTTATGCAAATACAAGGACGAGACAGTCTCTGCCCCCAAAGAACATGCATTAAGAGGAAAGGTTACTGAGGTGACGATAGGCCTACAGTTTATTAATGACATTTCTTTTGTTTAACGTAAATGCTAAAGGGCTTTGCAGACCCCTTTGGGGATGATGCTCCATGCATAGCCCTTGAGTGGGAATAGAGGCTGCTGTTATTGGCAGAGTGAAGAGGGCTGGAGCACTAACATGAGAGATGTAGAAAAGTAGTCTTTAAGGGGCAGAATTACACAGGGCCATGACAGCAACAGCAAGAGTCTTAATTTGATGTGGTGGAGAAAGTCAGTGGCTGGTTTCAAAAGGGGTTTAACGTGGGGTCAATGAGCAAGACTTTTAACTGCTCTAGTTTGTCTGAACTGGAGTGGGGAGGATGGCATGGGTGTCAGAAGCCAGCGCGGAGGAGGCTGCAAAAACTGAGGCAGGAGACGAGGCCTAGACGAGGTCTGTGTGTGGACAAAGAAGGGTCGAATTCTTACACACAGCTTCATCGCTTTAAACTAGGAACAAGGCTGTAGAAATTCCACTCCTTAACGTGCCCATTTCCTTTGTTTCCATCAGAGTTGGGAGACAGTCAGAGATCTCGCTTGTGCTGGTTCATCGGTTCCTCTTCCAAGCTGGCTACGGCACAAAGCGGATTCAGATATTGAATTCCACGGTGGTGGAGGAAAGCTAGTCCAGAGAAGAGGTAAGCCATGCAATGACGGTGGGGATCTCTGTTCTCCCCTTTGCATACACAATAATACACGCTAGGAATGGAATTCCCCTTATTCCTAAGGGGGACACATCTGGGGTGTCCCAGGAAGTTTTTCAGGTGGCTGAAATGTGCTCTGGACGCCAACAGAGATCTGTGACAGCAGGCTGTGAATGGCTCTCTCAGAATTCTCTGGGTGTACGGGTGATATTGTTGTAAGGAAGCACAGAGTTAAAAGCACTGGAACTGTTAGACAGGAAAGGAGCAGCTGCGGGCAGGTTAACAACAACTAATGTCTTGGGTCCAACCACCTGATGATGCCTTCAGCAGGGAAGGGGCTATCCAGAGGCAACCAAGTTGCTGATGCACCCCCAGCAGTGCAGGTGTAAAAAGAGCAGCCTTCAGAACTGTAGGCAGGTCTAGCCAGGCTGCATGGAGCTCTGGATGGAACCCCGGGTTGCGCTGTGTTGATTGGTCTCAATTGCGCCCATGAGCAAAAACCACTCTTATCTTGAAACCGAGTCTCCTGAGTCTAGTTCGCAGCTTGCAAGGCTGAAACACAGCAGCTGATGCCTTAGAATAAGCAAGAGCCAGATGGAGAAAAGGGGCGCAAAGGGAAGACAGAAGGCTCCCGATAATCTTACCTGGAGCACAGCGCTATGTTAAATACGTCGTACATCTCTGATGCAGGGCCTGACTTCCAGAGGCGCTGAGCACCTGCAGCTCCTACTGAGTTAAGCTCAAGTTATAGGTGCTCAGTGCTTCAGAAAACTGGCTCCCGGAAACCATCCAGGGAACTGCCGCTTAATGCAGTGGGAGAGAAAAGGAATGTTATAACTCCTTAAGCTTGCACATTAAGCCAAGTGACAGCTGAGAGGGAAAGTTTCCAATCCTTCCCACCCATCTTGTCGGCTCTCTGGAACAGGGAATGATCTTAAAGCACCTAGCGCTAGGTAAGCTATACCCTGGTCTCATAGAGCCTCCCAGCTTTAGATCTTTCCTTTCCTGTCTCTGGCTCCCTGATGATCCCCAGACACACAACTAGGAGCCAGGGACTCTACTTAACTGCAGCATTCCATTTGAGATAGGAAGTACTAACCCCCAGCTACAGATGGGGGGAAAATCAAAGGATTAGCGATTTGTCCAAGATTTTGCAGAGCCAGGATTAGGTTTGTAAAGATCCCTGAGGAGCTGAGAAGTGCTTAGTATTGCATTTTGGTTCAGGTTCTCTACCTCCTATTTGGAGAGGGGGGAGGGGGACACGCAGAGCTGGACTTCTTATTGGAGAAACAAAATGGGCATATGAGAGCTGACGTGACCACTAGCAAAGGCCCCAAATTGTGTGTTTGTCACATTGGGCTTTTAGTCAATGTATCCCCCCAAAATCATGCTGCCTATCTGCTTTTGTTCAAGTCAAAAGGAACCAATGGACAAGCAAACTCTTAGCAAGACCTTATTGTTGGATGGGACCTCCATGAGATTTTGCCAGATATGCAGCTGTCAGAAGGTACTGTGAATAGAGGCTGGGCAGTATGTTTCCTTTGTCTTGCTTACCGTAGCAGTCTTGGACTGATCAATCCAAGGTATTTCACTCAACTGGAGTCTAAAGCTGATGCTGACCCTTTTTAAAATTGCCTTTCTGTCTGAATCTTTTCCTACTATTGTTACGAGAAACACCTGTGACGAAAGGAGAGGTATTCCTTTAAGTTGGTGCATTTGACAGTACTTCAGGGGTAGCCAGTTCTAGAATGTCCCTTGCCTAATCACTAAGCTCGTCATTTCCTCCGTTTGGGTAAGTAACAGGGGACAGAACACTTCAAAAAAGAACAAATGCCATAGTTGAAACTAAAAGATTGTACCGGAAACTTCTTTCTGCAATGAAGTTTCAAGCTGACATTCTCCCTCTGATATCTGGAACCTGGGCCTTAGATTTCTCATAGCCTGTTCTGCAGCAGTGGAAGGACAAGAGGTTAAAACTCAAGCCTCAAAACAGTGTATCGTGCTGTTAGGAAGAGTGACTCAGTTCTCCAGGGAAAGCGCTCTTTGAAAATTAAAGGCAACAAGAAAAGGCCAAATACAGTGGAACTTTGATGTTTAACTCCTACTGCTTCCTATTTGTCCTGGTTGGTAATGGAATTTACTGTGGTCGGTTTTATTCAATCTCTGATGTTGCAGACTGCTGCCAAAACTTTCCACCTGAGCTGTTCAGGAGGGTTGAATGAAAGCCACTGGAGGCTGAGTGGGAACTGATAGAACAGTGGTACCAAAAGCGAGAGTGAGTGTCAGGTTCTCCGCAAATGACCTCATTATGCTCTCTCAAATTCAGTAAGTGTCAGGGAAGGCAACAAGCATTGTGTCAGATGTGTAGGAACTGCTCTCTCCAGGCGTTCGGAGAAATGACCTCAGAGCAGCCTTTCCCTAACCTGCTCTTTTCCTGCTTTTACATTAAAGCAGCTCTTACTGTGCCAAAGAGTCTATATCCTCTATTTCAAATGGGATGGATCAGTAGATCCCATTCCACATCTTCCTTCTTTGCCGGATTCTCCCTTCAGGATATCAGCAAAAAAATCTGTAAGATGTGATGAACTGAAATGGCATTAAGTGTCAGAATGTGTGGGGAAACTAGACTTCTTTATATGGCAAAACCCAGACTGAAGCATGAAGCAATACATTGCTCAATGATGGCGCGTTACACTTCCCCTGAGCAGCCTTGAGCTAACGCGGGGTTCAGAACCAAGTTCAAGTAAAGGCCATCGCTTGAATAACTTAATGTAGTGAGGCCTTCTGTAAATTGGACAAGCTGCTATGTTAACTTCAGGGCTGCCTCTAGCAGACACCAAGCAAGCTGCATTACAACACTCCTTTCCTGTCCCTGCTTAAAGTGACCCCCTGCAATTCTCAAAAAGAGTTTCTGCCATCTGTTGTCAAATGCAGAGAAAATTGTTCCGTATCAAAACTGGAGCAAGGAGACTACAGTGAAACACTTCTACTCTCTGATCTCCACACCACTTTCTCTGAACACTATTCAGAAACAAGCTCCTTTTCTCTCTCCTCTCTCTTCCCCCGCCGCCCCCAGGGTTGATGGAAGGTAGATCCTGAATCCATTGCATGGTGGCTTCAGAAAGACGCATATAAAATACAGCTTTGGGATGCGATTTCTTTTATGGCAGAAGGGTGGGATGATAAGTTAAGTACTAAGTGCAAATCACTCAGCTACATACGTTTTAGCTGTGCTTTGTATTATGTTCAGTCTAAATAAAATGCCTCTACCCCATTAAGATGTGCATTTATAGTTACATAAGCAAAGTGAGTGATTTTTTCCATGAAATCTCCTCTTTACCCTTAGTCATTCCCAGAGAAGGGACCTACCTTGTTCTAGGAAGATCATTCTACAGGGGATGCTACCCTCTTTTAGAGGGGCATGGTCTCGTGTATTTATCTGTTGCTAACGTTTAGATGGCTAAAATCAAAAGGTTGTCTTTCAAGTTCTACTGCTACATGTGACTAAAGCAATCTCTAATCTAATGCACTTCATGCCAGCAAAGGAGTTGGCGTGTTGTGGGCTACAAGCTGCAGGGGGAGGAATTTCTGTCTCCAAAATCTGTCACCAGTTTCTCAAAACTGTCATTTCAGGACACCTACTAGGCTGAGTAACTTTCAGCACCCAAACTTTCAACCTGTAACTACCTGCCCATGTCCCATCTACAGGAAAGACCAGCCACGCCTTTCTGCTCGAGGCAAAAGGTGAACGTTTAATATACAAAATGGGACTGGACACCACTTTAGCGGGAATGAAAGTCATTTGCACAGCACCAAGTGTCAGAACAGAGCCTGTGCAGTTGATTTCAAACTACTTACAATTTTCAGTCTGAAATTTGATTTTTTTAATTGATTTGTTTACATGTGGGCCATACAATGTCACCTTGGCATGTCAATACCACAACCCTACCACAGATCTCCCTGAATTTATGTACCAAGCCTATTGTTTTATTAGCACTATCGTGGGGAGGGGGGGAAGGTCCTCAAGAGGAAGTTTGATTACTTGATAAGATGACAGGCTAACTGAGAAAACCACTTGCACTTTACAAGATAACCTAACCTTTGTATGGAAGAGGACAATTTACCCTTCCTGTCGCAGCATCCAGAGCCACCCCAAGTAAAACGGTTCAGAGTTGCAATTTAAATTATTTGATAAGGGGGTGCATGCAGGGCAATTTTAATATTAGTCAGTTCTAAGCAGAACAGTATTTACTCCCTTGCACTGGAATGATGCAATGCTCCCTTCTGCTCGGTTTGATTTTAACTACCAAATATTAAAATAAACACTTCTGAGTTCTCCAACCAGGGAGCAACGACTCACGCCACTTGGCTCTAACGGGACCTGTGCGGGACCTGGGCCACCTTTCCTGAAAAAATGGGGGAGAGCTCCAGGAATGTGCACGGAGGGTCTGGTGCTTTGGGGGCGTTGGACAGGTGAGAGACCATAGATGCAAGGTGCTCCGGTCATATTTACGGTGCGTGCCAAGGCCTGAGCGGGAGGAGTGGGGGAGAATGACCGCATGCATTGCTTTCAACAACCCCCTATATAAGGGGAGCACTGCACAGAGCCACAGCGCTCCTAGCAGCCCCTTTGCAATTGGAGGGGAAACGTGATACAAGGAACGAGTGCCACGGGAAGCTGGGGTTGCAAGGCGTGCACACAACAACCTGCCCCTAATTGCACGCGATGCTCCCCCTTTCACAATGGGGGGGTTCCGTGGCAGGAAACGCCTGCACCCTGGGGTCCTGCAAGGGGACCACTGCAAGGCAAACGGGCAGCTGGGGAGTCGCAGGCTGTTGCCAAGTTACTCACCTGCCCATACACCTTAATGAGCTCTGGCTGCTGCTCCGCAGCGCTCCTCTTCCCCCGCGGCTGAAGCCTCTCGCCTGCCCTGCCCGTCCCTCTGTCACCCAGGCTCAGCGCTTCTCCTTGCAGCAGCGCGAAGCCCAGATCCTGAGGCCGGGGTGCAGCCCCCCCGTGCAGCAGCAGCGTCCTGGCGGCAGCCGGATAGGGGCTCCATGCAAGCAGCAGCAGGGCTGCCAGGCAGGGGAGCCTCAGCTCCCCACAGCTGCTCCCTGTCGCCATGTTCCTCCTCCTCCGCCTGCTCCCGGGTGCTGGTGGGGCTGCTGCAAAGTGGGGCGCCGCCGCCAGGAGAGAATGTGCAATAGGAAGGGGGGAGGGAAGAGGGACGCAACGGCGGCGGCTGCCCGAGCCCTGCTGCAGCCGAGCTGGCGCGAGCCGCTCCCGGGCTCTGCACGCGCTGCCCCGGGTGCTGCGCGGTGCCCCTTGCACTGCGCGTGTGGCGGGGTGGGGGGGAGGAAGCGCCGCCGAGCTTGCTCGCACCAGCAGTGGGGATGCAACTTGCAAGTCACGTGTAGTAGCCACACTGCAAGCTTCTTTGCTTCCTCTCTTGACTCAGGGGAAACAGGGCAGCCCCAGAAGCAAATAACCAATTCCCCCCTTCCGCGCCCCCCCCGTCGCCCCAGAAATCCTAGGAACGAGCCTCTTGAAGATTTTTTTAAATCTGTTTTTAAGGCCTGAGCTGGAACGGGCGGTGTGTTCGCTTAACAGGGCGGTGAGGCCACAATGTCTGCATTTGCGGGAGTAGTAAAGCATCCCACGTGCACCCCAAACTCGGGTGCATTTGAAAAAGGGTCTGGATGCAGATGGAACATAACATCTGGGCCTTTCTATCTGGGGGTTTTATACTGCCACCTATCACTGCAGCATCTGCATGCACTTTCAAAAGTAATCTCTGTGTTTGCACTAGTGCAAGCTTTTTGCACTTGTGAGGTGGTAATTATCTAAATACAGTTTATTTTATAGAGCCCCCAAAAGCATGCAAGATGCTACACCGAGCTAGAATAAGTCGGCTTTCTCCCCCTACCACTTACAGTCTTACACCATCCTGGTTTAACTGAAGAATGGTTTAAGAAGACAACAGGTTTCAGAGTAGCAGCTGTGTTAGTCTGTATCCGCAAAAAGAACAGGAGGACTTGTGGCACCTTAGAGACTAACAAATTTATTTGAGCATAAGCTTTTGTGAGCTACAGCTCACTTCGTCAGCACTCTAAGGTGCCACAAGTACTCCTTTTCTTAAGAAGACATGTGAGTGTGGACACTAGATGGGTGGCTTTGTGGTTATGTATTAGCTCAAAATGATCAGAGACGGGGGTGGCCAACCTGTGGCTCCGGAGCCACATGTGGCTCTTCAGAAGTTAATATGAGGCTCCTTGCATAGGCACCGACTCCAGGACTGGAGCTATAGGCGCCAACTTTCCAATGTGCCGGGAGTGCTCACTGCTCAACCCCTGGCTCTGCCACAGGTCCTGCCCCCATTCCACCCCTTCCTGCTGTGCCCTCACTCCTCTCCCTCTCCCCCAGGGCCTCCTGCATGCCACGAAACAGCTGATCGGGAGAGAGAGGGAGGCGCTGATCTGCAGAGCTGACAGTGGGCCGGAGGCGCTGGGAGTGGGGGCGGGAGCTGATGGGGGGCTGCTGAGGTATTACTATGGCTCTCTGGCAATGTACATTGGTAAATTCTGGCTCCTTCTCCAGCTCAGGTTGGCCACCCCTGTCATAGACAATCACTGGTGTTGGTTGTCTTCGTTGGGGGGAGGGCTAACTTGAGACATCTTGTACCTGATTTTCATAAGCCCTGAGCATTGACAACTCCACCTGAACTCAGTTGGAGTGATGGATGCATGGCATCTCTGCTGATCATGCCCAAGATATCTACAGCTGAATATGCAAAAATGATATCGCTAATCAGAGGCCACTCAAAAAGTTGCTGTGGAGCGTTCTTTGCGTTAACTTTTCCCTGTCTATAAAACGGGGGTAACATGCCCATCAAGCAGAGATTTTGTGAGGCTTTATTACAAAATGTTTGAAAAGCATTTTGAGAACTAAATGCCATATAAATTGCAAGTGTTATTTGCACCAGCAAAAGATTGATTATCCACGTAAAACTGCAAGTGCAATATTTTTAGACACGCATAGGTTTCAAATTGCCTGCATCTAAAATTTTACTGCACACGACCGTCATTTTGGAGGGGAGGATGGCAAGTAGTATTATTTCAGAGTCTACATTATGTGAGCAAAGGTAGAGGCCATGTGACAGCAAGTGAAGCTGGTGCAGTACATCTCTTAACCAACAAAGGCAGGTAGCAACACATCACCTCCCTACCCACATGATGGGGATGTTCCAATCTACCGCAAGGAATGCCAAGCCATTCACACTGCTCCAAGACACATACAGCATAAAGATGGTATCATAAATGTAAGTCATGAAGTTGAGGCTAGAAGGTTTATAGTGGTGGAACCTCAGCTGGGGAGCACTTTACAAGAAGGAGATTAGAAGGATCTTGACCTTGGTACATCTGGGGCTAAAGACAAAAGCCACCTCTTTGGAAATACCTTTCCTTTGCAATATATTCCTAGGACCAATCCACAAATGGAAAAACTGGAACAGAAGAAATGTGAGGAAAGAGAAAGCAAGAATCCCTTAAATCCCTTAAAGAACAAATGCAGACTGTTAGAAAATTGCTGCTTAGGTTACACTGTGTCCTACCTTTAATTTCAAAGGCTACTCTGGCCCAATAATACTGAGCACCAAATCTCCCCACTTTTGAAAACGTGGACATTAAGTCTTTAATGGAAGAATGAATTTTTTTTAAACACCCCAGGATGGTCCATGGCAGCAGCAGGCCTTTTTAAAAATAATAATAATTAAAAAAAAAGGTTTAGTATGAAGATTTGAAGGCTAATTTTTTCAATTAATTCACAGTTCAAACCTCTCTGGCTGTATTTGGGGTCAGTTTCTTATTTAGATTTGAATCAATTGACCTCAGATCACAAATGTGTTGTGAAGGGTACATGTCCCCTTTCCACTCCGCACTCCTGTCACCCCAGACTTGGTCTGTGGATGCCTACAAGTGACTTGTGCAAAATCTTGGAAGATTTTGAATGATAAAATCCTTAATGAGGGCACAATCCTCTCATCCCAATCACATTTGTTCTCCATGTATGTTAATTTATTCAGCAAAGCAAGGAGATGCAAATGGAATGGTTTAATTTAGTTCATACCAAAGTAGCTTCTTACATGTGGTAGTTAATGGAAAGCGTCTGATGATATAAAACGAATAGACTATTAAATTATGAGAATATTTCCGGTCAAAATTGACTCCTGTTTAGGGCCAGAGCATCTGCAAACATTGGCCCTGATCTTCTAAACACTTATAATTTTACTCACACAGCCAAAGCTAAGAATATGCATAAGCATTTGAAAGCTTGGGGTCATTCTCTGTGCAACCATTTATATTGTATGTTGATAATAGCCTGGAAATGATGTGTTTATTATGCAGATGACATTTTTTCAATACAACCTGTATTTATGCTACTCAGGAAGTCTTCCTTGAGCAAGTTCATCATACTGGCATTTTTTTTTAGTGTAAGTTGTTTTACCAAAGCTCAGTTACTCTAGCCACAAATGTAATTCCATATTCCTTCTGGAATTCAAGTAGAAATTGCTAATGAGAGAACCCGCTCATGGGACAATTTTCTCTTTACACTAAGCCAAACCCCAAACGCATAATAAATTATTAAAATAACAAGATGTTTGAACTATACCATAACTAAAGAGGTCCTAGATAATGCACTTTCTCAAAGATGGAAGGCAATGCAGTGAGTTAGAGGCTCTTTAGGGAATAGAATATCAGCCATATACATGAAACTTGATGGGCTAAATTAAAGTTGCAGTGATAACTCTACATTTTCTGGCAGTTTTTAAGTCAGCCGTACTGTGTTGTTCTTAGCACAGTTTACTTTGTATGTGAATTTTCTTTACTATTTTTTGTGGGAGCCTGTGGGGCCAGGAAATATCCATGGAAGTGTGTGAGTTAGCATAATTTTTAGAATGCACCTTGTTTCATTTGAAGACTCTATAGCAAGGTAAAAGAGCCATTGCTGTTTGTCATGCAAATAGGGCACTCAAGTCTACAAGCCTCATTCAGTACTTATGTCTGGTCTGCGCTTAAAAATTAGGTAGATCTGGCAATGTTGCTCCGGGCTGTGAAACTTTTCATACCCTGAGCATCATACTTAGGTCGACCTAACCCCCAGTGTAGACATGGCTAAGTCAACGGGAAATTCTTCTGTTGACCTAGCTACCACCTCTTGGGGAGAAAGATTAGCTACATCAGTGGAAAACCCCCTTCCGTCAGTGTAGGAAGCATCTATGTTATGGTGGTGCTGCTGTAGCATAGACGTGTCTTAGCCCAGTGGTTCTCAACCAGGAGTACGGAGAGGTCTTCCAGGGGGTACATCAACTTATCTAGATATTTGCCTAGTTTTACAACAGGCTACATAAAAAGCCCTAGTGAAGTCAGTACAAACTAAAATGTCATAGAATGACTTGTTTATACTGGTTTATATACTATACACTGAAATGTAAGTACAATGTGTATATTCCAGTTGACTTATTTTATAATTATGTGGTAAAAACGAGAAAGCAAGCCATTTTTCATTAACACTATGCTGTGACACTTTTGTATTTTATGTGTGATTTTTGTAAGTAAGTAGTTTGTAAGTGAGGTGAAACTTGGGGTATGCAAGACAAATCAGACTCCTGAAAGGGGTACAGTAGTCTGGAAAGGTTGAGCGCCACTGCCTTAACCTTTCTACTGAGTCTGCTAGGGAGGGTGCTGAGTATTGCTAAAGGAGACGTGAATACTTCTTCTCTAGGCACTAGCCTGTTATCACCAGATAATACCATATGAATCACTAAACGGCTGTCTATTGATGAAAGCTTTACAGCCAAAGCAGAAGATCCACCACGGGTTGGATCTGTCAGTGTGTGTGCTGCCCACTCACGTGGATAAAATTGCTACATGAGTTAAGACCCCTCCGTCCTTTTTTTACCCATTAACGATATATAATTTTGAAGGCTAGAACATTTGTATCAAAATAGAATTAGGCCAAGGCTGCCCAGCAGAAATCAACGTGCTTTCTGCTTTTGTGACTTGCTAGCCTACTGCACTGGCACACGTATAGTCTTCCATCATGGTTATTACCTGAGTGCCACAGCTGAGCAGTGCAGGGGGAAGGACGCTGCTGCTCTGGAAGAAATGGCACCGCAGAGGACCCTGCTGTGCTGCTTGAAAGCAGAGTCATGTGATAGGAAAGTGTTGAAGGGAATAAGGAGTTAGGGCCCCATTCTCAAAGTTATTTAGGTACCATTGATTTCAAGGGAGTTAGGAGCCTAAAGACGTCTGAGGATCTGGGCCTGGATCTGTATACTGCCCTCTGTTTGTTTTGTTGTGCTTTTATTAATGCAAAACTCCCCCCTTGAATTCCACAGGGAGTTCTGGATACAGCCTCTTAGCACGCTATGGCAGTTAACAGGTGTAAGGAATAAAGGAACGTATCCAGTTCCCAAGGAAATCAATCAACGTCTTTCAATTGGCTTCAGTGGGAATTGGATCAGGACCTAAATGCAAATAAGACACATGATTGATGATAATGTAGGAGCAATTCCACCCTGGCAAAGAGATGTGTTTGGTGACCTAAGATATTTTTTCCATCTCTAGCTTGTTTGAAAAAAAATCACTGGAGTGAGGTGCTCAAACTCTCCTCCTATGTTAAGAGGGAGAGAATGTGATTAACTTCATTGTACTTGCTATATTAATTGACTTTCCCCTTGCATACTGTGAGGTTCTATTACTGAATATTAACACTATCTTAGAATTGCCCACTATGATTTCTTTCCTCATCTGACCATAACATCAGGTAGGAACAGTCGCTGCTTCTTAGCAACCCCCGAGAGAGAGCCCTCTTGTAAGATCATGAAGAACAGCTAGATAGGAGTCCACGGCCCTGCAAGGATAGGGTATAACTTCTGGCTACAGAAGGGCTCAGATATTAAACTGATACAGTTGATCTTAGCCAAGAGGCAAAGAGGAAATGAAAAAGGCTGTTGCTCTTCACAATTAATCATCCGACCGCTACTTTTGTGCTGGCACAGTAGGCTCATGCATCAGAAACCCAGCCTTTTCCTTCCGGCCTGGCTCACTTTTAAGCTCTGTATTTCATCTGAATTGTGCTACTATCATCCTAGCACCCTCACTGCCCCTAACACCCAGCCATCCATGAGGCAGTGCGCTGCTGCTGTTCTGTCAGGCATTTATGCCACCACAAAATATTGGGTGTAGTAACATGATTCACACAGCCAAAGAATTCATCCGCCTGCCCTTGGTGATGTACATCAGTTACACAGGGGCAATACAGAAGCATGTTAGATTATGGTTCTTCCACATGTCTTGGCTCAGCAGCATTGTCTTGCACAATCTTGGAGCATGAGGAGACCCCAGCAACTTGATAGAGCTCCCTCTGGGATATCCCAGGCAACACACTGTCCATCAGGGATGCTTCTAAAGTGTGTATTGCTTGGTTTCATTTCTACTGTGGGAGTATTTGGGGGAGCTGGAATCTTCATTGCAGAATGCAAAGAAGGGTACTCCACACAGTAGACTTTCACCTGCATGCTTAAAGACTCAGGACTTAAATTGTGAGCTCTCCGTGGCAAGGAGGGACTATCTCTTTGTTTTGTGTTTGTACAGCACGTAGCACAGTGGAGTCCAGGTCCATGCCTGGGGCTCCTAAGTACTAGTGCAATACAAGTAATCAATTTTATAATAATAAAACTAAATCATATTCAAATCAACACACTCAAACCACTCCTTATCATCTTATTAAAAACATTTTAATGTAGTGTAACCAAGATGGAGACGGTGCATCACATTTCTTTTACTATTTTCCCCCACCCACCCACAGACCAAGGGTTTTAATTTTCACTAACAGAGTTAAGCCCCGTTTCAGTAACTGGTAATAAAGGGAGAGATTTTCAAAGGCCCAAATGAGCGTTAGGGCCACCAATAGCCATTAACTTTCAATGTCGTTTGGGCACCTAGCTATTGCAAATTACTACAATATGACATTTGTTACACGTACAGTGCCAAACTGCAGCACATACCTACTTAGCACAATGTGCAACTAATGTAAAAAAATGTATTTACTGTATGGGTTTTTCTTTTAAAACTCTCGTCTGTATGGAGTTCATTCTTAGCCTTGGCCAGGAACTTTAATGGTCACCTGTCAAATGTTCCTTTTAGTAGCTAATTTGCAACATCACTGTCATCGTCTATCTAAGACACTTCTTTGGCCTCTGTTATCACAGTGTCTGAGCACCTCATGATATTTAATATGGTTATCCTCACAACACCTTCTCTGTGAGGCAGGGCAATCCCCATTTCATATATGAGGAAGTGAGGCACAAAGAGATTATGTAACTTCCCCAAGATCACATAGGATGTCAGTGATGGAGCAGGGAATTAAGCACTCTGAAGTGACAGGCTACTGATCTAACCACTGACCCATTTTTCCTTTCCCATCTTCCTTCTTCTCACCACCTTTGGCAGCTCCTTCTTACCATCCTGAAGTCTGACTAGGATTTTGCTCTTGCTTTCTGCTGATCTTCCCTTTTCCTGTGGCGGGCTCAACCATTCTCAGGTATGTAGACATCTGCAGCTCTCTGTGTTCCTACTTAGAGAAGACAATACCAGTGACCCTGGATGACTGAAAAGATGTGACTATGGCTTTTGGTTCCCACTTGGCACTTTTTGGTCTCTTATTGGTAAACCACAGATGTCTTGTAGGAATGGTAGCTGCGCCAGTAGGAGAAGTTCTCAAGTCGTTTCCATTCACGGTTTTCCAGCTAGGAGATTGAAACCAGAATAGTAGATTTCCCTTCTTGCTTCTCATGCACCAGCTGGTGTCTGGGGACTTCCAACTGCTGGGAAATATATAAAAAGATTCAGACTGGCAACCGATGTCTGAAAGTTCATAAATCCCATGAACGACCCCTGGGCCATTCAGTCCCCCATGTTTTGGTTGATATTAACTGTAGAAGTGTTGTCCAGATCTTTCCCTGGAGTACTTTTCTCATAGAAACCGAGTTAATGTATTTTACTTACTGAGTTAATTCAACTATAAGCCTTACTAATAAAGCGTGTAGCTATCTTGATTCAGTGTAAATGTCCCTCTAGAGGATTAGAGCTCAGGATGGATAAGGGCAGAGTCGACTGTCATGCTCATAAGATTTTTATTGTGCAAGAATCCATAAAACTGATCCTTATCAAGAACAAATGTGCAGTGCAGATAAGAGAAATTGGGGGAAAACATGTCATTATTTGGAAACCACTGCTAGAATCTGATTACTTAGGCCATGTCCCATGAATTAACAAAAGGCCCTTTTTTTACAAACAAATATGGAGAAGTTTTTATAACAACCCTCCCAACTTGGGCTGTAGTCAAGGTTTGAACCCAGGGCTTTCCAAACTAAAATCATGAGACTATATGAGCTAAAATAGTAATTCCCTTAGCTAGAGGTGACTCAGCTTCTCACCTGGATCAGCCATTATATGGGGACCAAGACCCATACTCTCCATGTGTGGGTTGGATCAATTAAGATGGGCAGTAACTGGCTTATTATGTATTTCAGCCCAAATGGTTAAAGTTTGGCAAAGGTATAAGCAACTGAATACAGGATCTTATAATGGAAAGTGTCAGGCAACCTATAGGCAGCACTAACAGCTCTGCCTGTTACGATTTGGCTTATATAGGCTTTGGCTTAATTATACAGCATTTGGCTTTGTTAGATAGAGCTTTTCTTCCACCATATTATAGTATTTCATAAATGCTCTGGCCAAGATTTTCAAACCAGCTGCCTACGGTAGGCTCCTAAATCAATATTTAGGTTCTACATTTCTAAAATAGCTTGATGTTCACCTAATTGGAAAGAGGAAGGGTAATTTAGTCAAGTTTTGTCTAGATACGTGTCTCCCCTTCCCTCTCATGAAGGATGGGGAAGTTCTAAGCTAGCTGAATTCCACCCTCCCTTGTTTTAGGAGTTTCTGATCTCGTTAAGCATTATGGGCCTGATCTATCGTCCACTGGAGTCAGTGGGAAAACTCCCACTGAGTTCAATGGTTGTTAGAATTGGCCTTTACTGTCCATGCTCCATATAGTGATTCTTATACAGTGGACAAAGTTATCTGCCATCCACTGTACATAGAGGAGAGATGAGAATGCCTGTTTCATTCTTAAAGGACTTAACTGTTTTGAGGTTATTTTGTGTAGCGGTGGGGGAAAGGTGCCAAGGACCTTTTGAGTGTATTTAGTGTACTGGTAAAATGGTAATGGGTGCATAATCTTTTCTTTGCTGAGGGAACTAGCCTATCCTTCCTTTCAAGCAGGTTTTAAAATCCATCCCATATTATGAAGGGGAGGGGGACAACACAGCAGAGTTTGTTAAGGAACATCTGGATTTCATTGGCAATGAACAATGTGCACTTAGAGCTTTGAGGTAAGGCGCTCCCCCCAACCCCTTCCTTTTCCACTCTCTTAAAGGCACTTGTGTGCACTTTGAGGAATGTTTAACTGCATTCTAGCCACGGAGTGGTAAGATAAAATGCATCAGCCATCATTAGAGTATAGTCTACAATTGAGTCTACAGAGGCTTAAGGATAAAGAGCCGATAAAGCAATTGAAACAACAATCTCTTATGTGGCTGGCATGTGAGAAACAGAGTAAAAAGGTACACTCTAGATGGGGCAGTGAGGTGGAACATGATTCCTTTCCCTGAGCAGTCAGAGGCCAAAATCCCAGGAGTGCGAGGAGGGAGATAAAATTTTTATGGTCCAACTACATTGCAATAAAAGGCCTGGGAAGTGTGGCTACAGCCAGCCTAGGTGAGCTGACTAGGGCTCAAAATTGCAGTATAGATGTTCCGGCTCGGGCTGGAGCCCAGGCTATGAAACACCATGTGGGGGATGGGTCTCAGAGCCCTGGCTCCAGTCTGAGCCCTAACATCTACACTGCTATTGTTAGCCCCACAACCCCGAGTCAGTCAACCTGGGCTCTGAGATCTGGTAACACAGATTTTTTTTTATTGCGGTGTAGACGTACTCGTAATGATCACACATACACACACAAACCCCCACTCTCCCAAAAAAAAAAAGTGATGGGCCAGCATTGTGCAAATGATTTTCCAATAATGAGGGTAATCCTGGCACTTAATCTGTATTGAAAGACATGCCGGGGCTCAAGGAATTAGGTGCTGGGGCTCAAGCAATTTTTTTACTTTCATAACAGACATGGCAAGCCCAGAGGTGCCGGGGATACGAATTACCAAGCCCAGAGGTGCCGATGCTCAGCCCTGGCACAAATTAATCCACCACAGGGACATCTTAGCAAGGGAAGTGGTGAATTCTTCATCACTTAAGGTCTTTAAATTGAGATGAGATCTCTCTCTAAGAGAGATGCTCTAGCTCAGCCCCAAGTTATTGGGGGAGATGGTGCTTAACAATAGTTCTTCCCCCCTCCCAGGGAATCACTGTGTAGGATCCTCTCTCCTGTGTTGTGCGGGAAACCAGACTAGATTCTCATAGTGCTCCCGCCTGGCCTTAAAAATCTGAGTCCCATCGGCAGAGAGACCTGCTGTAGTAAATAAGCTGGTTTGGTGACACAGACAAGCATTGTTTGGAGGCCCCTGAATATTTCATTCATGCCCTAGCAGAGTACTATAACGTAGGATGTTAGGATACTATTGCTTATAGAAAAGGTGTACTTGTGGCACCTTAGAGACTAACAAATGTATTTGAGCATAAGCTTTCATGAGCTAGGATTTTTTAACATTCTATTCGAACACAGTTCTAGGAAAGGGCATTAAAGAGCAGATGACATCTTCCAAAAAACATTTTAATTGAGAAACAGTTCTTCTTTTGGACCACATTCTTCCACGCTTCCTCCTGTCAAATAGCACTTTATTCTGTGAGGGGTTTCATTGAAATCGGACTTTTACACAGTAAGACACGGCACTGAGGTTGGCAAGATATGGCCCTTTATACATGAAGATTGGGAAATTTCTATCTTTGTTTTCTCTTTCTGCATGGTAAGCGCATTTTTCCCCCTCAGGAAGCTTTTTTTTAAGTACTCCCTTGCATCAGTTGTCTGCTCCCTACCTATCAGTTGTCTTCGGTCCATGCTATCCCATTGTAGATGAGACAGGAAGAAGGGATTATGATCTTGCGGAGGATTATACCTCTGCATGAGAATTTCAATGTGAGTGATTTTGCCTGCATGTTTTTCTTAGATTGCTTGTATCGACGTGTCCTATTATCAATTTCTAATCCTGGGGGAATTGAGAAACAACTTCCGCCATGTTTATATGCCTTTGCTTTTCTTGGTGCTGCCTCAGAAAATGAGATCTTTGCCAACACTGGAATTTTCCCTGGAGCCTGACAGAGTTGCCTGCCCAGCTCTCATTAACATTAACAGGAGCTGGGCCTAGTCTACGCAGACTTGCATCAGTTCAGTTGAACTGTTGCAATCAATAAAACAGATGTAGTTAAACCAGTACAACAAGCCGCTGTGTGGATACTTATTTCAGATTAAGACCAGTTGATTTTGGTTTAGCTTAAACCAGTAGCTAGTTGATTAAGGGCTTGTCGACAGTACACCAGCCTGCCATGCACTAAGTCTCTGTATAGACAAGCCTTTAGGCAATATCTACCCTACACAGCCTATGCTAGCAAAGCCCCCCAATGTAGATGCTTCACATGCTAACAGAAGGAGGAACACTCCCAGCATAATAACAGTGTCTCCCCAAGAGACATTCCCTAGATAAAGTTCTACTCATGGCTAGAGCCCTGCTCCATCATGGTGTATTTCTGAGCGCTGTTGCATATATACAGGTTTCAGAGTAGCAGCCGTGTTAGTCTGTATTTGCAAAAAGAAAAGGAGTACTTGTAGCACCTTAGAGACTCACAAATTTATTTGAGCATAAGCTTTCATGAGCTACAGCTCACTTCATCGGATGCATTCAGTGGAAAATACAGTGGGGAGATTTATGTACATAGAGAACATGAAACAATGGGTGTTACCATACACACTGTAACAAGAGAAAAGGAGTACTTGTGGCACCTTAGAGACTAACAAATTTATTAGAGCATAAGCTTTCGTGAGCTACAGCTCACTTAAGGTGGGCCATTTCCAGCAGTTGACAAGAACGATTGAAGAACAGTAGGGGGTGGGGGGCGGAATAAACAAGGAGAAATAGTTTTATTTTGTGTAATGACCCATCCACTCCCAGTCTCTATTCAAGCCTAAATTAATTGTATCCATAGAATCATAGAATCATAGAATATCAGGGTTGGAAGGGACCCCAGAAGGTCATCTAGTCCAACCCCCTGCTCAAAGCAGGACCAAGTCCCAGTTAAATCATCCTAGCCAGGGCTTTGTCCAGTTTGATCCAGTTTGCAAATTAATTCCAATTCAGCAGTCTTTCGTTGGAGTCTGTTTTTGAAGTTTTTTTGTTGAAGAATTGCAACTTTTAGGTCTGTAATCGAGTGACCAAAGAGACTGAAGTGTTCTCCCACTGGTTTTTGAAAGTTATAATTCCGCCCCCCACCCCCCACTGTTCCTCAGACATTCTTGTCAAGTGCTGGAAATGGCCCACCTTGATTATCGCTCCAAAAGATTCCCTCCCCCCCCCACTGGTAATAGCTCACCTTAAGTGATCACTCTCCTTACAGTGTGTATGGTAACACCCATTGTTTCGTGTTCTCTATGTATATAAATCTCCCCACTGTATTTTCCACTGAATGCATCCGATGAAGTTAGCTCTAGCTCACAAAAGCTTATGCTCAAATAAATTTGTTAGTTTCTAAGGTGCCACAAGTACTCTTGTTCTATTTGCGAATACAGACTAACACGGCTGCTACTCCGAGAGATGTCTAGACAGCTATTTTTAGTGAGTAGCATGAGCATCGTGAGCTCGAGTTGGTTGATCTGAGCTTGGAGGCTGGCTGCCATAGAGACCCCACTGTAATTACTGAAGAAAATTGTGTAGATGTTGAGAACGTGGCTCATGTTTTTAGACACCCTCCATCTGTCTTTAATGCCAGAGGAAGAAATCTTGATTTATGTCTTATGTTCCCTCTAGAGCTATTACCAATCTAATAATATATAAAAAAGGGATGGAAAGGAGGGTGGATACTACTCAGTGTTCGGAAGAATTTGGACATGGGAAAATCTAACTACAACTCCCTAAGGCACGGAAGCCTGATAGCCAAACTGAAATATATCAGTTTTTGGGTGTTTGGTTTGTTCAATGAAAACTAACTGTTCCCAGCACAAAGTAGACACTTTTCATATTTAGTTGAAAACTGTTTTCCACCAAAAATAAACAAAAAAAATTTCAATGGGAAAAAATGTGACCAGCTCTAACCCTAGGCATGTTTGCTGTGGAAGTGGAGGTACTTTGTGTGATGAGGTTACACATCCATTAGGCACTGGGTTAAGGTTCCAAAGTCATTTCAGAGAGTCCAGCAAACGGCTTTCAAATGAACGCCACAGCCTTGGGCCTGGATTTGAACCAACATCCAAGAAACAACAGGGTCCATATCCCTGGACCTTCCATCTCCTTGCAGAGCTGCCCTGTGTTGAATTTTGCGAAAACATCTTGTATTGGGATGCAGGAAACCCAAAGGGTGGTGATGACTCCTTAAGATGCAGTGAGCATGTTTGTATTCTGGTGTGGGTGGAACATGCGACAGGAACCAGAACTATTGGAATACCAGAGTAGGGACCCTGTGCCAAAGTCCCCACCCTTCAATAAGAGGCAGATTTGACCCCACTTATGTAGTATTTTATGGGTCATCTAGCTTTTATGTGAGCAATTAGCAACCTATTTCCTCAAGTGCCAAACCTTTCAGCATGGTACAAATCTAACTCTGCAGGCTGCTAATCCTTCTCTCACTCCACTCCTCCGCCCCCCCCCCCCCCATCCTCCGCCCCGTCCAGCATTCTCATGCCAAGATTCCCTGGCTTGAAATCCAATGTAATAATCATTTCCCACAGGTCTTGGATCTTACTATTCATAGAGCTTCAGTAAAGCCACTTCTGATTTCAGAGGAGGATAAAGCAAACTCCTAGAGGGATCTGATTGGGGAATTAAGATATGCAAAACTTGTGATGTACTCCGGCAGGGATACCAAGATGAACCCTAAATGAGAATGACAGACAGAACTGGAACAGCTCCTTGTCAATTGCTATCTGGTCCTGCCAGCAGGCAACATCTAGGAAGTGCTACAGGAGAATACTTTGGTGATAACTGGATTTGCCTGAAATACTCTTTCATCTCTCTCTCTTTCAGACAAGCTCTGAAATCCTGCCCCGTTTGAAGTCCGTGAGAGTATTGTCATAGGTTTCAGTGGAACCAGGATATCATCCAAAGTGTTTTGTTTGTGAATATGTTCACATCTGGGCACCTTTGGCCATGATGCCTGCTCCTGAGGTTTTGGTGGTGAAGTGGACAGAGAAGTGGGCCTTTACAGAGGGAGAATCCTTATCTTCAGGAGAAAAACGAGTGAATGAGAAAATTAATCTGTCACTGACCTGCTGTATGACTGTGGGCAAATCACTTCAGCCCAGATCAATGGGAGTTAGGCACCTAAATACCTTTTGAGATCTGGGCCTTCACCTCTCTGTGCCTCTGTTTCTACCCCAAACCTTTGTCTGTCTTGTCTATTTAGATTTAAACTCATTGAGGCAGGGGACTGTCTCTCCTATGTGTCTGTACAGCACCTAACACAAAGGGACACTAAACTTGATTGGGGTCTTTAGTTACTATTGTAATATAAATAATAATAATAATTAATAATATATTCCAGGTGAGGTCTCACTAGTGCCTTGTATATCGGTACTAAAACCTCCTTATCCCTACTGGAAATACCTCTTCTGATGCATCCCAAAACCGCATTAGCTTTTTTCACAGCCATATCACATTGGCAGCTCATAGCTGCAGTTTTGTTTACATTTCCATCAGAACTGTCAGACCTTAGCAGGTACGTCTACACTATGATAAAAGACCCGCAGCACAGCCATGGCTGGCTCAGGTCAGCTGACTCAGGCTGGTGCTATAAAAATGCAGTGAAAAAATTCCCCAAAATTCAGGCTTGGGCTGGAAACCTCCCTTGTGGGGTCTCAGAGCCCAGGCTCCAGCCTGAGCCCAAACATCCACATGGCAATTTTAGAGCCCCATAGTCCAAGTCAACTGACCCAGGCTTTGCGATGTGGTACCATGGATTTTTGATCTCTGTGTAGACGTACCCAGAGAGTTTGTTTTTTAAGGAGTGAGATGCTTTGGTCAACATAAACTTTCAGAATCGGCCAATGTCCTCCTTGAGAATGTGTTTAAAGGGCCAGTGAATTTTATTTTGGTGGGAGCGTTATCTCACATAGGATTGTGATGTTGCAGCCACATAAAATAACACCTGAAACCTGCCTACCTCTTGTTTAGTTTGCCCCTTTATATTGTGTTTTACAAGAGTATTCTACCCTGCTGAAAAACTCATGGGCAGATTCCTCTTTTGTTAGCATATTTCTTTGCAAGTGTTTCTATAGAATCCCTCCAATAGCTGCAGTATAACTGTAATATTTCTGTAAGATGCCTCCCTCCATGTTGTATTCGATCTCATGTTTCCTGCTGTTTTTGACCTGCAGTACAATCGGAGTTTGCCAGCTTTGCTGTTTAAAACCACTGCACAGCAATAGATACTTTTGTGGCTGCCCATTTGACATTTTATCTAGTTTTATTGCTCTGGTGGGACCAATAAGGCATCTGCATGTGTTTTTTTGTAATCTGCAGTAGAAGTCTTTAATTTTCAAAATAAATGTCCTGAAGGAGATAACTAAGAGTTCAAGAAACCTAATGTATTATAATGCAACCTAACACTCTTGGTGTTCATGGCATTTTTACAAGCCACAAAATATCCTCTCCCTCCATCTTCAATAAAATGGCCTGGCAGGGAGTGGATTTGGCCGAGGCTGCTGTTTTGTTATGAACACCGAGGATGTGTTTCTGCACTTTACAAGAAAAAGATGTTTCCTGCGCGAGCAGCTTGCAGTCTAAAATCATGATCCTGCCACACCGTCCTTATGGTGTGTAGTACCTTACTCCTCAAACCGTCCCAGATGCGGTGTGAGGCTTAACTACTGATCACAGAGTGCTTTGCCATCTTTAGATGGAAGGCACCACGGAAAGGAAAGAATTAACGCTCTTATTAGTGGCTCAGCTCTTTGAAGCCAGGTGCTGGGAGTTGTTTATTCATTATTATAGCTGAAATTACCTAAGTCCCTTAGCCTTCTAGGTACATCTGGCAGAATCACAAGATATAATCATACCATCTGACTGTAGAGGCCTGAGCTTTGAAAGCACAGGTCCCAGTTATACAACCTACTCCCACCTCTCACAGTGGCATATGATTGGCTTTGGAGGTGAATGTGGTGGCGAGCCTGTTGCATACTGGCTTGCTCTGTATTCACATTTCCATAACAAACTCTTCTTAAGTACATTCTGTCATTCAAGCTGCTTATGTGGTTCCCTGGCCAGCCTGAATGGGGCCTTGCTCAGAATGTGTAAGGTTTTTTGATTGGAGGAAATAATTCTTTCCAAGTAAATGTTTGAATAATGATTTCCATTCCCCTTCTGGTTTTTGTTTTTTTTTACTGGCTCCAAGGGCAAACCCAGTGATATCTTTGCTGGGAACTTGAATACAAGGTTATAAAGCAGCTATTAAGCCACGGCACTATCTGCAAGAACACAGACTGTTTTTTCGCCCTGCACTGTTATTGTGTCAACATTTTGGAGGTTGTGTGAACATAGAAACGTGATTTGTTTTTTCTTCCTGTTCTGATTTGCGGTTGATCGAAGTTGTCCAGTGACTGAACCAATCCACTGGGACTGGATGTTATAACAACTCCCCCAGGTCCCGAGATGCCTGAAGTTTGCCTGATGAGTCAGACCTGTATAACTTGAGTGTCCTTAATTGTTTGGATCTTACAGGCCTGATCTAAATCTCATCCAAGTCTGTGGAAGTCTTTCCAGGGACTTTGGATCAGGTGGGAATGGAATAAGGTCACTGTAAAAATTGTAAGCCCTGCAAGGAAAGGGCCCATTCAGTAGCAGCAGCGGCTAGGAGGAATACAAAGGTATTGCAGCTTAAATATTTAGCCCTGTTGAGTTCGGAAGAACGCTTTACTTGGCCATCACTCAGGGCTTTTTTGGTCTCAGCCAGAGTCTTATAGTCTTCACAGGCCCCAGCCTGCAGCAAGTGAAGGAGTGAGAGGGGGCTATCTGGACAGGAGTTGCCTTTGCATCTGGTCACTCTGCTGCAGGGGATCATGGTGGCTGGTGTGTGCTTCTCGTCTTGCTTCACAGACAAATTGAGCCTTCCTTTGGGTTTGCTTCCCTCTCCCCACTTAAAAAACAGCAGGGTCCCCAAATGTCTGCCTGGGTTTCTTGTGCTTAAGGTTGCCTCAGGTTACAGCTGTTCTTAGGCCCATGGGTGCAAAATGCTTCCTGACATCTGAGAAATGTTACACCCCAAGAACGCCTGGCGTGCAGCAATCTGGCCTCGATTCAGAGCAAAGCCTGCTTAGTCCAGACCTCAGTGCTCCTGGAGCCCAGACCAGTTCTATCAGCGGGGTACATGGTGCAGGGAACAGACTGGCCTTTCCTTGTACAAAGATACTGTTGCTCAAATTGTTCTGAAGGGAACAGCGGGGAAAGTGTCTCAGGATTTAGTGCTGCATTAACCTGGTACACACACGACAATCCATCTCAGAGGGTGCTTATGCATTATCACATGTCCCCCTGACTTTCTCTGCTTTTTTGTTTGCTGTTGCATAACCAGATCCAGGGCTCAGCTTTGGATCCTGGCAGAACTTCAACAGCCAAGGGCACCCACTTTGTGCCCAAACATTTTGCTTATTTTTTATTTAATTGAAATAAAAGGACTTTGGAACATCCACAAAAGGCTTGTAAAGAATCCTGCAGAATGGAGGGCAAAATATTTTTTGCATGATCACGTAATATCAAGCCACGGTCAGACCATGCAATTCACTGAGTTTCAGGAACCCTGAATAAGTCACTGCCCTTTCTGTGGTGGGTTAGCTTGCTATAAAGCAGAGGTGGCAAAAGGTGGCATTGCTTTAATGTGAAGCTTTCAGAATTGCACTATAATGAGGCTAAGTAGCTCACGAAAGCTTATGCTCAAATAAATGTGTTAGTCTCTAAGGTGCCACAAGTACTCCTTTTCTTTTTGCGAATACAGACTAACACGGCTGCTACTCTGGAACCGTGTTAGTCTGTATCCACAAAAAAAATGAAGAGTCTGGTGGCACCTTAAAGGCTAACAGATTTATTTGGGCATAATGAGGCTAGAGTCTTGTGAGTGATTCCTACTTACTGCCCTTGCAGTAATACAGCTCCCTGTGCATAGCTACTGGTTAAAAGTCTGCTAGAACTCACCAGGGATGATGCTTGAACCAAAACTCTGAGCCTGAAATCGGGAAAGGTCAAATCTGCATCCAAATTTTTTCAGCTTCAGATCAGTTGTTTCAGTGTAGCCTGCAATAGAAGTGGCAGTGTGTGTGTGGTTGGAATATATTTTGCCCTTTATGAGGGGGCCATTTTCCAGGCAAACTTGTGCTTTTCAAAGCCTCTTAGATAGGTGAAAAGATACCAAAAACATCATTGCTCATCCTTCTGCTATTGCAAGAGGAAGTTATTGCTTCATGAGGCATGTAGGCCAAGTATTATTGTGTCTCTAAAAGACAACAAATAATCCAAACAAAACAGGAACCAGTTCTTGAGAGAATATAGCGTATTTATTTAAATCATGTAAACACCAGGGACTATTCATTTTCACCTGGCTTTAGCGAAGTCTCTTCTATTCAGCACAGCAGGGATACTGGAGGAGAAAAGATACTATATAAAATCTGTCATGTGTTCCGTAGAGGATGCGTTAGATATTCCCAGTGCAGATTGTCTGAAGTTATGGGTAAATTCCAATTTGCATCCCTCCAGCACCAGAAGCTGGTAACTGAGAGTGGAGGGAGAGAGGTAGATAAGTGATCCTAAGAAATCCTGGAAGCATCCTCCCACTTTAAAGGTGTAGAGAGAGAGATGAAAAGGGCAGAGAAACCAGAGCCAAAGTAAAAAGAACAGGAGTACTAGTGGCACCTTAGAGACTAACAAATTTATTTGAGCATAAGCTTTCGTAGGCTAGAGCCCACTTCATTGGATGCATGCAGTGGAAAATACAGAAGGATGATTTTATATATACAGAAAACATGAAACAATGGGTGTTACCATACACACTATAAGGAGAGTGATCAGTTAAGGTGAGCTATTACCAGCAGAAGAAAAAAAAAATCTTTTGTAGTGATAATCAAGATTGGCCCTTTCCAGCAGTTGACAAGAAAGTGTGAGGAACAGAAGGGGGGAAAAATAAACATGGGGAAATAGTTTGACTTTGTGTAATGACACCTCCACTCCTAGTCTTTATTCAAGCCTAAGTTAATTGTATCCAGTTTTCTACCGAATGCATCTGATGACGTGAGCTGTAGCTCACGAAAGCTTATGCTCAAATAAATTTGTTAGTCTCTAAGGTGCCACAAGTACTCCTTTCCAGTTTGCAAATTAATTCCAATTCAGCAGTCTCTCATTGGAGTCTGTTTTTGAAGTTTTTTTGTTGAAGAATTGCGACTTTTACGTCTGTAATCGAGTGACCAGAGAGATTGAAGTGTTCTTGACTGGTTTTTGAATGTTATAATTCTTGAGGTCTGATTTGTGTCCATTTATTCTTTTACATAGAGACTGTCCGGTTTGGCCAATGTACATGGCAGAGGGGCATTACTGGCACATGATGGCATGTATCACATTGGTAGATGTGCAGGTGAACGAGCCTCTGATAGTGTGGCTGATGCGATTAGGCCCTATGATCGTGTCCCCTGAATAGATATGTGGACACCAGAGTAGTTTTGCTGTGAGTTAGGCAGAGCAACAAGAAAGGGAAAGTATGTATGTGTGTGTGTGTTCCTTCTCTGCTCATGAACAAACAAATATCCTTCCCTCAAATATTCAAGATTTATCTCCCCTCTGTCCCAGCATATGGGCAGCTTGCTTAGTGCACAGGGGATCTGGATTCTGTGCATTGCTTTATCCTGTGCAACAAAATTGTACTGACCCTATTGTGCCTGGAGCCTGCTATTCCCAAGAAAGAAAGAGGTAAAGCAGGCTTTGCCCCTTAATGCAGTTAGATGGAAACAAGAATTGTTACATTTGGCTCGCAGAGAATCCTTATCTGTTCTGTAAGACTGAGGAGCCCGATCCAATAAAGTCAATGGAAAGACTTACTAGATCAAGCCCTACGGGTCTTGAGAGCTCCCAAATTATTACAGTATGGATGAATTTCCTCCCTTTCCCTTAGTTATTTTTAGTCCTCAGGCTTTTAATTTATTTTTACTACTACTATTTGGCTGGGCATATTTTTGCATCCCTTATTATCTTTGCGTCAGGAAGATAAATTTATCCTCATCTCAGGCTTCCTATTGTTATGAAATGACAAAGTTAAACACAACTTATTCACAGATTGTTCATTCAGTGATTAGCATGTCACTTAGAATGGAGCATTAACATAGTGGGATTAATTCACTCTTGCTATTTATATAATTCTTTACAGGAGCTTTCAATTTTCTTTCATTTAAAGGCGGGGGAAATGAAAGAAAAAAATCCCCTCAACAATTTTCTTGTTTATTAAAATATTTCTGAAGAAACCTTTTTTCTGAAAGTGGCGTGGAGGCTTCTTAGTTTGAGTTACTTTAAACCAGATCAAAGAGAGTCTAGGAGACTATATTGTAGGGAAGAATGTTGCACTAGATCCCAATGGGATTAGACAAGTGTGATCTAAAAGACACCTATGATTCCTCTTGGATAGTGGTTCAAATGATTCTAGTGCCTTTGTTAATCAAGTACATATCTCTCTGTGTAAATGCTTTGTTAATGTTGTAGCTAGTTTTTAGCCCCGTTGGCTGATTTCCTTAAGTACAGAATGAATTAAGTGTCGTCGGTGCCTAGTCATATTGTCCTTATAAACATCTATTGTCTTCAAAGTACATCTTTTCTGAGTGAGGCCTGTAGGGTCAGACCCATTGGTCTACAACTTCAAAAGTGCCTAGTGATTTTGGAGACCTTTTTTGGTGCCCAACTTGGGACACTCTAGGCCTGTTTTTCAGAAGTCAAGTGCTTAGCACTTTGTGAACATTAAGCCCATGGAAGGTCTCTTGGGTTGGGGACTCAAAAATGGAGACATTCATAATCACTAGCCTCTCTTGCAAATTTAATCCCCATCGTTTCTCTCTCTAGATACCCCTATAGTCTCTATTACCATAGCATCTGAGCATCCGGCTGTAGAGTGTCCTAAATTGATACTAACAATTCACTTTGCTTGCAGGTTAACCCCCAAAATAATTATCTACTCGAGTCATGCTGAACCACTAGAATTATTCCAGGAAGCACTGCGGTATCTTAGAAAATTAGATTAAGTTGCACAGGTGTTTGATGCACCTTAGAGACTAACAAATTTATTTGAGCATAAGCTTTCATGAGCTACAGCTCACTTCATCGGATGCATGTAGCTCACGAAAGCTTATGCTCAAATAAATTTGTTAGTCTCTAAGGTGCCACAAGTACTCCTTTTCTTTTTTGCAAATGCAGACTAACACGGCTGCTACTCTGAAAGGTGTTTGATGGTACAGTACCATCCCGCTAAATTTCCTGGCACCATTCCTGTTCTTTCAAGTGAACACTTGATACTTCCAGGAGCTGTACCCAATCCAGCAATGTGCGGTGCACCCTCAACTCTGATTTGATTTCAGAGGAGGATGAGCACACTCATCATTTCACAGGATGGAGAACTTGCCTGCTTACTCCAGACATAGACAGAAGAATAGGTGGAGCAGTATTTGCCATGCTCTCCTAACTCCCACAGCTCTATAATTAGAAGTTAACCAGATGGTCCCATCTAGTTCCAAACAGACATAAAGCAAACTCGGCCAAAATGAGCTGGTTAACACAAATGGGACAGCAGCAAAAAGCTAGCAACCAACAAAAGATAGATGCCTACAAGCTGCTAGGGACTAACTCACTGAATCAAAAATCTGAGAGCATCAGCAGCTCTACGAAATCTGTTGCCTGTGTGGCAACTTGGCTCATACAACTCTAAACAGAGGTGGACGCTAATCAAATGTGTCCCATATTATGCCACAAACATCAGCTGGAACCCCCCTTCAATATGTGCACACACAAAAAGCCTCCACCAGATGCATTTAGTAATCAAAGCCAGGTATTACTTGTAATTCTGCTTGACTGGTATGTTTTTAAAATATATTCAATGCATTGTCTTGCATTTTGTACCCCAGAATACTTTAAAGATCTAAATTCACATACCAAGTGATAGATGAAGGAGAAAAAATAAGAGATGCAACCAGGAACTTCCCCCAATCCCTGTGTTTTCAGATAAGATTTGAAAACAGACTAGAGAGTCAGTGGAGTGGAGAGAATCCAGTTGGCTGTTCTAGATGGCAGGAGCTGCAGAGGAGAAGGCTCTTGAACCAACGGAAGTGTGAAGGAGTATAGAGGAATTGGAGAAAGGGGCAAGAGATAATTGTGCCCAGACTTTTACATGCTGATTCACGCATATCTGTATTCATAGAGGACCAGAGTAAATCAGCAAAGCTCCACTGAGGTCAGAAATTGAATCTGGCTCAGTATATATAGTTGAAGTGCCAAATTCGGATGTATGGCTAACAGCACAAATGGATCCTATAGATGGAACCAAAATGAACAGCTCTAGAGTCTGTCATTTCCAATAGGGAAACTGAAGATACTTGCAATTAATTTTGTTCCTTTCGCCTGGCACACTCTCCTTAATAACCCGCCCTTGCCTCAGATTTCCTGGCGTATGAAGTGAGAGCCATTTTCAATGTCTGCTGCTGTTTCCTCACTTAGGATACGCCGCTCAGGTTAATTACAAGCTAAAATCCTCACACCAAAGTACCAGCCAATGTATTAGCATTTTCAGAAACGGGAGCACTTTACTTAGCATCCTTATAAACAGCAGTATCAGTACTATATATTAAATTCCCTCCTGCCCCCCCCCAAAAATATCTGAAGCAATGTGTTCTGGTTTAGAAACAAGCCATCAAAGACAATCAGATAAAATTTGAGCCAAAGATGCTTCTCTGTGTGTTTGGCCTAGCAATGAAACCTAAAAGCAATTTATGATAGTAGCTTCCCTATCTACTGCAATAGTTGTGGTTAATGAAGTGGCTTAAGGATACAGTGGCAGCCTTGTTGATTTTAGTGTATTTCAGTAGCATCCAAAAGGGCACAGTCAGGATCAGGTGGTCTCATTGTGCTAGGAGCCATATAAACATATAGAAAGACATGGTCTCTGCCCCAGAGGGCTTACAATCTAAATAAAATAATGTTCTCTGCATTTCTGTAACACCTTTCACCCCAGGTGCTCAGGGCACCGTACAAACTATAATGAATGAAGCTTCATAACCCTTGGTTGTGGTTAAGAAGTCTATTTCCCAATTTTACAGGAGGGGTAGACCGAAACTCTTACTCAAGGCCACACAATGAGTGATTGGAAAAGCCAGGAATAGATGCCAGGAGTTCTGATTCTTAGACCCCAGTTTAACACTAAAACACATCACATGGGCTTTTATGTATTGTGTCTGAAGTGTCGTCAGTTCTAAATCCGTTTTTATTAGTAGCATTAAGGTAACGCCTAGAATCTGAGATTGAGGCCCCATCGGGCTCACCATAGAGCAAGAACCCCTCCCTGCTCTGAAGAGATTACAGTCTAAACCAAGAAGGCAGAGAGTGTGGGAAAGGAAGAGTTGTTATCTCCATTTTACAGATGAGCAGAGGCCCAGGGTTGGTTCAATGACTTGCAGAGTCAGGAATTGAACCTTGTTCTCCCAAGGCCCCGTCCTGTGCCTTAGCAACAAGAGTACAGCTAGTCAGTTCTATTAGCAGTAGCAGAATAATTATAGATCTGGGTGAGATAGTTAGATACCTTTGAGCTAGTAATTGTTACAGATGGGTCTGGATCCCTTTTTCCAAACTTCAAGTGGGTTCAGCTTTGATGTGCTCCAACAGGAGCATCTCTTACAATGTCGCTTACCATTGGCTTTCCAAGTTCAGGTCAACTCAGTCTGTGACCGTTGCACCAGTGGTTACTTCCCAGTCATGATCCCACACATTATATGAGCCAGCAGCTATTGAGACTGACTCTTAATCATAGACTCATAGACTTTAAGGGGACCATCATGATCATCTAGTCTGACCTCCTGCACACCGCAGGCCATAGAACTTCACCCCCCTCACTCCTGCAATGGACCCATACTCTCTGGATGAGTTACTGAAGTCCTCTAATCTTGCTTTAAAGACTTCAATTAACAGAGAATCCATCATTTACTCTAGTTCAAACCAGCAGGTGACCCATGCTCTACGCTACAGAGGAAGGTGCAAACCCCCCATGGTTTCTATCAATCTGAACTCAGGGAAAATTCCTTCCTGGCCCTAAATATTGTAATCAGTTAGACCCTGAGTGTGTGGGTGAGACCCACCAGCCAGACACCTGAGAGAGAATTCCCTGGAGTAACTCAGAGACCTCCCCATCTAGTGTCTCAACTCCAGCCATTGGGGATATTTGCTATGAGCAGTTGCAGCTGGGCCACATACCATTGTAGGCAACCTCCTCATTCCATCCCCTCCATAAACTTATCAGGCTCAGTCTTGAAACCAGTTAGGTTTTTTTGCTTCCACTGCTCTCCTTGAAAGGCTGTTCCAGAACATCACTCCTCTGATAATTAGAAACCTTCCTCTAGTTTCAAACCTAACCTTATTGATGGTCAGTTCAGATTTATTTGTTCTTTTGCTGCCATTTAAAACTGATCATTGATGCAGAAGCTCTCGGTGTCATTGTCCACCGCCGGTAATGGGTGTGCTTCTTTGCAACGAAGCTCCTATGTGCCAGGCCTGGGAAGAGCTAGACACAGCTCATAGGATGGAGTGTGTCATCTTATGCAAAAACCAGGAGGATCAGAGGCTGCTTCTGCTTGCCAAAGAAAGGGGCATCATCCCGTGCTACAGCTGCTGTTGTCCTTGTTGCTATTACAGTCCCATTGGTGGTAGGATACCATCCCCTTTTGCATTATTCTGACATTTGCCCCTGCTTGGTTAGATCACGTGGGCAATAGCATTGTCCTCGCTCTTTGTGGTTCTGGCATGTTTAAGGGGAGGTTCTGTTGGAGAGCTGGGCAGTGGTTGCTGATGGAAGAGCTATTCTGTCCCTCTCTTCTGCAGGCCGCTCGTTCCCACAGTGCTGTTGCTGCTTGCTGACTAGAGAAGGCTGTGCACTGTAGCATAGATTTCCGAAGTGATCTGCAAAGAGAGCTTGCCCTCACTCTTCCAATCTGTTGTAGATTAGATGTAGAGACGGCACAGAGAGCTCTTCCTGTAATAGCTGGGGGTGTGCTTACCTCTGAGGGCCGTTCTTTTCGTACTGCTGTTCGGGGATGTGAAGTCATGTGCTGTAGACCATAACCACAATCACTATAGGAAATACATCCGGGCAGGCAACTGGCACCAGAGACTTGTTCCTTCAACCCCAAAACACAGGGCCTCTGCCACTTCAGCTAGTAGCCAGCCTTCTGGCTGATAGTGGTATCAAGTCCCACATCCTCTCGGTGGCTGTAGTGATTAGAGGGCAACATCGTTTGGCTGTATTGCCTAGTGGATAGAGTACTGGACTGGGACTCTGGAGAACTGGTTCGAGTACAAGTTCTGCCACTGGTCTGCTGGGTGACCTTGGGCAAGTCACGTCACCACTCTGTGTTTCAGTTTCCCTATCTGTAAAATGGAGATAATGGTACTTTTTGGACCCTCCCAGCTTCCAAGAAACACTGAAAGCTGCTTCCACTCTTTCAGTGAGGGGCTCTTAAAATTGGAAGCGGTGTTGGGGTTTGCAAGTATTAAAGGCCAGCCCTGATGCCATTAGACCATTTGTCCAGACTGGTTGTGTCTGAATAAGACAAATGTTTTTCTACTTGTAAACAGCCTGTTGGTGTGGATTCCCCATGCTGACTCCTTGATGCAGGTCCCCTGGCATTTCATAGCCTGTTCTTATTTCTAAGGGAAGTGTTGGCTGGCGTCAAATGCAAAGAAGCAAGGTTGTGTCTCTGTGCGAATACCCACTAGTCCCTCTGCCTGTTGGTATTATGAATGATTGATTGCAATTTGCACCAATCCATTTCTGCTGTGAGCCTAAAATAGCGTAAAGTCACCATGCATGAGAGAATGAATTGATTGTTCCAGGCAGCAACGTTGTTAACTCCAAGAACTGGTTTGCTATATACTACACATTTTCTTAAAGTTGATGTGTGTTTTGCAAATGTCACTGCAACATCTTTTAGGCTCTTCTGTTGTGCACAAACTGCAGTGGCTTGCAGAGCCTTTACTTGCATATTGGTCTTTTGGGAATTGGGTGATGTTTACCCAATGGATCTTGGTTACATTCAGGGGACTGCTGGGTGTTAAAAATCTGTCCTGCAAATACAGTGGTTCTTATGAATCCAGTCAGTAATTCTCCTGGAACACATGAATTTATGCAGCACAGGGGCTGCTCATGCAGCAGCCCAAATGGCTTGATGTTGCCATTTTTTCTCCTTCCAGATACCTAAATGCGTTCGAGCACATTATGCACTAATTAGCTACACAGTTCCAGTATTAAGAAATGAGCTGCACTGAGTTTTTAAAGCATTGCTGTGTGTCAAACAGCAAAATATCCCTTTTACATCCCTGGAACTGGGCATGAAATGGAGGATTGGCTGGTTCAGGAGGTTGGTTATGCAATATGGAGCCTTCCACGCTTGAGCTTAGCTCCGTGATGGCAGAAAGTTTGCCGTCCGCTGACAGCTGTTTCGTGGCTGATGTGAAATGGTTGCTTGCTCTTAGTCCTGGCAGAAAAGTGTCACAAAACCCACAGCACAGTTGGGACTGGCTGGTCCTTTGCCAGCAGTCTTTGGAAGGGAACAAGGACTGAATGAGCCCACGAAACATTCTCAGCCTTTCCCAGGGGATCTCTCAGGTCAAGGTTGATGCAATGTGGAGGGAGCTTGAACCACCCCTGCTTACACCGCACTTGTTATGGAGAGTCTTTGAAGCCCTGCAGCTTCTCGAAAGAGGACGGGCTGCTGTACCCACTCACAAACAATTGCAGAATCAGGGCCTGTCAATTCAGGCCTTTCAGGATCAAAACAGCCTTGCATTAAACGACAATCCCATCCCACCCTGTTTGGAAACACTTGCTCCCAGGCTGAGAAACTGACTGTAGGCCAAATTTTAGTCCAGAATAATTTTACTGTTAGCCAAATTGTGGACCCTTTTCTAAGAGGAGCACATAGTGCAACGGGAAACCGGACTCTTCTCCAGATGAGAGAGTGCTCTACTCACCAGCAGCCAAAGCCAGCCTCATAAAAGGCAGAGAGCCTGACTCTCAATGGTGCTGAGCTCCCATAATTCCTCATGTCGTCTATGGGAACAGCAGGTGTGTGCATCATCTTTGCAAATCAGGCCCAACCCAAGCAGCTGCTTCAGGACATGCTGCTGAAACTTTCTTTAGTGCAAGAAAAGAATGATTTGTTTGCAGTTCTCTAGCAGGCTGGTTCTGAGGCTCTCCAAATACTCCAGACGTGAGGCAAATATTATCTCCCTTTTACAGGTGGATAAACCGAGGCACGGGGTATTATTGTTGTTTATTTGTATGAAAGTAGCTCCTAGGAACCCCAGGAGCTAGGCAGGATTCACTGGCCGGTACCGCCTGCAGGACTAGAGGGACTGTAGTCTGAGGGCAAAGGGAAGTGTGTTTCTCACAATTGCATGGAAACTCTGCTGTTGGATGGCAGTATCAGGACCCCAGCTATGGAGGCACAGGTCAAGGCCAGGGCCTGGGCTGCAGGGGGCTTGACAACGTGGCCCAAGTTCAGTCCAGAGGGGCAAGGTCAGCGGCAGCTGTCTGTATCAGTGTCGCACGACAGGGCCATTTGGAGTCGAGGTTGATGAGCTACACCAGGCTGGAGCTACATGAGCCAGCCAGAGTAGAGCCAAGTGGAACCGAGGCATCAGAAGCGGAGCAGGGGACTAGGAACTGAGGCTGGGTGAGGTGTCGGGAGTAGGGCGGGGAACCAGGATGGGGAGTGAGGCCACGTATCAGGAGCAGGGCTGGGGCCAGGAACCAGGAGCAAAGCAAAGTATCAGTAATGCACAGCAGGGTCTGTTTGCAGCAGCAAGCCAGGGAGGGATTTGCCAAGCTGTGCAGACAGCCTCTAAGTGTTTTTCCTAGCCTTAAATAGCATGCCTGGGCCAATCAGGGAAAGTGGTAGGCTCTGCCAGTCAGGACTTCCCTGGGCAGGACATCCCGTGGTGCTTGAACTATAGGGCTCCTAGGCTGCTGTTCCCACTTCACCAGAGCTGGTGGGTGGCGGTGTGGTCACAGCAGCCACCCAGGAGCTAACAGATCCATATTCCGGACCCGTGGATCCTTACAAACAGCCCCATATATTACTTGTTATTTGGGTTGTGGTAGGGCCGAGGAGTCCTTGTGATAGATGGGAACCCCATTGTGCTAGGTGCTGTACAAACAAAGAACAATAAGACAGTCCTTGCTGGAAAAAGCTTGTAACCTAACTGTGAGACGAGACGACAGATGGATAGCGAGAGAGAGATGGGCAGACACAAGGAAACCATGAGAGAATATTGGGTCAGTACGCCAGGCAGCGCTCTCGGCACTGGTATTGATGTGACTTGCCCAACATCACACGCATTGTCCACGTGGGGAATAGAAGTGAGGAGTCCTAATTATCTGTCCTTTGCTCATGCGACTGCTTAAGTTACTGAGAAGCACAGTAACCTCATAAAATGTGTGCTACAGATAAGTTCCTGCTTGGAATTGGAATAGCATAGTCTTAGGCTGACACATGGACCCATCTGTCATGGACCCATTAGAGTTATTATTCTGCTCAGAAGCCTTCAGGCATTTCCAAAGTTTCTCTCACAAATACCATGTATGCATTTCACAGTCTATAATAGTCTCTGCTAAGGGCATCCTAGAGGAGATAAGGTATCATATGATTTATTGGTGGCCCTGTTGGGGGCCATTTATTCATTGTGGAGTATGAGATGTGTTTTATAAACAGCTGTGGTATGTTGCCAAAGAATAAGTGTCCAGTTTCCACCAGGATTGTTGCAGATATGTCCTGTGATGAAATTCACAACTAGGCATAAGTTATGCCTTTTACTGCTGTAGTTTTCTGAAGGCAAGGTTTTAACAACGTGCTGTATAAAATCCATTCCCATGCACTAAAATTCACTCACCCTTTTGCTGGGCTTTGTCTTTATTAACCAAGAAATCAGCAAAAAGGTAATAAAGTTTAGCTCAAACCTTCTCCCCAGGCTTTGCTGTTCCTCCTTCAGGGCTGCTTAGCCCACTCCCTGTTCCTCAATGTCTAGAGAGCCACTCCCACCTCTTTTATATCAGTAACAAGTTGCCTTCCTCAGTGAGTCAGCAGAACCTTCTTAATTCTTGATACTTAGTATCTGATCACCTCACAATGTTTAATGTATTTATTTGCAAAACATCCATGAGAGGTAGGGACTATTTTACAGATGATACCGCCACTCATTAGGGGTGGTTTAATTATGCCGGCAGGGGAGCTCTCTCGGGCTGGTATACAGCAGCTACACACGAGACTGTACAGCTCTGTCGCTGTAAGGTCCGTAGTGTGGACATAGTCTAAGTGACTTGCCCAAGGTCACAAAGGGGTCTATGGCAGAGCACGAAGGGGTCTCCTGAGCCCTAAGCTTGTGCTCTAACCAGTGAACCAGCCTTCCCTTTCACAGCAGGGTCAACACTTGCAAGCAGGGTGGAATGTTTCAGGCAAATGCGGCCAGCCATTTACCCTCTAGGGTATGTTATTCCATTGAAAGTAAGCAATCAGCTTAATAAATTGGTGTCCTGAGGGTGTGGGAGGTGTCTGGCTTTTCTACTTGTGCATTAACATCTTGTTGTCGGAGTAAAGGTCTAAGTAATGAGTTTGAGTTTACAAAGAAAAATCTGAACCACTTCTCATCCATCCTGTGAAACTGTTGTTTAAAAAGAGGTCAAAGATTCTCAGCATCTGGCCTTCCCCTTCATCAAATATGAAAAACCCTCTTAATAATTAAACAGGTTTTCCACACGCTTAGTGATATAGACATGTAGAGAGCCAGCCACAAATAACAAACAGTAATGCTATACTGCAGGGGACTCCCCCAAGCCGGTCAGATTACCAAATCAGTGCAGTCTATCAGCTCGCGAGCATGTTTCTTGGAACCTGTCCAGAGGCATTGCTCTGTAAATCTTGTGTTGGTAGTCCTTGGATTGATGGTTTTGTTCTGCTGACCTTGCGGGGAATAAAAAGAACAACATGTGGGACCCTCAGAGAGTCTGACAATGCGATGGGGTCAGGGAGCGCTTACCCGTGTGGTTACGGAAAGAGAATTTCAACCGTTTTTTGGAGCGGGTGGTTATCAGGGCATTCTTCTGCTTGGGGTGGGGATCATGGCTACAACATAATGAGGTTCTGTTGGAGCTGTATCTCCAAATACTGGGACCCAGTGGCCCCACACATCTGGGCATGTATCTAGGGCCAGCCCTGGCAGTAATGCTCAGTATGTGACCTTAAAGGCTCAGAAACAAGAAGGCAAATAAAAACAGTCCTAATTGACTGAAAAATCATAGGCTTTTTTTAACATGCTCTCATTGTTTTGGCGATCTTAAGGTTGGCACTACTGTATATCACTTATGTCAGGTCAGACTTAAAATGCTTTCATCTCAGTCTCAGCGTTTTTCAGCCACCACCAATAGTTACTAAGCCCAGAAAGCAGCCCAGCTGGATTCCATTCTCAGAAGAGGAGCTGGTTGGAAGCTGGGAATTTGAATTCTGCAGGAAGGTCCAGCCTTTTGAAATTTGCTCTCGTTCCCATTCAGAACGAAAAGTCCAAATTTCAGAATTGACAGTGGAACAGAAATTCAGGAAAATGTTGATTTGGAAACCGTTCAGTGTTTCCATTTTGAGAATGCTGAGTTATTTCGTTTGGAGAATGTTGAAACCTTTTGTAAAGATGTTTCATTTGGATAATCCTGAAACATTGTAATATAAACATTAAAAATACATAAACATATGACAATCAATATTTTCATAGAAAAGAAGTCTAAATGAAATGAAACAAAATGATAAGAGTCAAAAATGTTTTGACTTGTTGAAAATATACCTTTGGACACCGAGGAAATGAGAAAGTGGAAACAATTGGCATGTTCCCCTGGAATGTTTTGATTTTGACAAAAGTGCGTTTTTCCCGGCAGGAAACTGTTCCATTAAAAAAAAGTTTCAGCCAGCTCTCCTCAGAATGAAGACACCCAGTTTGTTACGCTGTTTCTGAATCTTCAAGGCAATGCAGCGCTATTGGGCTCTGCAGGCTCCAGTCTCTTTATACATTTTTAAATCCTGCATCCACCCAAACTTATGTATTCTCTCAGTTAAAGGGACATGCATCTCCATGCCCAAATGACTGTGTGACATCAAGGTCATAGGTCAAAGATGAGACTTGATTACAGGAAGACTTCCTTTCTTTCAATATTTAATTTTCTGAATGGGGTCAGTCTATCTGTGTGAATGACTTATACAGCTGAATGACTTATGTGTTTTCATTTCATCTCCTCCCCATCTTTTATTAAGTATTATTTATTTACATGGTGTATTCCTGCCACTGTCATCAGTCCCAGCAGCAGAAGTTTCTGGCTCAGAAGTTTCTGGCTCCAATCCCCCAATCCTTTGCAACATTAGGGAAATGTCTCTTGGCTGGGGACTGACTGGCTAGGCGGCAGTTCTGCAGAAAAGGACCTGGGGATTACAGTGGATGAGAAGCTGGATATGAGTCAGCAGTGTGCCCTCGTTGCCAAGGAGGCCAACGGCATATTGGGCTGTATTAGTAGGAGCATTGCCAGCAGATCGAGGGACATGATTATTCCCCTCTATTCGGCACTGGTGAGGCCACACCTGGAGTATTGCATCTAGTTTTGGTCCCCCACTGCAGAAGGGATGTGGACAAATTGGAAAGAGTCCAGCAGAGGGCAACGAAAATGATTAGGGGGCTGGGGCACGTGACTTACGGGGAGAGGCTGAGGGAATTGGGGTTATTAGTCTGCAGAAGAGAAGAATGAGGGGGGATTTGAGAGGTGCCTTCAACTACCTGAAGGGGGGTTCCCAAGGAGGATGGATCTAGACTGTTCTCACTGGTGGCAGATGACAGAACGAGGAGCAATGGTCTCAAGTTGCAGTGGGGGCGGTCTAGGTTGGATATTAGGAAAAACTTTTTAACGAGGAGGGTGGTGAAGCACTGGAATGGGTTCCCTAGGGAGGTGGTGGAATCTCCATCCTTAGCGGTTTTTAAGGCCCGGCTTGGAAAGCCCTGGCTGGGATGATTTAGTTGGTGTTGGTCCTGCTTTGAGCAGGGGGTTGGAGTAGATGACCTCCTGAGGTCTCTTCCAACCCTGATAGTCTATGATTCTATGAAATGTCCAACTACCCAGGCTCATTAGGCTTGGCATTTTGTAACCATGTTGACTTTTCTGTTCCATCAGTCAGATGGGGATAATAGTTCCCCAACTCCCATGGGGTGTCACAAGGCTAAATGAATGTGTCTGATGGATTTTGAGATGCTTGGGTCAAAGGCCATTTTCCATCGGATTATTGGAGCTGGTCAGAAAATGAGTGGGGGCAGGGAGGATGAAAATTTCAACGTTTTGTCGAAAAAACAGAAATACAAAAACTTTTTGATATTTTTTTTTCAGTCAAAACATTGTCGATGTTGGTTTTCCAGTGAAAAACCAACAACTCTTGAGGTGAGCAAATGCTTTCTGCAAAGTTTTATTCTGTCAGAGACCCAGTTTTCTGATGGGGGGAAAAAATGTAGATGGGAAATTTTCCACCAGTCCTGTGTCTTGTCAGCATGCTCCAGTCAGTCAGCTGCTGGACTGGGACTCTAGAGCCATGGGTTTTAGTCTAGGCTTGGCCACTGTCCTGCTGGGTGATGTTGAGCAAGTCATTTTCGTGTCTCTGTGCCTCAGTTTCCCTGTCTGGCACAATGATATGGACCTTCTTTGTAAAGCACTTGAGATCTACTGAGGAAAAGGCCTCTTTTACAGCGAAGTATTATTTATTATAATTTGAGAAGATTGGCTCCCCTACGTGCCTCCATTGATCCATCAAGCCAAGTGTCCTTCCTTAGGCACTTGCTAATATATAATCCATATTGTATCTTGCCACCTCTATAAATATGTCTGTGAAAAAATTCCTTTTTGATTCCTGCAGTGGTAACTTTAGACCGTGAATCAGATTTGATCACCCTTGTCTTAACTTTCATAAATTCTTATGAATTCAACTCCTGCGCATAAAAGGAGAGAGAGGGAGAGAGATAGATGGCTGCTTAAGTATTTGTCACCTGCTTTATTTTTTAGAGGCATTCATTTTTTTCATTCCATTACTGGGAACCATCAAAACACCTACATGGTAGTTCAGCTCCTGTATATAAGATATTGTCACATATGGGTAGTTCTGTGGCTGGGTTAATATCCTCACCACATACTATATGTGATCAGTCTCAAATGCTCTCTAGTATTTTCTTGAGGAGATTTTCAAAGAGGGAACCTAGTGTTTGGGAACACTCACTTGCTGTAATCCATTGCCATCAGCAGCCGCAATAATGATGTCCCAAGTATCTTGTACTGAATGCAAACTATATTAAAAAGAAAGGGGAAGATATTAGCTAATGAGGGCTTTGCGAGGACTAAAAAATATAGAAGAGGAATGAAAGTTCAGGAGAGCTGGAATGTGAAATTCTGTTTCAGACAGAACTATTTTGTCCCAGCTAATTAGGACACGTTAAAAAAAATTCAGTGAGACATCATATAATGTCTATACTAAAATAAAATTGCATTCAGTCATAATATTGTTACTTCTGATGACCTGAGCAGTTAGCCAAATTCAAGGGGTTGGGGAGTGGCCCAGAATGCAGTAGGAATCCAACAGCAGGACACAATTTCTTTGAAAGAAAAGGAGTACTTGTGGCACCTTAGAGACTAACAAATTTATTTGAGCATAAGGTGCCACAAGTACTCCTTTTCTTTTTGCGAATACAGACTAACATGGCTGCTACTCTGAAACAATTTCTTTGGTCACTGTTCCAAGTCTGCCTTTCAGCCAGCACTCTGTGCCCAAATAGCTTTCTCTCAGAATTACATTACCACTTACCAGTGCTACTGTTACTGTCTGTTTTGCTTTCTGGCTGCTTTTGAGCCTGTCTTGCTTTTCTCTTTCATACACAAACATATGCAATACCCAACCAAGCCCCTATCCACATAGTGATCATTTCTCTGTGGCCTTGGATGTGCCTTCATTTTGGCTGGCAGCTGTTACACCCAACCATAACAACAAGGTTTAACCCAACCTATAACAGTATCATAAATCCTTATCAATACAGAGTGCATCGGGACTGTCGCTGGGTCTTCACAGGAACTCACTCAATAATTGAATCTCAGATGGAGCAGATAATGAAATCTGGACCAAGGAAAATGGGAAGCTCAGAGCTTGGGAAATGGACATTGATCCTTTATCCACAAGGGGAATCTGGCTTGGATCAATAGTGACCAGAAGTTACCGTTGTCGGAGCTATCTGGTGATCTACATGAATTAACTCGGTGGTCTCATCGTAGCTTCTAGCAGACAGATGTCCAGATCCACCATTGGTACCCATTGGCCCTGTCGATGACCTTCTCAGGCCTTGGCCATGTTAGGAATGCACCCTGATTCCAGCAGTCAGGGACTGGCCATTGGTTTGCTGGAACTGGGCCTCAGACATGAAGACTAAACTCTTAGAAGTGGTTCTGTGCATCTCAAAGTTGAAGAACACTTGCCTGCCCCAGCCCCTGGCCATTTTATATCTGTTCTGTGGATCAGTAGAGGATTCCATTGCCCAAGGGTGTCAGTTTGTCTCTAAATGCAGTAAATATATCTATATTTGTCTATATTTTTAAAAACGGCTTGATGAAATTTGTGACACTTAAAATGCTACAATGGCACAGCTGCAGGGCTCTTCAATGTGGACACCACCTTTACTGATGTGACTGGTTCTCTTGTCTGCTGAACTCTGTCATAGGCCCTGTATTGCTCACTAGACCTAGAGCAGAAAAAACATTTTGATTCCTTTATTGATATTTCAAATTAAAAAAAAAACCGATAATTTTGACCAGCTCTGTTGTTTAGTGGAAATTTCATTTTTACCTCAAGCTGTAGAATCTTGTGTGTCTGGATCAGGGGATATGATTTCCATCCTCATTGCTAGCATGAAATTCCAAAGGGCAGGAATAATGACTGTGAAAGTCCAGAGTCACCAGAGATTTGTTACACAATATTCTTGTGAGGTGTTGACTTTTTCACACCTTACCTCCTGTTAGGCTGTGATGAGGGCATACCCTGGCATGTGATATCTGGAGTAGGCTTGGTTTTTAATCAAGAGCACCTTTGTGGAAGGATCAGAAGTGGCTTTGAATAACGTCAGTGCTGAATCAAATGTCACAGCACACTCCTCTCATCTTTTCTCAGTACATTTTATAATATCTAGTCACTTCTGTTGTGGGAAGCTGGCATTGTAACAACCAGGCAATCATGTGTGAGGTGAGAGAATTCAACTTGCCATTTCTAAATTGAATGAGTCAAATAGTCTAAACTCCTTGAATGTTGTCCTAACTTTCTAAGGAATTATGTCGCAGGAACTTGTTGCTGATTATTATTTGTTAGGAGCTCTCAAGTAATTGGCCAAATCATGCTGTGTACTTGGCCATTTGGTGGGAGTAAGAATACTTTAACCTAATGAAGTTGCTCTAGCACTGAATCCTTTGGCGAGAACACCCGCACCACGCAAGCTTATATTTGATCTCATGGCAGCAAGAAGTGTGAAAGGCAGCCATCTGGCTGTGTAGGAGGAAAGGGTTTTAAAATATTCCTCTCTGCCCTATCACAGAACTGGATTTGGGTTTACCTGACTCTCACTGGGGAGGAGGAAGACAAAAAATGTGATGTTAGGTGCTTGATGCTCATACTAATTAACCTGACAAGCTACCTAAAAGCCCTATTCTTCCACCCTTGCTCTTGTGAGTCATCCTCATTCATGTGAGTAACACCTTCAACTGCATGAGTCAGAGTTACTCAGGTCTGCAAGGGTGGGACAATCTTCCCCTAAACTTATACCTAATATAGAATCAGCATTCAGTACCACTGCTATAGCACAATGGAGGAGAGCGAGTCAGGGAGGAGGGGATTGCTGCTTAATTGTTGTTTGTTCTCTCCTTTATTCACCTCTCAATCTACCTGACTTACTGGCCTTCAGTCAAAGGATTCCCCTTTGCTTCCCACTGCTGATTTGTTTTGCCTTTGCATTCCTAATATTGGACAGGTCTTTTTATTGGTTTAGGGTGGGATTTTCAGAGGGCCCTAAGGGAATTAAATATCCAGCTCAGGAACCCAGTTGCAATATTTGCCAACACTCCTTTGGCCTCCCTGGCTGCAAGTTGGCCAGGAGCAAATGCAGAAATCCCAGCAAAGGAACGTCTCCTGCTAGTCTTTTTCCAACCTGACTGGTGCCAGCAGCTATTAGTAACCTTGCACGTGACTCTGTTCTTGCCAGATCCTTGTCACGACCTATTTGCTGACATTACTATCCTGGACTCTTTTATTTCCTTCCTTGCCTTTTTGTAGATGATTCCTCTAGACAGGCCCTATCATAATAAATCACTGATCTGTAGCCAACAGAGTATCAGTAACACCTGCCTCACAGGTATATGGGTCCCTAGATATTGACCTTTGAACTATTATGCTCAACACTAAACCGATGCACTCATGCAATCAATATATCCCATGCCCTGGTCGTACCTGAGTTTGGCATCACAAGTCAGTTGCCAAACATTCCCCTCATACAGCTTTATGCAAAACAAACCTAGCCCTGAAATGTCTGTTTATAGATTGATAGATTTTAAAGCCAGAATAGCAGTTGATGTTGGATTAGAGCT
Organism: Dermochelys coriacea; assembly: GCF_009764565.3. Lineage (NCBI taxonomy): Eukaryota > Metazoa > Chordata > Testudines > Dermochelyidae > Dermochelys > Dermochelys coriacea. The sequence goes on from NC_050089.1 coordinate 11,149,107, forward strand.
GGGTGAAAATTTGTGCATGAAACGTTTTTTCTGTAAAAATAAATGTGGCTTTAATGAGGCAAACATTTCACAAATTGTTTGGGTCAAGAAAACAAAAACAAAAAACAAGAAAGAAACCCTAAAAAAAGTCAGGAAAATCTGAGTGTTTCTCTTCAACATTTTCAAAATGAAACCTTTTTTTGTTAGAAACCATGTTTTGTTTCAAAATTTCATTTAATTATATTTGTTAATCAAAAATGTTTTAAAAAGATCAAACATAAAATGTTTAGTTTGACTTGAACCTTGTTTTTTTTTTTAACTTTGTGATTTGCTAAAAATTTCCCAAAAAATTTGGTTTTGGTCCTGCCTGACCTGATTTTTTTTTTCTTTTGAGTTTTTTGGAATTGTCAGTGACCCAAACCAATCCCTTCTTCACCCAGGTTAGTTCGGATTCTTCATTCTTCTTTCACTTCTGTTGTTATTCCCTCGTTCACTGGCTTTTTGCATATGTGATTTATTTGCATGATTTATTTGCATTTGTTCTAGAGCAAGGAGTTAGGTGCACTGTAATGAACTGTTTCAGAGTAGCAGCCGTGTTAGTCTGTATTCGCAAAAAGAAAAGGAGTACTTGTGGCACCTTAGAGACTAACAAATTTATTAGAGCATAAGCTTTCGTGAGCTACAGCTCACTTCATCGGATGCATTCGATGAAGTGAAGCTTTCGTGAGCTACAGCTATGCTCTAATAAATTTGTTAGTCTCTAAGGTGCCACAAGTACTCCTTTTCTTTTTGTAATGAACTGGTGGCCCTGGCTCATGCACTGTGTGGAAAAGGGAGAAAGGGACCTTGGTGGGGGAAGAGGGGGGGCAGTAGGGAGATTGGACAAGTGGGGACCAGAACGGGTTCTTTGCAGAGGGGAGGGGAGACCAGAATTTGCCCTCCCCTTCCCCAAGAAATATCTGAATTGATGCCACTGTAGGATGGGTAGGACAGTGGGCTGGGACTTGGAAGAGCTGAGTTTGATTCCCAGCCCTGCCACAGACTCCCTGCGGGGCCTTGAACAAGCCCTGTTATGTTTGTGGGCCTCAGCACCCCATCTGTACAGTGGGGATAATCCTCCCAAGGGTGCTGTGAGGAGCTCGGATGTGATGATGGGAAAGGGCATATAAGTACCTAAACGGATAGAGAAGAGGGGAGCTCGTGTTATGACAAAGGTCACCAAAAAATGCTCCTCAGGAAGCTGTTCCAATACTCCCCCACACCTCCACGGAGCTCTCTAATCACTGAGTTTTTGTGGTCTAGATCCAAAGGGGCAGCCCCAGCCTGTCCGCTCTCAGTCCTCACAGAACAGAGAGTGGCTTTTTAGTTATTCTGATCTTCTAGTCCATGAAGGGAGATGGCGCTGGGGAAGTATTAACGGCACCATGAAGCAGGGCTGCTACATCAAAGCCCTGCCCTCCGGACACTGTCTGCACATTGTGTCTTGTGCTATTTCCCAGCTGGATGGAAAGGTCAGCCAGACAATTACAGTTCAGATATTTCATCGTTTACTCCTGTGTCCTGGAGCTTTCTCTCTGGCCAGAAAAACATTTCTTCATTTTAGCTATTAGAGTAGCTTGTTCTGTTCTCAGAGCCAGCCAGAACTATGTTTCTTGGGGCATTAATTAGTTATTTTTAAAGTACTCGAAAGGAATTTAATAGGAAATGGTAATTAAAAATACATACTATGTATACTGTGTGGGTACATCTCTATCTATATTGATTTAAAATATCTTTGAGGCAGAGACCATCTTTTTGTTATATATATGTACAGCACCTGGCACAAAGGTTCCTGACCCTGTGCCTCTAGGAGCTACTATAATAACAATATTTGCACAAGACTATAACAGGGTTCAAAAAAGAACTAGATAAATTCATGGAGGATAGGTCGATCAATAGCTATTAGCCATAATGGGCAGGGATGGTGTCCCTAGCCTCTCTGTTTGCCAGAAGCTGGAAATGGGCGACAGGGGATGAATCACTTGATGATTACCTGCTCTGTTCATTCCCTCTGATGCACCTGGCATTGGCCACTGTCAGAAGACAGGATACTGGGCTAGATGGACCTTTGGTCTGACCCAGTGTGGCCATTCTTATGTTCATTGGTATGTGTGTGATGAGTGTGGAGGGGGAGTTTAGATAAACACAGACGCATACCTCTTAAGTATGTTCAATCCAAGCTGCTCAAAGTTCTTTGTCATTATTAAAAAATTTAGCCTCACAGACAAGTATCTTTACTTCATTTTTATAGATGAGACACAGAGAGGTGAAGTGATTTGTCCAAGGACACAGAGTAAGTCAGTGCACGACTGCAGACTAGAACGCCAGATCTCCTTGTCTCTGTCGAAACTTCGGGGTTTCTGAAGGGGACTGATTACTGTTTTAAAAATAAGTCTTTAAAAAATATCCCTAGAAGATCACCATGTATACAACAACATTATCTAAGGGGAGTATTTTGCTCTTAGGCAAACCTGTAGCAGCATTGACAATTCAGATGGAAAATGGGAATTTTAATAGAGCGTGTATGAGCAGTTTGAGTCATCTGTGTTTGATAGATAGTTGAATCATTTTGTCTTTTTTAAAGAAAGGTGAATTAGCTCTGATGTCTGTCTTGACAGGTGATCACAGAAATACTGATTAGCCCCATCTCATTAAACAGTAGGTGAGGCATGTGTTAAATACACTTGATGATTTACTCAAATTAATTTTTCTGATCTTGCTTGGAAGCCAGTATAAGGTTGGCTTTAATGCAGTGGGGAGAATTGTCTTAACAATATGTGAGCGGGTGCTGAGCTATTTTCCTTTTAGTCGCACTGTCTTTCATCTGTGGCTGTCATCTATCAAGAGAAGAAGGCCAAATTCAGACCTGATCATTGACTTTACCGAAGTTAGCCCATAAACCTTCTCATTTTATTATAATCTACCACCAAATCTGATTGTCTGCTGTTCCTTTAATTGGTTTTTGGTGTGTCAGAGCTGGCTATGGAGTAATACAGAGTAAAGTGGATCCCCTGTTCCAATACTCCATTGAACCAGTGTGCTAGGACCATCAACCATTCAAAAATCATGAGATTGGTTAGAAAATCATGAGTTTTTTTTTAAAATAAAAAGTGTAGGGTTCTTTTTATTTGCCTGTTGGTGTTTGAGCCTTTAGGGTTTTCCAGATTGTCTGCAACCATAAAAGTCAGCAATGCTTTGTTGTGTTACAGATCTGAGGGAATAATTAATTAATCATGAAACAGATTTCAGTTCTTTTTCTGCTGGAGGAATGTCTGTAATGGGCTAGTGATTTGCGCACATTTTTGGTATTTGCAATTGTTCAATGAAATTTCACAAACTGTATTATTCCAATGGCTCACTGAACATTGCTCCAGAGGTTCAAAATCCATAATTCAAACTGTGATGCTGAGTTGTGATCAGTCACATGGTCTTGTTTCTGTTCCTTGGCTGGATGAGTGTAACTCTGGAACAAATGCCTATAGGAGGCAAATATAACATAGACTGTGAGCATTTCCAGGGACACACTCTCTTTGTTCTGTTGGGATTTAGACAGCCTCAGGCTGCCTGGAGAAGTGTTGTGTTTTCAGCTGCAGGATCTTATAGTAATAAATACACACACAACCCCAAGATCCATGGGAATGCTTTATAGATGCTTGGAAGATGTTAAAATGTGTAATAGGTGATAATTATGGCAGAGTGTAGGAAGCAATATCTCCATCTAGTGGTGAAACTACCTCAACATTCAGATACACCATTAACTTCCTTTACACGATATGCTACCGTGAGGTTGGGAGTGCCGCTGGATCGTGTCAAACACTTTCTATGTCTAGTTTTTATCTGTAGCACTGTATCCCTGCCCTGGGATACAATAGCTTTACCCTTCAGGTCCATTGACTCATCGAATAAATTCATGTCTATCACTGTGACAGCTACATAGTTTGGATTTCTGATTGCCTTACCCTATGTGCATGTGTGAAAGAGATCTTAGACAGTACATGATAATGGTTAGAGGGAAGAACTGGGGTGCAGGTCTAACAGGTTCCTCTTTTGGGCTCTGACACTCGCTCTGATCACGTCATTTCATCTTTCCCTGCCTCAAGTTCCTCATTTGTACAATGAGAATCATACTTTACCTAGGTTTCAGAGTAGCAACCTTGTTAGTCTGTATTTGCAAAAAGAAAAGGAGTACCTGTGGCACCTTAGAGACTAACACATTTATTTGAGCAGTCTCTAAGGTGTTAGTCTCTAAGGTGTCACAAGTACTCCTTTTCTTTATACTTTACCTACTTTCCTTTGTAGCGTTGTTATAAGGCAATGTTTATTAATTTGATCATCCATTGAACTTTGCTTCCAAATACAGTGCACTGTGGCTTTATTTATTGCTGGATTTGTTGATGTGTAACCCTTGCATTGGTTCAAACTTGAGCTTCCATACATGGTCTACAAGGATCTATAAACAGGTGCAATTCATCTCCCCTTTCAGTGCCCTCATGTTCTGCAGGCGGTGATAATTTTCAGTGTTTGGCTTTAGGTAGCAGTAGCTGCTGAACATGGGCTCCCAGACACATCAGTCTTATTCAAGACTAGTTAAACAGGTCTGCAGCTTCCATCTGTGTGCTCATCCATTGAGGCTTGGGTATAGCTGGTGTGATGCAAAGGTTCAATCTTTTGGTTAACAGCCATGGATAAATGAGGTTAGGAATTATTTGCCCTTTGACTGCGATTTGCATCAGATTCACTTTCAAGCCATATTTCCTGCCATGACAGTGTCTGATGGCTGTGATTTTGTCAACTTCTGACATACCATAGTCAGTCATATATATATATTTATACATGTATAATAAATAAAACCTCAAGGAATTCTTTTTCCAGCACATCTTCAAGCTGACACCAGCTGATCCTTATTGATTGCATAGCTCAGCTTCATCAGCAATTCTCCTGAACATTCCAGTTGCATTAACTTGATCTATGATTTGTTTCTTTATCCACTTGCCCGTGCAAGATGACTCTACTTTATGCATGAGTATTTGCAAAACAGCTCTGCAGAGCTGTCTCCTGCATCATTCCTCAGTTCCAGAGAAGCTTTTGGATTGTCAGGATCTATAGGCTACAATATCTGTTTGTTTTCCTCACCCCGTGATTAAACAATGTTGTTGTTTATTTAGAATACCATCCAGTTTTTTGCTATTATGTGTCCCGCTCTGCAATTGAATTACAACCGGGAACATTTTTTTTCTTCCAAATGCATCTCTCTACATTTGGGATCCATAGCGATGCTCATTCTATTTATCGGGAACATTTTTTCCTGCAAAACAACTCAACAACTTGAATTCCTGGACAATGAATCAGCAAACGTCCCCCTCTGGAGAGGAGGCAAAGCAAAATCGATATAATTTCCCTCCAGATTCATATGAAGAAATGAAGCATACATCTCGACCAGATGCAAAGCAGTTGGCTGAGGTTTGGCCCTTATTCCCAACCCCTGTACGATGCTCTTGAATGGTACAAGTCAGACCAGGATTAGTCTATTATGCTTCAGCCCCGGAAATTTTCCATTGGCCTCCAGACCATTTCAGAAACTGTAAGAAATCTTCTCCTCTAGTCTTGAGGATCCATCAAGACTCTCCAACCTTCCTTCATTCTCTAGTCTAGACCATCCCTTCTGTTCTTCAAATGCTTGATTCTCTTTTGCCCTTGTTCTATACAGTAAGCCCTGGATCTTCCCACTGTATCTCAAGGGACTGGAACACACCTCCAGCCCCCGCATCCAGTTGGCTCTCTTTGCAGTCCATTTCTAGGTTCTGCTGTGATGCGTCACGTTGTTTCAAAAGCCTTGTCTACACTAGGGATTTGTCTCGATTACAACAATGGGTCCTGGTGTAGCTGTGCTAATGCAACCCGCCCCCCTCCCATGTAGATAGGCAAAGCCACTGTTTGCACCAGTGGAGTGAAACCGGGGTGAAATGCATGGGTGCAAATCATGGGCAGTAGCAGTTTACCCTGTCTGCACTAGGGCTTTGCACTGGAGCAGATACGCTGATTGCTGGCTGTTACTGGGGCAAATCCCCAGGGTAGATATGACCTGATGTATTACACCTCGATGGTCTTCAAACCCTAGGAAGTGGGGATCCTTTCCCTTCCTAGTACTTACTAAGCTAGGCCCTGCTCTCAGTCATATCTGTGTAACCTTGTTGCCTTCAGCATATCAGAGGATGGAGTCTGCTCCGTTGTATTTGAGAGGGTGTGTGTTAAAGTGACGACAGTTGTGCTGAGTGCAGACACTCAGGAACTAGAGCTAGAGGGGGTTCCCCCAGATCCCTTTTACCCTATTCAAAGCAGGCTATTTAAAGTGGTTCCACATGGAAAAGCCCTTTTCCCTGAACAGGTCGATTCCAGGTGAGTGAGTGAGTTATGTATTTTGATCCACCTGTTGTTGTGCTAGATTAAAAGACAACGGACAGATGGGCGGGTCCAACATTTTAATCCAGGAAACCGATGCTATGACAATCGCATGGGCACATCAGCTTGCGTGTGACACTCTCAGTCGTGGCCTTGATCATGCAGATGACATGGACCTGTCAGCATTCATTTGACAGGAGTGACGTGCGGTGCTAAAGGACCCAAATCTTTCTATGAAATATGGAGGCAGCTTGCTGCACCGCTGCCTTTTTGTGTTGAAACAGCACGCTAAAAAGCCTTGGGCAGAGGAAAGAGTCATCTTCTCTGCACACATGCTGCCTGTGCCCAGATGCCAGAGCGGCTTGGGAATTGAGTTTTCGCCATGGCATTGGTTGGCCCGTCAGCGCACACTGAGATGGAGATGGGCATTTCAAACTGGCAGAGGATTTTGAAAGCATTGAGAGCTGAAAATTCTTTTCCCGAGACTCAACCTCATCCCTGGGTTTCAGAGCTCGAGCTGTCTACACAGCCCTGGTAAAGCCCCCTTGCTGGACACTCACCTGACTTCTGTGTTTGGGTCCCACCCTGCTAGACCCATGTGCTTTTAAATGTTCTCTGTCTGAGCAGAGTCTACGCACTGCTTCTGGTTTTGGGTCTCTGGGCACACTCCTGGGGTGCAGATCCTCTGTCTTGTAATCCCTCCTGAGAGCTACTGTGTAGGTCTTCGACTAGTGCTGGCTCCTCTAGGCTTCCCAGTAACTTAAGCACACCCTTTCCCAGAGCTCCAACCTTGTGGGTATTCCAGCTTTCAGTTCACCCCCTTCAAGGACACATGCTAGTGGAAGCACATAACACATGGTCTTTCCACAGGTACCAAAACCAATCACTCCTTACTTTAGATAGCACAAGAAATATACAGATCCAGGCAAAACAATAAAACATCTGCACATGTTTCTCTGCCTCAGTTTCCTCACCATTCTTAAGCACCCTTTGGGCTCGAGTCAAAGTCTTTTAATGTCTCCATCCTGCACATGACTTCTCCTCCGAATCATGGAGTGTCTCTCTGACCTCGGCAATCAGTGCTCTTCTGTTCTCCCTTTATCCGCCTATGCCTTTGTTCCTTCTGTGAATACCTCCCCTGAGTCTCCTTGGCTGTTTTTTAAGATCCAGCACTAGCACCTGATTTTTGTTCTGCTTGTGGGGAAATTCCACTCCTTTCAACCCTAGCCTCCTGCAAAGATGTTGGAGAAAACTGGTTCCCCTAGTTTCAGCCAGCCCATTGTCCTACAGTACTCCCATTTGCATGGGCTGTCATCAAGGTTTAAGAACCCAGCGCTGTCCCTGGCCTGGAAGAGATGTGACACAGCCCTGGTAGCAGATGGTGGATTCCATGTACACTGAGACACCCAATGATACTGCAATTTCATAAAATCAACCAGCCTTCATAAGCTGCACGTAGAGAGATTCTGCAAATTGTCACGCCATCCTGCTGCTGCTGTTTGTTATTAATTTGTATTACCATAGCGCCTAGCAGCCCGAGTCATGGACCAAGATCCCATTCTGCTAAGCTCTGTACAAACACAAAACAAGACGACAGTCTCTTTGATAGAGAATTATACTCCCACCTCATCCTCTTGAAAATACTGCACACATTTTATAGAAAAGACCTGACTGTCTGTTTAAATTATATAGATTTTTAGAATAATGTTAATAGAACCCTATTAAATGTCTATCAAACCCTGTTGCATAGAATCATAGAATATCAGGGTTGGAAGGGACCTCAGGAGGTCATCTAGTCCAAACCCCTGCTCAAAGCAGGACCAATCCCCAACTAGATTGTCCCTATTGAATTTTATTGTTTGTTTCATCCCTATTGAATTCTACAGGATTTTTCCATCAGGGTTATTTTATTTTATTTTGATATATTTAAAATCCTCTCCAAAGTTCTGACGCTTTAGTAGCCACCCCTTCATCAGGCCAGCCAAGGGGAAATGTTGTTAAATGTAAATTTAATCAGAGCTGCCCTGGATTTTAAAGGCACAGGAAGAAGTAATTACTTTTAATAGAAGCCGTGGCTTCTAAACTAAGATATATGGCAGGATGTGTATTAGTCCATTTGACAGGACATAAAATGCAAAGCAGTTTGGTAAGATGTTAATAGAATAAGAATTTTAAAAAATAATCAGTGTGCCCAAAGCATATTTTTTATTGTGCATAGAAGTCATGTTAAACAGCAATGATAAATGGAGTTTTTCCTCTGAAATGACATCGTGAATATTTTTCAGTTCTGCACTCGATGTTTTTCTTAAACACACAAGAAGGGAAATGAGAGGGATTCACTTCTTATGTAAACAAAGAAAAGTTGCTCCTAATGCAAAATAGATTCTGAAGTTAAGGCCACAAGAGGGACGGTTATGGTAATCTAGCAAGCCAGTAGCAGAGATGAGAATTCAACCCATGTCTCCGGCACCCCAAAAGTGTTATAGGCCATACTACAGACCATCAAGAGGTAAGGTCCGACAGCAGGAGAGTCAGTAAAAATGGTCTCTGTAGCCAGGCAATGGAAGGAATGAAGTGAGGAGGGTGTGGGCAGTGCAGGGACAGCCTGCACCGTGGCTTTTTGCTGTTCTGTTTGTTGTATAACTCAAGCTCTTGAAAATCAACACAGGCTGCAATTCCCTGGGAGAAAGACCCTTGCCATTGGGCCTGCATTGGCTGTGTCTGTGCATCGGGCCCTCTGGACACTAGTCCACCTTCGGTTGGGTTTCATTACATGGAGCAGAAGGCCCTGGTTCTGTTCAGACACACACCGGGAAAGTTCAGTTGATTCTTGAGCCCATAACATTGGACTGGCTGTCTTAAAAGGACAGAATGGTTTGTGAGGGTTGTTGTGCTTCTGCTTACACCACAAGTGCAGAGAGCACCATGAAAACAAGGTGAGGAGTGAATTATCTGAGTAATTCAGAATACAGACGTGTGGGACTAAGGCTACAGGTTTGTTTGTTCATTTACAGCATTTCTAGAGTGCTCCTTGCCATAGTATCTGAGATATTTGGTGTTTGAAGCATCTTCGGACCCCTCTGAGTTAGGGAAGTTCTGTTCCTCATGGTACAGATGGAGAACTGGGTCACAGAGGGGTTAAAATTACTTTCCCAAGGTCATATAGAAAGCCTGTAGCAGAAGCAGGAATTGTACCCACATCTTCCAAAGTCTAGTTGGCTACCTTAATTACAAGATGGTCCCTCCTTTGGTTTAGGCAGCGGCCAAGCTACAGATGGGTCCACGTTGCCAAGTTTTGGTTCGGAACTTTCCCAGTAGTTCAAGGGCTTTGGTTCAGTCCATTAGCACAATAGGAGCCAGCTACAATTTTCAGAGCCAGATCCATGCTTTCCTAAAATCTAGAGGTGTTCCAAACGCTCAGTTAAGCCAGCGCAGCTGTTGCTAGAAAAGATGGATGGTCCAGTGGCTAGGGCAGCAGTCTTGAGCCGGGTTAACTGCCAGCTCTGTCACAGACTTCTTGTGAGAATTTGGGCAAGCCACTGGGGGCTTGTCTTCATGAACACTTAGTTCACAGCAAGCTGGGCTGTAAATGTACCTTGCACCGGCCTGCCGTGCACTACCTGTGGATTCTGCTGCTGGGCGCTAAGCGTTCTGTAATGCACTTTGATCTACTCCACTTGGAAACAGGAGCATCGGTGCACGGCAGCAGAGCCCACGAGTGCGCCAAACATTTACACCCCAGCTTGTCGCGATCTCTGTTCATATAGGCAAGCCCCGAGCTGCTTTGTGCCTCAGCTCTCCATCTGTACACAGGGATAATAGCACTTCCCTAGGGGTGCTGTGAGGGTAAAGACATTTAAAATTGTGACACACTCAGAACCTGTGGGGATGAGGGACCCAGAAAAGGACCGGTGACAGGCTAGATAGACTCCGGAGTCAGAATTAAACCAAAGTGATTAATCAATCCAAAGACACCTTGCTTGTAACTGAGTGGCTAACGCTGCCCATGAACAGTTCACCTGTTTGTTTGGCTTTTTTCAAAGGCTTTAATTTCTATAATCCTGATTGATCTTTTCTTTTGCCTGGCCTTTGACGTTGCTATTGATTCCAAGTTAATCTTCAAACCACCGTCCAAGTTCAGGCGCATGTTGCAGAGAACGATGAACAACACTGAAGCCAAACAAAGACAGGCTGCCATAAAGACACAAGGTCAACACGGGGGCATGGTAAATAAGAGGTTGCTGGTTATTAGATGGTCGCCTAGGCAGCAAATTACTATCCTGCTGCAATGCAACCCATCTGTATGTTGTTTTTTTGAAATGGAGAAAATGGTAGGCCAGGACATAATAATATCAATTGCTGTTTTGTAATAGCTTTTCCAGTAGCCGGAAAGATTTTTCTAAAGGTCATCGGACCCGTTTAATGCAAGAGAGCTTTAGCCACATGCAGCAGTATTATAAAATAAACCTGCAGATGTGCTCTGAATTCTTCAAAGTTTCAGGTTAAAACACTCAAGGCTGCTAGGGTGTTGCTGAAGAAAAACAGGGGTTCTGTAGGAAAATCTCAGCTCGACGGAGATTTCTCTTGTCAGATGTAACATCTGGATTCTACTCCTGGTTCTGCTATTGATTCACTGTGTGTTCTTAGCCAAGGCAGTGAGGTACAACTTTTTCAGCGTTGTGCCTATCATTGGAAGTCACAGTCCTTGGCTGGTCAGCTTTAGACAGCTCGGGTTTATTGAAGTCGATGGCAATTTTGCCATTGGTTTCAGCAGCGCCCAGCTTTCATCCAAAGAGCCTGATTTTTCAGAGATGCTGAGGAACGACAACTCCAGCTGACATCTGTGGCAGATGTTGCTCTTGAACACCTCTGAAAATCAGGCTCAAGGTACGTAAAGTCGCACACTCAGCATTCCAAGCCACTTTCGAAAACGTGAGCCTTAGGGTTTTTGTGCCTCCATTTCCGCATCTGTAAACTGGGGAGAATAATCTCTCCTTACCCGCCCTTTGTAAAGCTCTTTGAAATAGATGGGTGAAAAGTCCGTGTGCTAAGTGCTATTACTTATGTGCTACCATATTTGTGGGACATGCATTGCGGTACTGAATTGGCATATCGGGACTGATGAAAGAGAATTTGCAAACACGTGAGCATGATTAATCTCAGCGCCACATGAGTGAACTGAATTTCCATAACATTATACATAATGAGATTTTTACTCGGACATTAAGAGAACATATTAAATACTTAATATGCATTCATTTTAGCCAGCTAAAGAAGAAGCTAATGAAAGATAAGCTTAAACACCACTTAATGTCAGCACAGTAAACAAGTGAGAGCTAATTATCTTGCTGCTAACTTGCAATTTTAGCCAAATTTAATAAATTCAACACTGTTATTGCTCATGTCATTTGAATTCAATTGCATGGCAATTAAACTGACCATTTACATATTTAAATGTGTAAGTTAATATACAGTTACACAAATTGCAACCACATACCATCATAATAATTTTAAAAGATCATTTGGTGCTGATGGAAGGTGCTGGATTGGTTACACTTGAAGACCTAAATCCTCTGTTAAGCCACAGAACAGATGCACTATGGGCAGTGACAGGCCAAGCTTTCCCCACTCTGCCCTGCTAGCATTCCTCTCCTCTGAGCTGGAGGTTCTGTCTTTGGGGAAAATCTCCATGATTCCTCCAAGAGGGAGGATACTTGAATGGCTGAGGTGCTGGGCTGAGACTCTGGAGATGTGGCTTCAATTCACTACAGACTTCCTGTGTGACCTTGGGCAAGTCCCTTCCTCTCTCTCTGCCTCTGTTCCTGTTGAGAGGGTTGTGATGAAATACACCCCTGTATTCACATCCTACAGCGACCGAATATACCCCCTGTGTTCACACACACTACAGACCATTGTAATAATGTTTGTACAAGGCATGCCTTTGAAGGTACCATTTGAAAACTCATAATTTGCTGGTCAGTATTCTCCTGATAAAATACGTGTGGCAACATTGTATGTGTAGTTATACGATTTCCCTGTATGATGTTACTAATACATGTTCCAAACCCCACAGGCCTGCCCAAGTAGAAGTTGGCAAACAGGTAGAGGAATCTGTGCTTTTCTTAATTGTCATTTAAGCAGTAAACAGAGTCATGAAGCAGGAAGGGAAAACAAAGGAAGTTCAAACAGGTGAAAAAACCCCAGCAGGGAACATCCTTCCACATAGACAATTTGGCTCCTGGTTCTCAATTGGAAATGTTTTTCAAGAAGGGGCCTGAAAGTATAAAAAGGAGGGACAAACACCACAAGGCATCCACTCACCCCTGGTCTGTCTGGCATTGCACCTAAGAAGATAAAAGAAAATAACCGACTTGGGGGTAGGGAGGGTCTCGTGACCTGAAATTATGGTCAATAAACTGCTGGAGCACATGTTGAGAAAGTTTGCTTTGCAACCACAGTAGTTTCTTAAGTGGATACCAGTAAGTGTTTTATCTTTATTTTTCTTGTAACCATTTTTGACTGTTATCCTTCATTACTTCTACTCACTTAAAATCTCTCTCTTTGTAGTTAATCAACTTGTTTTACTGTTTTAGCTAATTCAGTGCATTTAAAGTGAAGTGTCTGGATAGCTCTTTAAGGTAATAGACTGGCATATTATTCCCTTAAAGGAATAATGGACTTAATATATTTGAACTATATAGATTTCAAGAGAGGGTTGGGCAGTACAGGACATACATTGCTGGGGGAAATCCAGGATTGGGGCTGAGTTGGGGTCACCCTGCAGTATAACCCAGGCTGTTGAAAGCCAGGGTGTAGCTGGCAGGCTGCAGTTACACACAGACATGCAGGGTGTGGCTTGCATGCTGGAAGGCTGTTTGGGAGCAGCCCAGGTGGGAGTTACTATAGCCAGGCATTATAAGGCACCCAAGGTTGCAGGGGTGACACAGCCTTCCCGCCCCCCTCCCCCCTGCCCAGTCTGGATTGTGCCAACTGACCCATCACTGTTCTGATGGATAATTCTGGATGAGCAACCCGTTTGTTTCACACTGGTGACTAAATAGCTATCAGGGTGGCAATGAGTAAAAGTGGACCAGATTATGAAAAAAAATGTCGATGCCACTAGCTACAGCCTGGCTCTTTAGTGACGATGCAATGTTGTTGGTTTGTCTGGAAAGTCCTTCTGTTAGGGTCAGTATAATTAGAAGATGGGAATCAGTATGTGGCTGTTGTGTGTCACAAATGAAGCTTTGTGGAGTGGGGTCTCTCCAGGACGTAAATCTCCTGTGTTGGTCAGTGTATGACGGCATGATTGTTTTTACTCTGCTGTGCATCTCTTGTAGCTTAATTTCTGTTCTAACAATAACGCCAGCGAGCCATATGTGTCCGCACTGCCTTCAAGGTATTCTAAGTCTTTCTTAAGGGTAGGAGCTATTGATAGGAGGAGATTTTGCTTCCTGAGGTGATTCGCTTGGAATGAGTCAGGGTAGAAATCCTTTCCATGTGAAGTCTGCTGGTGTTAGACATGGCATGAAAGTGTTACTGCAGTCACACTGGCTCTTCCCTTACTTGTCCCACCATGACCCTCACAATAGCCATGAGCACCATCATCTGAGTTTGTGCAGCACCTAGTATGGTGGGGTCCATGACTAGGGCTCCTATGAGTTACTATAATACAGATAATAATCATGTCCATGAGGCTCAGATACTGTAATTCCCCTTTTTGTAAGAATCTCCGAAGGGCATGAGAATCATAGAAACACAGAAATGTAGGGCTGGAAAGAACTTCAGAAAATCACCTAGCCCATCCCCCTGTGCTGAGGGAGGATTAAGTGTACTCAGACTATCCCTGACAGAAGTTTGTCTAACCTGTTCTTTAAAACCTCCACTGATGGGGATTCCACAACCTCCCTTGGTTACCTGTTCCAGTGTTTAACTATCCTTATAGATAGAAGTTTTTCCTAGTATCTAACCTAAATCACCCTTGCTGCAGACTAAGCTGATTCACTTCTTGTCCTGCCTGCAGTGAACATGGAGAATAATTGATCACTATCCTCTTTATGACAACCTTTCACATATTTGAAGACCCTATCATCAGGTCGCCATTCAGCCTTCTCTTCTCTAGACTAAACATGCCCAATTCTTTCAACCTGTCCTCATACGTCATATTTTCTAAACTGCGCCTCATTTGTATTGCTCTCCTCTGGAATTCCTCCAGTTTGTTCACAACATCTTTTAAGTGTAGTGCCCCAAACTGGACACAGTACTCCAGCTGAGGCCTCACCAGTTTTGGATAGAATGGGATCAGTACATGCGACACTTCTGTTGATACACCCCAGAATGCCACTTGCCTTTTTCACATCGTGTTGTCTCATTTAGTTTATAATGCACTATAAATCATGGGCTTGAGCAACCGTGTCTCTATATTTTTGCCTGCCATGCAGTAAGAACTCATCCAACATCCACTGAGATAAGTGGAAAGATTTCCATTTATTTCAATGGGCTTTGGATCAAGTGGGCTGCCGATTAGAGTGGCAGATTACATTGAAACTGGAATTGTTTGTTAGTCCATGTATGTTGAAGCTAGTGCAATGATTAGGGCCCTACCAAATTCACGGTCCATTTAGATCAATTTCATGGTCATCGGATTTAAAAATCGTAAATTTCAGCTATTTAAATCTGAAATTTCAAGGTGGTGTAATTGTAGGGGTCTTGACCCAAAAAAGAGTTGGGGGGGCACGAGATTATTGTAGGGAGGGTTGCGATACTGCTACCCATACTTCTGCACTGCTGCTGCAGGGCGCTGCCTTTGGAGCTGGGCACCTGGCCAACAGCCACCGCTCTCTGGCCGTCCAGCTCTGAAGACAGCGCAGAAGTAAGGGTGGCAATGCTGTGACCCCCCTAAAATAACCTTATGACCCCCCTGCAACTCCCTTTGGGGTCAGGACCCCCAATTTGAGAAACTCTGATCTCCTATATGAAAGCTGTAGAGTATAAAGTAAAAGCGCAGAAAAGACCAGATTTCAGGGTCCATGACACATTTTGCATGGCTGTGAATTTGGTAGAGCCCTAGCAATGACCAGGTACTTAACATGCAGTTATTTAACAATTAACACTTGTACACCCTAATTATAAACATTCGTGCCCTAACATGAAGAAAAACTCCAGCTTTCCTTTACTATCAAATGTCTCCACTCTTTCAAAGATCACCCTAAATCTCCCCATGACCTCTAGAGCGATTTTCTGGGGTCCCCCTCCCTTTTTTGGCTGTGCTGGAACTCCTATGATGAACTTGGAATTGGAAAGAGGGCATCCTTTATCATCATATTGTATTGTACAGTATAGCAATATTTTAAATACTGCTCCGCAGGGCAGGAGAGAGGTAAGACATAAAGGGAGTCTGAGGTGGAGCCCAAAGCCATTATTATGTTTTAGATCAACCTCCAGTCTATTCTAAGCACCAGTTAATATGCGACTTATGAAAAGGATGTGGTCTGAGACCGTGTGGGAATTAACACAGCAAAATAAAACTGTGTTCTGGAGGAGAGAACAAATGCCTAGGATTTGGGGGATAACAAGATGAAGAAAAAACCATGACTTGTAATTCCCTAAAGCCATGACACACAAGCCTCAGCATCAGCAAAATCCAGTGCTTTAAAGAAGTATGTTTAATTATAAAACAGGGAGGGAATTGTAGCTTGTGGATATACAGCAGAATCTTAAAAATTAATCTGATTGTTGCACTGGCCTTCTTCGCATGTTGCTAGTTAAAGGTATATGGCCTAGCTTCTGCTTTATAATTTTAATGTTTGTAGTTGGGGTAGGGCAGTGGGGAGATAATGAATTCTGCTACTGTGGCATAAGGGGAAACATAATACTTAGCATGTATGTAGTGCCACCAGCTTAATCCCACGTGCAGTTGTAGGCCACAGTTTTTGTAGTCCATGCCTTCTGTTGCGGGCCTTGATTATACAGTGACACGGGTGCCTCAGAGCACCTCTGGGTTTGGAGTTAATCAGGTTTCAGCAGCTTGACCATGAAGAAGAGATGTGAAGTGGGTATCTGATAATCCATGGAATCTCAGCGTGTCTAACTGCAGCTGGCTGAGAAACCAAATTTAAGTTCCAAGAAGATTTTCGAGTTTGTGGAAATATTTTTCATCCCGAATTGGGACGAAAAGCCAAAAACTCAAAAATGTTCACAGAACTATAATCCCATAAAATTGGGTTTTGGAAACATCGAAATATGGTGTTTCCAAAACAAAATATGCTCCACCTAGTAGTTAAGTTAACAACAGTCTGGTCAGTTTCATAGCAGATAGTCAGTGAGAACTACCTCAATTTCATTCCACAGCTGCCAGGTTTTCCAGGGCTTCCAGCTCCATTGCAGCTAGCCTGGTCCTAGTTTCTCAGTAGCCTGCCAGGTGGCTGAAGGGGAGCCTGGGAGTGCTGATTGCCAGCTTACTGGGCTGCTGAGGAGACAGGTGGATCAGCTAACAAGAAACCAGGCAGGTGTTTTGCTATGGACTCAACTTTGCCACCAAGGGATGTTAATTTCTTCGTAGATTTTTTTTTTAAATTCCAGAAGCGACCTTTACATCATCTAGTGTGTTCCTCTGTATAACACAGGCCAGAGAATTTCATCTAGCTACTTTGGAATATGATGTAGTTCAATCCAGAACGAAAGGCATAAAAAAATTCTCTAACAAGCAGCGTGGCCCATGGTAAGAACAGGGAATTGGGGTCTGTCTTTTGTTCCCAGCTTTGTCACTGGGCTGCTTAGGCAAGTCATTTCCTTGCTCTCTGTGCTTCTGCATCTCCTCCTTTTGCCTATCTTATTTATTTAGACAGTCCCTATCCTTAAGAGCTTACAATCTCCTCGTATGTGTTTGATATTCTCCTAGTTATTGTACAAATAATAATAACAGTGAGCCATGTAATTTAAGTACTGACCTGGGTTACACAAATGCATCCGATGAAGTGAGCTGTAGCTCACGAAAGCTTATGCTCTAATAAATTTGTTAGTCTCTAAGGTGCCACAAGTACTCCTTTTCTTTTTACAAATACTTCAGTGCACCCTCCATATTAAAATTAATTGTGTCATCTCCCTTTCAATTCCTGATCACAATGGTAGAGTGAGCAAACAATACCAGAGTGTGCACTGAGCAAATAACCCTGTTTGCATGCCCCCCTGAATCTTTCAACAGAGACATACTTGTCTCCCCGGCCCCTTTTCTGCCTGGCTTTTTGCATTTGTTCTCTTTTGCTGTCAATTCTTTGGAAGAGCAACAATTCTCCCTTAGTCTCAATTTAGCAGAGAAAGAAAAAGCAGGAAGAGGAGCAGTTTACTCGGGCACATGTGCCTTTCCAGCAGTGCAGCAGAACTGGGATGTGAAAAGTTAGGTTTGGAAGCCAAGTGTGGAGGCTATTCTTTTGCGGTTTAACAGCCTTCCACATTACTCCCACCTGCCTGTCTGTACTTGGGAGCTCCTGCTTGAATTGAGTGCAACATAGGGACATGCTGCTCACAAATCTATATGCCACGTTCATCCGTTGACTTTGGTTACTGATAAAGCACAAGGAAACTGGCTGGCACCATCTATACTCCTTGCTTGGTAGCTGCTGAATTTAAATAAACCCAACCAGAGAAACTGCAAAAGCCAAGTCAATGCAAGAAAATATAGAACAGGATTTTGTATGGCAAATGTTCATGCAACCCCTATCCCACTCTGGAATTAAACCGCAAAATGATAGTGTTAAATATTACCCATAGTGGAGCGGAATAAGGGTAAAGAGGCAAGGGAGAAGAGAAGTTTTCAGACGAGGTCTGAAATCAGTGAGCCAGAGAAATACGGGGAGATAGCCTCAGACAGTAGGCGTGTCAAACGAGAAGACTCTCGGTATGAACAGCGGTGACCTTGTGAGAAGAGCCAGAAAAGAGACTGGCATTCTCTAAGGGTTTTATATAGCACCATGGCGTCAAAGTGCTGTAGAGGAGTTAAGGGAGCAAGGAGGGGAGAAGAGAGGGCTGTGAATTTGGCAGGAGCACGTCAGTAGTGGTTGATAGCCCTAGAGACTGATTCAGCACAGCAGCAGTGGCACAAGCTTTCACCAATGTGCTTTACCTCTAGACATGAGATAGTTCAGTTCCTCTGGCCCATTTGTTCCTTGGTGCCAGTGCTGAGACTGGCCCCTTGAGTAGTTCTGGGAATTGGATGAATGCCTCCCTAGGAACTGGGTAGGTCACTTAACTCAGGGGGTGCCAACCTGGTGCCAAACCCCGTCCCCCCATCACAAACAGGTGCCAGAGTGTCATAACCACACTGTCATTCCAATCTCGGTTGTGGGGAGGGAAGTGCCAACTAGATAGGAAGAGGGAGATCCCAAGGTGAGCGGTGTCCAGGTATGGAAAAGGTCGAGTACCACTGACTTTGTGCACAATCAGTTATCCTTGACTTGGATGAGAGCTGCCATGGAAGGCTACAGTGCTTTGGTCATTGCTCTGAGGCAGGTGCTGAAGGGGTTTTCATAGCAGGATCTTCTATTATTTGGCAATTCAGTCCCTGAGTTGGCCTTTGGCTTTGGTGAATTTTTGGTAGCATTGTTTCAATTTTTCACTTGTCCCTAGGGTGACCCCTTTCCCCAGATCATTTATGACCTCTTTTCTGCGCCCCATACATAGATCTCACTTTACCATGAAGGCAGACTATGCATATATGTATTAAGAAGGGTAGACCCTGTAGGGCTCCGTTTGGCAGATGGCCCTTCCAGTCATGGCCATACAAAGAATAGGGAGGAAGGGCTTGTGCTTGTGCTCAAGGCGCTCATCTAGGACTCGAGAGGTGGGTTTGATTCCCAGCTCTGCTACAAACTCCCAGTGTGACCTTGCCTAAGTCACTCAATTGCTCTGTGCCTCTGTTTCCCATCTGTAAACTGGGGATCATTATACTTCTTTTTGCCTACCCTGTGTCAATTATGCCTGTAGATTGTAGGATTTTCAGGACATTGACAGTCTATTATATGTAGGTACAGCACCTAATATGAGGAAATTCATCTTGGTTGGGCTCTCTAGTCACCTCAATGTGCAAATAATAATTCTTCTCCTGTTAGACCTGTTTAGCAAAAATATGGCTAGTCTGGACAGTCTTGCATTACTGTTTAATTCTAATTCAGAGCCAAAAGGTCAACTGAGTTGAGAGTTAATCAGTCTGAGAACCTGAGTTAGTGCATCTCTCTAGTTTCACTGTAGCCAGGGAAGCTCAGTCACATTAAAAGTCCCAATAGGGGGATGTTAGCAAGACATCTGATGATTTACTGTGCCAAGGCTGGCTACCCTCGCACCCTTCTGTTAGGGTGGCCTTGTGTCCTCGCATAAGGTGGGATGCTGGTAGCATCCTTATTCCTTATGCGTATTATAAAGGTATTCAGAGGATCCAATCACACTTGGAGGCCCATTGTGCTCGGTGCTATACAAGCAGAGTAAAAGATAGCCCCTGCCTCATAGAGCTGGCAGTCTATTTTAATCTGACACAATAAATGGGGAGGGGAGGTGGAGGATGAGAATACCAGAGATAGGAACATGAAGTTGTGCTCACAACTAACATGTTACAAGTCACTTTATCTGTCTCTATAAATATGGCTATATGGGAATCACCAGGGATACTCATTATATTTGTATTGTCACGGGCCATGGTTAGCTGGTAATTTCTGGAGGCATCAGTAAATAGGTCTGAAGGAAGGGTGTGGAGGAAGACTGGGAAGCAGTCTTGCAAATTAGCTCAAGGGAATCCATGCACTGTATGGCAGAAAGATGTCTGTGCAAGAAGCAGAGAAACAGGCCATGGAAGGAGAAATTCTTGGAACAGCAGAAGGGACAATATGCTCAGCGATGAGAAAAGGCAGGTAGAGAGGGGCTGAGTTGTGGAGGGCCTTTAAGGAACAGACCATCATTGTGGCTGCTAAACTAAAGGGGGTTTACATGCACAACCTGCCCGCTCCTGTGAGGGCCATCTCTAGCACCTTCTTTGTGACAGGACAGCTGCAGGAGAAGCATATACCACTTCCTGCTTGATTGTGTCTCTTGGTGTTCAGAGAGCACTCTGAGCAGCAGAGCAAAGGTGGCTACCCACAAGGTTAGGGGGTGCCAGAAACAGAAGCTGAAAACCTATAGGTGAGGGCCCCCTTTTTTCATCCCTTTTGTGTGTCTCAAATCATAAGCAGGAGAATTTTTTTGGGGCCTTGGTAAATAATTTATGTGAAATGGTCTTCAATGCCTCTGCATGATTTATTTGTGCCTTGATAAGACTGGATTGTCATTGCAAGCATTATTAATTTATTGCTACCTTGGTAATGAAGGGTTACATTTTCTAAAGGGAGAAATGAGCTGTAGGTGCAAACTGGAATACTGCTAACTACCTGACTTGTATGTGCAACTGACACTTGCAAAAGGGAAGATGGGTGTTATGAAAATTAACCTCCTGCCAAATTTTTGTAAGTATTTAAGCATCTAAAGATGCACGTGGATGCCTAGGACGGTTTTCAAATGCGCCTATGCAGGGTAAGGTGCCTAACTCCTATTGGTTTCAATGTCAATGGGACTTGGGCACCTTACCCTGCATAGGCAATTTTGAAAATAGCACTAGGCATCCATGTGCATCTTTAGGTGCCTCCATATGTTCCAGAATCTGGGACTAAGTATTTAAACATTAGTAATTGACTCAGGTAATGGTGGTAGGATAGAGGAAGGAGTTTGAATCCTCTGTTTGCCCATTGACACCTGGTCCCTCAGAGACCAATCTGAGACTAAGGACTGAAGGACAATAGCAACAAGACCATCCTCTCACCTCGAGATAATATCTCCTGCGCAGGCTGGAGGCACATTAGCTGTCATTACCTACACAGGTTGCAGAGTAGCAGCCGTGTTAGGCTGTATTTGCAAAAAGAAAAGGAGTACTTGTGGCACCTTAGAGACTAACAAATTTATTTGAGCATAAGTGGTATTTTCCACTGAATGCATCAGATGAAGTGAGCTGTAGCGCACAAAAGCTTATGCTCAAATAAATTTGTTAGTCTCTAAGGTGCCACAAGTACTCCTCTTATTACCTGTACAGTTCCTCTTATTTGGTTTAGAGACTGCAGCTCTCTGAGGTATCGGTCTGGCCTCTCTTACACTCACTATGTCTTAAATCTTTGCAAAAGGACACTAGACTGCCTGGCTGGCATTCCTGATCTTATATACACACACACACACACACACCTTGTGTTGTAGTCTGTAGGCAAATGAAGTGGACTGAGGACTGTAATCCCTTCTGAGTTTATTGTGGTGACAGCACTGATCCATGGGATGGAGGCCTTGCTTTTACCTATTTTATTAAATTATCCAGCCACCCAGGAGTTAAACATTCTCTGTAAAATTCCTTTTATTCTCGCAGGTCTGATACTAGAGCACCACAGGTGTGCAATGGTGCTTTACAGATTCACAATGTCCTTCACCAAAGAGCACCTACATCCAGCATCTGACCTGACCAAGTACTGAACAGGTGCACTCAGCACCTGGAAAGGGCCTTAAAGAAAGCACACATCCTTTTTATTTGTTCTGACACAAGCAGAACAGCTATATTTGTTCACTCTATGGCAGTGTCAGACTGTAAGCAAAAATAATGCATCTAATGGGAATAAGCATTTGCTTCTTACGCTGTTCAAACATTTGTTGCAGAGGCCATTTCTCCTCCACGTCATCATTTGGCTGTAGAGATATCTTGTAAAGTGAACAAAACCATTGCATATTTAGTTCATTTAAAATGCAGACTTTTATTACTTAAGAAAACATTAGCATTAAAGACTAACACACTGGTCTGCAACAACTCCTTTTAACACAACCTTCATACAGTAACTTCACTTGTTATTTACACAACATACTATGAACCTTCTTCTGTCTCTGTGCCATGGCTCATTTTCAGGAGGGAAAAGGTCTGTGCAAACCACTTCACTTGTTTACAGTATGAAGCAGAGACATTCTGTTGGAACACTGCTGTGCATACATCACACTTAAGCCACTGGGAGGGGCTGGCAGGCAGAAGTGCGCTTTGTGCGGAAGTTTCTAAAGTTGGAAACGGCTGACGAACCTGTACCCACACCTTGCCTTGCCAAATCCGAACTGGAGAACACTAAGACAGAGGTTCCCACCAACTGGTATCCAAGATTCACCCATCTCTGCTTGAATATGGGGCTTGTGAGTTCTAGATGTCTTAGTCAAATCACACATGCTTCATCTCCCTATGCAGCTTGGGCACCCCTTGGAAGGAAGGGGTCACAGATGTAGTCCAACAAAGTGGGTAGCATTACCCTGAGAGGTTGGGAACTGGTGCACTAAAGATTTCTCCTTTCCTTGCAGTTTACAGAGTTGCATGGAGAGGAACACATCTATCCACTCTAAGCTGCTCTTACCATCTCAACTTACATGCCTGCTTCCCTTCCTCACCCAGTGCTCTTCAACTATTTAGTTATTTGGCATATTTAATTTATGGATCATATATTGGTCATGCTACTATAGCCAACAGTGCATAGCATTTGGTGAACAAGCTCACGCTGTCCGAACAGCCTTCTCATAATGCAGGCCCCCTTTTTCCTACTTTGATCATCCCTTTCTTCTAAGTGTTCACTGTTCTAATTGCTGATATCTAACCACTCTGTGCATTAGCATTTCTCTAATTTATGAACAGAGCAGGGGACTGACTTTCAGCTGAAGTCAGTGGGAACTGCAGATGTTCAGCATCCCTGAAAAACTAAGCCCTAAATGCATTATTTTATTCTCCATTTAAGGAATTATAACAGGCATTTGGTTTCCATTGGGGGACTCTGCTAGTCTGTCTGTACTAATATTTCCACTTCTGATTTGTATTTTAGAAGTGCTTTTTGCATAGAACATATAGTAGGAACTGTGAATGTACCCTGTGGGGGAAGAGATTCTTCATCATACCTAGATTTTTAAAAAAAAAAAAAAAAAAAAAAACAAAAAAAAAAAAACCACCACACACTTCAAGCCCCCTCCTGCCTACCATGCAATACCCACTGTCAGCCCTTGTGTGACTTACAGCGAGTTGGGCACATGAGAGCAGAATAAGGTCCCCAAGGACTTCAGGAGAGGTATTTAATGAGCTCCACAAACCAAATTTCATATGTTCCCCAATTCTCCCAGGAACCAAGTGCTCAGAAGTAGAGCAGGAGCAACAGCTTTGGTGCATGCCTGCAACCTACCCCTGTACAGGCCAGCCAGAGTCCTGCTGAGCAAGCACCAGGCTTCAGAAGCACCACTGAAATTGCCTAGATAAGAACTCCAGGGCACATATGCTGCTCTGAAATAGCAGTGCAAGTCAGAACCCAGTATGCAGCTCTCCTGGATAATGGAGGGATTTAAGACCATAGCAACACAGGGCAGGTCATTTTGCTCCAGCTGGTCTGGGGAAGTGGAGAGAGCCTGGTGGGGCTGAAACCTCTACCAATTTGGTTGCTCTATTCCACTCTCAACTTTCAGACGGGCTGAGGCTGCTAAGCCAACATTTTCTACAGTGGTCCTCTTTATCACGCAAAGGGAAAGCCAGGACTGCAAGTTTCATAGTGTTTTCCTACATAGCTTTTCTGCCTGTAAGGCTGGTTCTACCCTGCTCCCCATTCAAACTTTTTCACTACAGATAAATCGTAAGGAACTCTTACTGCCATGCAAGATTTAAAAAACAGATTCCACTACTATATACCAGGGGATCCTTGCTTCCTGAAGGAGGGGGGGGCAGGAAACAAAAAACCCACACCATTCCTCTTCAGCTCTCTCCTCATGTTAGGTAATTTTGTAATGCTAGGTAAACTGTATTAGAACCAGCAAAAGCTTTAATCTCTTGTAAGCAGTTTTTAAAAGAAAAACCTTAAGATTTAAACTAGGCTGTTAGAGAACCATAAAACAGAATGGTCTTCAAAATTTAGAATCACACCTCTTCTACATCAAAACTGAGATTTAGCATCATGCATGTCTGCACAATAAAAATATTTGTTTACTCTTTAAAAAAAGTCAGATGCCAACAGGGAGAAAAGAAAAAAACAGTAGAAATAGAAAGCCAGTAAGTCACCTGGTAGCTTTCCCAAACTGATGTGAAGTGAATGTTAACAGCCATCTGCAAGTATTTCCCCATCTCTGAAAACAGTAGCCAAACAGTCTTTCTTCCTCCAAAAGGTATATTACTACTGTAGGATTTCTACCTGCCAGTTGATTTTTGCAGGAATTATAAATGTGTCAAAAGACTATAAAAAACTCCAATTGAGAAGTTTTCCTCAAGGACAAAATTCCTGCGTCTATAAATCTAAAGTGGGAGAAGTTACCCTGTTTGAAAAATACTGAAAGCTTAGAAGTACAGCAGTCTGTATATTCCTACAGTTACTTTGGACTGTCATTCTGCATGATTTGATTGGGAAAATTGACAGAATACAATTACTTTATTTGTAGCAAATGCTATTATGTATCAGTGCTAAAAATACACACAACATGTAAAAAGTTATGCTGTCATGTTGTTCAGACATTCTATTAACCATTAGAGATGGGAGCTCATGCTTTCAAATTCATTAAGCCCAAGTATAAGGCAATATAAATGTGGGTAGGTAAAGAGAAGAGGGTCTAGTTGGCAATGCAACAGCATTGATAGATTCATTCAAACAATTCAACATGTAGTTTATATATAAACAGTGTAAGATTTTAAAAATAGTAGGGCTGGTCTATCTTCCTCCTATTGTAAAATACACAAAATTCCTGCCAGAACAAGATTAGCTCCATTTTGATTCAGATGGTTTCTATTTTAATGCTAAGCTAATATACAAGTTAGCTGGATAATTGGGAAAATGTGTGTTTTTATTAAGCTGGAGGTATGTGTATATGCAGAAAAGTATAGTCACACATTCCATATGCAAAGCATTAGTTTATATTGATGCAAGTGTCTTCCTTTATTTGAGGAATTTTCCTTTGAGGTACACTGAGCCAATAGTGAAATTTCTGTATAGTGTCACCTATAGCATCCTGGCTCAATTAGCAAAATTCCCAGTAAACTATCACTGCAGAGATCACTTACTATCTGGAACAATGTACTTCCAGGAGAAAGCTTTTGAGTAGGGCAAAAAGATCTGTTACTGCTGTTATGGCAGAATTGAAGTGTAGACTTAACAGAGCCTATACTAGAAAATGTACTTCCAATTTCAATGCACTGACATTTGCATGAAGTGCTGCAGAAAATTGTTATTGCATCAACATTAGACATTACATAGGTCTTATGCTTTTTACTCACCATAAATGGCCCCCATTATGGGACTGCATTGTGGTACTTAACTACACAGCTCCACCATAATAACCCTACTAAGCACCTAAAATGCTTGCATCCCAAGAATGCTATAATAGGGGAAGGGCTCTTTATAAGTAGGTTTTTCCTTTTTTAAAAAACTGGAAAAGTCAGGGCCTTTTTACAATAGCTTGAGGAAAAAATTATTCATTCTTTAGACTGTCTCTATTCACCAATTCTTCATCCACATGGCCATTTTCAATATGGGCCAATTCTCCACTCTTTAGCTTTTTCAAATAATCATGTGGCCCTTTCCCTTCAAAGGATGAGGGGCTTTTGTAGGAGCCCCCAATTTTATCCCAGAGTGTGAAATACTGACCATAGTTGTAATCAAAATACAAGTGATGATCAGTGTGATGGGCAGAGCCATTGATAATGTGTTTCAAGAAATCCGGCACGCGGTAATCGCCATCATGAATAGAGATTGTCCAGACATTGACAGCGATGTAGAGACCCAAGTAGGTCACTTTGTGCAAAGGAAAGAGGAAAGGATAGATGTGATATGGAATACTCTGCAGGAAGCCATCCACGGGGTGGAAGGCGTGACTTGCAAATGGTGTAGCAACCTTCCAGCGGTGATGGGGCTTGTGCAGATGCTAAAGAACAGAACAGAGTTAGTGCCTATGTTTTGACAAGGCAAAAAAAAATTTGGGCTTCAATCTGGCATCTCCTAGCTCTACACTGCCTACCATATGACTAGGAATATGTCTGCATAACTGCATTTTACTGTAGCTGTTTCTTCCTGGTCTCTCTCAACTTAAGAGACAGGGTATGGTGGTAGCCAGACACATGCAAGCTCTGCTCAAGCTTTGTGCTAAAAACAGTACTGTGGCCTTGGTGACATCTTTGGCTAGCTGCCAGAGTCTGTACCAAGGGGATTGGGCAGCTCAAATGAGCTGCTGCAGCCAGTGCCATTTTAGTGTGCTAGCTGGAGCCAGGTCAGCTGCTGTGCAGACATACATTTCCCCTGCCAAAGTGGCAATATCTGGAAGCAGGTCCAAAGGGCTTATTTGCCACCCTGCAATTTGTGGTGTTTAAATCACTACTGTACTGCAGAGAACAAGATCAGATTAAAAAAAGTACATTTTGCATCTTGAGTTTGACACCCACAGAATTCAAGATTTCCACAGTGTTAATGGTTCAGGTTAACTAATGACACCACCACCAGGGCCATGAGAAAAACATTTTAGGATTAGATTTTTATTTTAATCTAGCATATGTTAGGCTGATCTGAAAGCCAGTCAGTGGAAAGTTCCACTTCTACTTCAATGGGGTGTATTCACAATGTCTTTTACAAGCAATCCTAACCAGTTCCCTGTGGGTTAAGTAATCTCATTTTGCCAACAGGGAAACTGAGGCAGAAAAGGGGATGCAACTTATCCTAGGCTGTAGAGGGAATTCTCTGAACTGGATTTGAACACAAGAGTTCCTGGCTCCCACACCTGAACTCAGACCAGGAGCTGAAACCTAAAATGCTCACTTACATTATACCACCATTGGGCTAGAAGGAATTAAGCATGCGAGTAGCCCCAATTAGTCCCATGGGACTACTCATGTGCATCAATTCTTTAATTAACTGAGGCCTAAAACCTTTATTTTTCTATTGACATTGTAACAGTGATTTTCAACATTGATGTATAAGGTATGCAACCAAGATACACTGGGGAGAAAAAAGCCTCACCCCCATCCCAGCCCCTTTATGTGGCTTAAAAGGGCCAGAGCTGAGTGAAGGAGCTGATAGAGCCTAGGGAGGATTCCTCCAGCACAGGAACTGTGGCAGACATTCATAAGGCTGCCCTCCAAGGACTCCCCTTGCAAAACCAAGCATAAGGGATAGCACATGGACAAGGCTGGGAAGGGTACATCAAAGATATTCTAAGCAGTATTGCCACAAACGAGGCTAGCCTGGGGAAGCTGCCATGCCTTAGACACACCCTCATGGCTCCTACCCCCAGAGGAGCCAGGGTCAGCTAGGCACAAAGGTGACTTAAAGCCACTTGCCTGTGCCCCCCCCCGGGCTGCAAGTTCTGAGTTACCTCTTAGAGATCTTATAGTAAAAAACCCAGTAAAGTTCCATTACATTTTAAAGCAGTCTTGCTAAACTGCCATTAAAATATACCAAACTAAACTAGACAGACTTGTCTGTCCTTTCTAATGAAGGATATTTTACTCAGCCCTTCTGGGAAACTGCCCTGCTTTTAAAAAATGGAGGGTCACATCCTGGGTGAGTGGTTATACAAAGTTGTTCTGACATCTAGTAAACTTTATAGCTATGTCACTACTCATACCTTGTACACAAGTTTATGATGGAGGAACCTGTGAATCCAGTAAATGCACATATCGGTGAAGAAAAGGAAAGAGAGCATGCTAAGGATTACACCAAACCATCCTAGGAAAAAGACAATTAGACAATTGGGT